>NC_082684.1:146757996-147068909 GCF_949987515.2 Delphinus delphis
ACCCTGATCGCCACCTACCAGTCTACGTGTATGTATTTATTTTGTTTCTTAACTTTTGAAGTTTCTTTTCCTTTATTACAGTAAAAATATTTTTCCTCTCAATGTATTGCATAAGCAAGTGGGCTTAAATTTAGGGTCTCTTTAGGGGGTGCTACATTTTCTAAGAACAGGTGTGCTGTGCAAGGCTGCACCCAAGTAATTTAAAATGGAAGAAAGTGGGTAACATATTTAATGACGTTAGGAGCCCACATTAGAATCTAACGTGAGCAGTAGCTTGATTCTGTGCATAGTGCAGTATAGATGATACCGGATTGAGCACCAATTTTGTAGCTTACCAATGGCAGTTGCTAAAATATTCCATGTCTCTGAACCTGCATTTCCTTTCTTTAAAAACTAATTTTTATTGGAGTATAGTTGCTTTACAGTGTTGTTAGTTTCTGCTGTACAGCAAAGTGAATCAGCTGTATGTATACGTATATCCCCTCTTTCTTGGATTTCCTTCCCATTTAGGTCACCACAGAGCATTGAGTAGAGTTCCCTGTGCTATACAGTAGGTTCTCATTAGTTATCTACTCTATACATAGTATCAATAGTGTATGTATGTTGGTCCCCATCTCCTAATTCATCCAACTCCCCCCCACTCCTGGTATCCATACATTTGTTCTCTACATCTGTGTCTCTATTTCTGCTTTGCAAGTAAGTTCATCTGTATCATTTTTTTAGATTCAATATATAAGCGATATTTGTTTTTCTCTTTCTGACTTACTTCACTCTGTATGACAGTCTCTAGGTCCATCCACATCTTTGCAAATGGCACAATTTCATTCCTTTAAATAGCTGAGTAATATTCCATTGTGTATATATACCACATCTTCTTTATCCATTCCTCTGTTGATGGACATTTAGGTTGCTTCCATGTCCTGGCTATTGTAAACAATGCTGCAGTGAACATTGTGGTGCATGTATCTGTTTTAGTTATGGTTTTCTCCAGGTATATGCCCAGGAGTGGGATTGCTGGGTCATATGGTAGTTCTATTTTTAGTTTTTTAAGGAACCTCCATACTGTTCTCCATAGTGGCTATGTCAATTTACATTCCCACCAACAGTGTAAGAGGGTTCCCTTTTCTCCACACCCTCTCCAGCATTTATTGTTTGTAGATTTTTTGAATATGGCCATTCTGACCAGTTTGAGGTGATAACCTCATTGTAGTTTTGATTTGCACTTCTCTAATAATTAACAATGTTGAGCATTTTTTCATGTGCCTCTTGGCCATCCATATGTCTTCTTTGGAGGAATGTGTATTTAGTTCTTCTGCCCATTTTTTGATTGGGTTGTGTTTTTTTTTGTTTTTGTTTTTTTGATATTGAGCTGCATGAGCTGTTTGTATACTTTGGATATTAATCCCTTGTCAGTTACCTTGTTTGCAAATATCTTCTCCCATTCTGAGGGTTGTCTTTTCGTCTCGTTTATGGTTTCCTGTGCTGTTCAAAAGCTTTTAAGTTTAATTAGGTCCCATTTGTTTATTTTTGCTTTCATTTTCATTACTCTAGGAGATGGGTCAAAAAAGATCTTGCTGCAATTTATGTCAAAGAGTGTTCTGCCTATGTTATCCTCTAAGAGTTTGATAGTGTATGGCCTTACATTTAGGTCTTTAATCCATTTTGAGTTTATTTTTGTGTTTAGGTGTTAGGGAGTGTTCTAATTTCATTCTTTTATATGTAGCTGTCCAGTTTTCCCAGCTCCACTTCTTAAAGAGACTGTTCTCCATTGTATATTCTTGCCTCCTTTGTCATAAATTAGGTGAACATAGGTGTGTGGGTTTATCTCTGGGCTTTCTATCTTGTTCCATTGATTTATATTTCCATTTTTATGCCAGTACCATGCTGTCTTAATTACTGTAGCTTTGTAGTATAGTCTGAAGTCAGGGAACCTGATTCCTCCAGCTCCATTTTTCTTTCTCAAGATCAGTTTGGCTATTTGGGGTCTTTTGTGTTTCCATTACAAATTGTAAAATTTTTTGTTGTAATTCTGTGAAATATGCCATTGGTAATTTGATAGGGATTGCATTGAATCTGTGGATTGCTTTGGGTAGTATAGTCATTTTCACAGTATTAATTCTTCCAATCCAAGAACACGGTATATCTCTCCATGCATTTCCTTCTCTCTAGAATGATGGTGAAGGTGTAGATTGCAGCTCTATTTTAATGATGCTGAGAGAAAACAAAGGATACTTATTTAAGTGAGCATTGGGCTGTTTTGCTATGGTTTTGGCAATATTCCATATGTGAGGTAGTGCCCAAAACCAGCTCTTCACACCTTTAGCTCATATTGAACATGGGCTCCACTAAAATCCCAGGACTTCACTACCTTTCGTAAATATAAGGTATTAGTCTAAGGTAGATATAAGGTAAAGGTAGATAAGATATAAGGTAAAGGTAGATAAGATATAAGGTAAGGTAGGTATAAGGTAAAGTCTGTTCTATAAACTCACTGATTCACAACGGTTTGGTGAGTAACTGAATGTTTCAGTCTCAGGAGTATTTTTTGAGTGGCTTCCTAGATCAGATTAAATATACATTCTATGCATTTTAGTAAGAAATGTAGTTTAGCTTCAGTACCTAATAGAGTGAGTAATGCACAGGTGCCCTGGTGGAACTGTAAACCTTTCTAGTTGTCCATGTGGCAAAACAATGTAAAGAGCCCTAAAAATGCTGACAACCTTTGACTTAGTAGTTCCTCATCTAGGAATCTACCACCTCCTTTATATATTTTAAATGTTTTAAACATTATAAAAATGAAATGAGTTTTCAGATAAAGAAGAGAAAAATCGTATTTTGATATTGTCACTAATGAGCTGTAAAAGCTGTGATTTTGAGATGTTTTTATAGTAGTTTCTAGTTTTTTAAACTCTTATCTGTGCCTGTCCAGGTATTTGAGTACTTAATGACCATTTTCTCCTAATAATACAATATTTTCTACATGTGTGCACAGCACCAGCAGGCCCACCAGTTGGAGTGAAAGTGACATTGATAGAGGATGACACTGCCCTGGTTTCTTGGAAACCTCCTGATGGCCCAGAGACGGTTGTGACGCGCTACACTATCTTGTATGCATCCAGGAAGGCCTGGATTGCAGGAGAGTGGCAGGTCCTACACCGAGAAGGTATATATGATCATAATTTACCGAAGGGCATGAAAAGTAAGGTTATTAATGATAAGGAAACAAAGGGAAAGAGGGATCTAGAGTTTGTTTTGAATTTATGTTTATGAAGTAACAAATGATTAAGAATTTTAGTTTTGTTCAAAGGACATTGGGAAGCCATCAACATACTTTAAGCATGAGCCTGATTTCACACTTCAGAAAAATCACTCTGAGTATTGTGAATAGAAGAGGTTTGGTAGAGGAGGAGTAGGGGTAAGAATAATGCAAGGAGACTAGGAAGTAATTGTTGCAGTCCAGGAAAGAGAATGATAAGCCCGGGTTAGGGTGGCAAGGGGTGAGATGTAAAGAAGAGGGTGGTTGAAAGACAGTAAGGAGGTAAAATTAACAGAACTTGGTCACTAAGGGAGGGAGAGAGAAGGTAAGGAAGTGAGAATTGTTATAGATAATTACTGGATTTCCAGCGGTTGTGTATCTTGCACTGGAGTAGCAAACACTGGAGAAAGACCTGGTTTAATGGAGAAGACCTTTGTACAGCTACTAAAACGGTCCACATTCAAATAAATTGACCCATATGAATACTAGGGTCCACTTAAGTACAGGGAAAAGCTGCTTAGGGCTTAGGAACACTGAATTTAAATTGTTTAATACCAATTCTATTTTGGCTGAGAAAAACTGTATTCTAGAATTTAACATTCTTACTTCATGCTGTTATAATATGCCCTTTTTAAATTCTGGAATCTTTCATTTGGACAGGTCTCATATGCCAGTGTTTGGATGGACCATCACATAAACAGTATAATTTCATGATTTTGATACTTCTTTTAACTTCTTATTGAATTATAGTTGATTTTGATAGTTTTTAAATTCAGACATACATGCTAAGAACTGTTTTCCAGGCAATTAAAAGCTTAAGAAGGATTTTGAGAAGGAAATTTGTTTTCCAGCTACATATTCTAAACACTTTACAGTGCCAGGCACTTCCACATACATTTTACCTTTTAAGGGGAATATTCACCCAATTAAGAGAATACACTTTAAGGTCACTTATGTGGATGTAATCAATATAACACTTTTGTAGTTGTAAAATAAACAAATGGTAACAGAATTTGGAGTTTTGATAGTTGCATATTCATATTTTTCATTAAGCGGGTGCCCCACTAAGTAATGATTTCCTAGTCGCTGAACAGCCTGGAAAGTAATAATAAGTACCTCCCAGCAATACAATTTTGTGTTTTATCCATTATATACTGCTCCCTAACAAACCACTCTAAAACTCAGCCATTTTATTTTCTCACACTCTCTGAGTCAGCAGTTTGGAGTGGGATCAGCTGGGCAGTTCTTCTTTTGGTGTCTCCTGAGGTCACTCATGAGGCTCTGATCATCTCAGGGTTTCAACAGGGTGTGGGTGGCATAAAAACAGTGGGAGAATTCCAAAATCCGGGAGAGAGGAAAGAAGCCCCACATACAAAGCTTTGCAGACCTCTGCCTGATTCACATTTGCTAACATCCCACTGGCAAAACGAATCATGTAGGCAAGCCCAGACTTAGTGTGGGAAGAGACTGCCCACAGGTATGGAGAGATGGAAGCGTAATTTATGCAGGGCTATTCATCTTACAGTCTGCCACAATATTCTTAAAATATATAATTCAGTTTTCATTAATTAATTCCAAAATGATTCATTGACACAACATTTGACCAAGTGACTAACCTGATTTAATGAGTGTTATATAAGTACTTATAAAAGAATTTTGATCTCATGAGCACATACTTCCTTTGGCTCTTCATTTGTACCTGCCTAAAAAGAAACAGTATTTAGTTTTGGTTCTTTTTAATGCATTCATTTGTCAGTTTCAGACAAGGCCCAGAAAACAACATTTTTGCCTCATTGATGGCCCAATAGCAAAATGAATTGTAATTAGTTTTTACTTCTGTATAAGCCTTCCTAACTATATAATAAATCATAGGGGGAAAATTCTATTTTTGCCATTATGCTGCTTGTGTAAATTTAAGAAACATTATCAGTGAAAAGCTTTTGTCTCTTGTTAAATGTAGGGAACCTTTTTCATAGCTAATGCTAGTAATTCATAGAGAACAAAATAAACAATATAAGTAAAAAGCAATTGAGTTTACTTTTTTCAGAGAGAAAAATGTAAAGAGTTTGAGGGGGCTTCCCTGGTGGTGCAGTGGTTAGGAGTCCCCCTGCCAATGCAGGGGACGTGGGTTCGAGCCCTGGTCCGGGAGGATCCCACATGCCACAGAGCATCTAAGCCCGTGCGCCACAACTACTGAGCCTGAGCTCTAGAGCCCACAAGCCACATCTACTGAGCCCCTGTGCTGCAACTACTGAAGCCCACATGCCTAGAGCCCATGCTCTGCAACAAGAGAAACCACCGCAGTGAGAAGCCCGTACACCACAATTAAGAGTAGCCCCCGCTCACTGCAACTAGAGAAAGCCCACACGCAGCAAAGAAGACCCAACACAGCCAAAAAAATAAATAAATAAAATAAATAAATTTTAAAAAAAATAGGAGAAAGAATAAAGTGATGGAGGTAGCGGGGTAAGTTCTTTTGAAAGAAATGACATCTGAGCAGAGACATATGGATATCTGGGGGAAGTGCAAAGGCCCTGAGACAGAAGTGCGCTTGGCATTTTAGAGGAACAACAAGATGGCCAGGGTGGCTAGACAGAGTGAGGGGAAATGGGAAATGAGGTGGGGAGGTTGCCAAGGGAAGATCTGGTAGGCCAGACTTCCTGGACCACGGATTTTTTTCTAAGAGGGATGGAAGACATTGATCTGATTTACATTTTGAAAGGATTACTTTGGCAACCCCCTAACAGCCTACCTGAAAAATTGACTATAAGGAAGTAAGAGCAGAAATTGGGAAACCACTTACTTTTTTAGTTCTTCTTTTTCTTAAAGTATATTTTATTTTATTATTTATTTTTGGCCACGCCATGGGGCATGTGGGATCTTAGTTCCCCGACCAAGGATCGAACCCATGCCCCTCACATTGAGAGCATGGAGTCTTAACCACTGGACCTCCAGGGAAGTCCCTGGGAAACCATTTAATTCGCAGGTGTCTGTGTGAGAGCTAATGGCAGTTTGGACAGGGATAATAACAAGGAAGGTAATAAGAAGCTATGAGAACATAATTTGAAGGAATAGTCTACTCGATTTGCCACAGATTGATGTGGGGTATAAGAAAAAAAAGAAACAAAATTGGTGGGGGAAATCAAAAGTTTGATTTTGAACATGTTACATTTGAGATGCCTCTTGGATGTCCAAGTAGAGAGGTTGAATAAGCGGTGGGAGGGTTAAGTTCATGGGAGAGGTATGGACTAGTGGTATAACTTAGAAGTCATCAGTATGTAGATGAAGTTAAGACTGGAATTGAAAAAACAAAATCACTTAGTATGGACAGAAGAGAGAAAGGTATGAGACTGCATACTGGGACTTTTCTCCAACCGTAAAATCTTACGCTTTGCTTTTTTAAAAATCAATTTATTTATTTAATTTTTGCCTGCGTTGGGTCTTCGTTGCTGCACGTGGGCTTTCTCTAGTTGTGATGAGCGGGGGCTACTCTTAATTGTGGTGTACGGGCTTCTCACTGCGGTGCTTTCTCTTGTTGCAGACAGTGGGCTCTAGGCATGCAGGCTTCAGTAGTTGTGGCACATGGGCTCAGTAGTTGTGGCCCACGGGCTCTAGAGCTCAGGCTCAGTAGTTGTGGCTCACTGGCTTAGTTGCTCCACAGCATGTGGCATCTTCCCGGACCAGGGCTTGAACCCGTGTCCCCTGCATTGATGGGTGGATTCTTAACCACTGCGCCACCAGGGAAGCCCCCAGAGTCTAATATATTCTGAGAGGTTTTTTGTTTGTTTTTCTTTTTAGCATGAAACAGTGTTTTATTTTATAGGTTAAAAGCATTTGTGGGCTTCCCTGGTGGCGCAGTGTTTGGGACTCCGCCTGCCAATGCAGGGGACGCGGGTTCGTGCCCCGGTCTGGGAGGATCCCGCATGCTGTGGAGCGGCTGGGCCCGTGAGCCATGGCCGCTGGGCCTGCGCGTCCGGAGCCTGTGCTCCGCAACGGGAGAGGCCACAGCAGTGAGAAGCCCGCGAACTGGAAAAAAAAAAAAAAAGCATTTGTAAGATTTGATAAATCTTTACTGAGTAGTTTATAAGTCAAGGTGCTCCAGAGAAAGAGAACCAGTAGTATTTGCATGTGTGTGTGTGTATGTATGTACAGATAGGTAGGTAGGTAGATAGAGTGGGAGAGAGAGAGATTGAGATTGAAGGAATTGGGGCTGCTAAATCTGAAATTTGCAGAGCTGGTCAGCAGGCTAGAAATTCTGACAGGAGTTGATGTTGAAGTCTTGAGTCTGGAGGCAGAATTCTTTCCTTTTCGGGGGTACTCAGTGTTTTTTCTTAAGGCTTTAAACTGATTTGATGAGGCCCACCTGTATTATGGAGGGTAATTTGCTTTACTCAGTCTACTGGTTTAAACATTAATTTCATCTTAAAAAAGAAAACTTCACAGCCATATCTAGACTGGTGTTTGAGCTAGCAACTGGACACTATAGCCTGGCCACGTTGATATCTAAAACTGACCAGCATAAGTACCCATTAGGCACTAAGCATTGCTCTGGACAGTGGGGACACAGCAGTGAACTAAAGAGAGGAGGTCCCTGAGCCCCGTGAAGCTTGTGTTCTTGTAGAAGTCTGAATGTCATTTCCAGGGTGAGTTGGCGGTGGGAGGGGCAGGCAGAGGAGGAGCTGGGGAGGTTGGGGTCTGGGAAGCCAGAGAAGAGACACGTGACAGCATGAAGGTATGAGGTGATGATGTTAAGACTGGAGTGACAGCAGTGTGCCTGCAGTGGAAGGCGCTAATTGGAGGCGGAATGAATAGTAATTAGTATTTGGGGATGGACATCAGCTCTTCATTTTGCAGAGAAGAAAACTCAGGTCTGGAGAGGTGATATGACAAGTTAAAGATCTTGTGACATATGGTGACATTCTTTTCTTTTTCTATAAATGTGTTTATTTATTTATGGCTGCGTTGGGTCTTCGCTGCAGTGCGTGGGCTTCTCATTGCGGTGGCTTCTCTTGATGTGAAGCACGGGCTCTAGGCGCGTGGGCTTCAGTAGTTGTGGCACGCAGGCTCAGTAGTTGTGGCTCGCGGGCTCTAGAGCACAGGCTTAGTAGTTGTGGCACACGGGCTTAGTTGCTCCGTGCATGTGGGATCTTCCCGGACCAGGGCTCGAACCTGTGTCCCCTGCATTGGCAGGTGGATTGTTAACCACTGTGCCACCAGGGAAGCCCTGCTTTTATATTTTAAATGAACATTCCTTTGGTAACAAATGGCTCATATTTTAGTATTAGTTCAGTTGGTATTTACTGAGAATTATCTTGTGCAAAGCATTATGCTAGCCACCTTCAGCTGTTCACATGTGAAAAAAAATTTCTGTCCTCCAGAAAGGGAAGAGAGGAGATCAGAGGTGAGGAGGAAGACTTACTTTCATTGAGTATATACACTTGTGTCAGACACTTGTCCATGGTAGTTCATTTAATCCATATAATAATTATATGAGGTGGGAATTATTGCCCCCACGAGGAAAGTAAAGTTCAGTGACATGCCCCAAGTTGCAAATTACTTAATTGGTAACATGCCAGGACTTGATCAACATTGATCCAACGCTGAGCCTGTTAACACTGTCCGGTTTGTGAAACTCCTAGTCTAGCTAAAAGTTCAGATGTGTGTAAAAGGCTGTAGACTGAAACAATCACACCAACTGGAATTTAGACCATTTGCTGAGAGAATATAGGGACAGTCAAATCACTTTAATATTTGGGAACTGGTTTAACTGCTCGTATGGGAACCTGAATGTTATAGTTTCCTTTTTTTGTCTGAAGGAAGACTTCCTGTGGGAGAAAGGGGAGTGTGCATACACACATATACACACACAGCTCATCCATTTGTAATGTTTAAATTAAGCGAAAGAATTTTAATTTCACTAGTGATTGACTTTGCCAAACACTTTCTAAAATTAAATGTAAAGTATTCTATGATAAAATGGAGACTCCATTTATTTATATGTTGGTAAACAAATTGAAATGTTCTTCCATCTAGCTAATGGTAACATGTCACAATATGTTGTTGCTTTTTAATTCACCTGCCTAAGAGCAAGTGGCAGTGGAAAGACACTCTTCCTGGTTCTAAATAGGGGTCAGTGTGTTTATTCAACAGTTGTGTATTCAAGTAGCTCACACTCTTTCTAGGCCAGGTTGAAACCGGAGCACATGAAAGCAAACTGTGTTCAGCTCCTCGCGCTGCCACTGGGTCCAGCTCCCTCCCACAATGTGACCTGCAGAGGTAGCCTCTGAGTCATGGCCTCAGCTCTAAGATCACCCTGCATTTCGCTTGCATAATGAAATATATTGTAGCAAGTGCACTAGTGTAGCCAGCTCTGAGCTGGCGGTGACAGCTACCAGCTGTTGTAAGCTCTCTAAAACTATTTATTGTAAGGGTGCCCTGCATCAGGAAAAAATGAGAAGAAATTACCCCAGGGAAGCTAGGTTTCCCTGTGAATATCCACCCATAAATTCAGTGCAAGAACAACTTCCTAGCTGAATTTCTTTTATACCTGGTTTCTTAACATTAAGACTAATTCCTAGGGTGGGATTCCCTTTGTAAGAAAAATACTTCAGTGCCGTGGCAGGACAAGAGCAGAAAGACACCTCAAGAAATAGCAGTGCCCAAATAGGAATCCTTCTTGGCAGTCATGCCATCAGAGAAGATACCTTTCAATACCAAATATATATAAATTCAAATGATGATTCATTTTGGAGAGAAGTAGATGCTAGCCAGGTTGCTGGTGATAATTTTGATAGTTAATCTGAGGTCTTAGCCTTCAACACCGTGAGGTTCCTACATAACTTTGGCATCTTCTTGCCTGTTTATATTCAGGAAATCTTAGATAATGATTAGGAGGGTGAAAAATATATTCATACTTTCAAAAATAATTGTTGTTTCTAATTTAAGAAATAAGAACAAAATCATTTATCACAATTACTGTAAGTGGTTTAAACATTTCTAAAAGAAAAAAAAAAAGATACTCATTGGAGTTCCCTGGCAGTCCAGTGGTTAGGACTCAGCGCTTTCACTGCAGTGGTCATGGGTTCAGTCCCTGGTCAGGGAAGTAAGATCCCGCAAGCGGTGAGGCATGGCCAAAAAAAAAAGAGTCTCACGTTGGATTTTTTTTTTTTTTTTTTTTTTTTTTTGTGGTACGCGGGCTTCTCACTGTTGTGGCCTCTCCCGTTGCGGAGCACAGGCTCCGGACACACAGGCTCAGCGGCCATGGCTCACGGGCCCAGCCGCTCCGCGGCATGTGGGATCTTCGCAGACCCAGGCACGAACCCGTGTCCCCTGCATCGGCAGGCGGACTCTCAACCACTGCGCCACCAGGGAAGCCCTCATATTGGATTTTTTAAATCTACTTGTAATTGTTGAATCTGAGTTCATTGTGTTATTTTGTCTTTACCTATGTTTGAAATATTCCATAATAAAATGTTTTTAATGCTATTTGTATCCATACCTATGTAAAGAGTAAAAAATTACATATATGTTTATATATATATTTTTGGTTAAAAAAAAGTGTGTATTTATATATATATATGTATATACATATATGTATCCAAACAAAAATACATGTTGATTTTACGAGCTACTCTTAAAACAAAATTACAGAGAAGGATTATATAGGGGCAGTGTGCATGGCACAATGTTAAATGAAAACTCTAGGATATAAAAATGCACGTAGTAAATATGTACTCACACATGTACAGTACACACACGTACACACACACAAATACACAAAAATGTTAACAATGGGAGATTGTCATTTTATTTATTTTACAGATGGTTTCTAATAAATGTGTTATTTTTATAATCAGAAAAATATTTTAAAAATAAAGGACCATGTTTGTGTGATTAAAAGAATAAATAAAAGACAGTTTACTTAATTTGTAATTGATATATTTATAGGGGCAATAACCATGGCTTTGCTAGAAAACCTTGTGGCAGGAAATATATACATTGTCAAGATATCTGCATCCAATGAGGTAGGAGAAGGACCCTTTTCAAATTCTGTGGAGCTGGCCGTACTTCCAAAGGAAACTCCTGAATCAAATCAGAGGCCCAAGCGTTTAGATTCTGCTGATGTCAAAGGTTTGTATACTGCCATAATCATTGATTTTCCTTAAGAAACGAAAACACACATTGTTTTCCAGCTCCCCTCTGCTTTATTTCTGCTCCTCCCGTGACCATATCCCTAAACCCATACTCGGCTCCTTGAATTCTTGCTGGCAAGGTTCTGATGTTGTGGAGCTGCATGGCTCTCCCTGCACTCCTAGAAGGAGAAAACACTTCCCTCAGAACTAACTGTGGTGTTCAGACCACTGTGTCCCAGTTACTTCTCCTCCCAGCTGTGCATCCACCAAGACAGATGAGCCACACCACCCCTGAGCTGATGGGAGCAGGCGTCTGGGGGTTTGTGGAAATAAATGGCAGTGATGGTTGTGGTGTTCAAGCTAAGAAGAGCATGGTTTTCATTAAGAGTTTTCCCCACCAAAACAACAAACAAAAACAAAAACCCCATCCTCTCCAGAGTGAAAGTTATTTCTCTCCAGAAAGCAATTGGAAAAAATACCTTTAAAGAGCCATTCTCACTCCACTCAGGGTATCGTCCTATTGTTCTGAAGGACGCCAGGGCCCCCTGTGACCCAGGACTAGACACGTCCTTTTTCCCCTCTCTGGGGGAGGGGGCCTGGGTGGCAATGCAGGGTGTGGCAGGAACAGCTTCAGATTGAGGAGGTGCCAGCTGAATTCAGGGCGGGATTTAAAGGCTCTTAGTTCCTCAGAGGATAGTCATTCAGTATTGTGGGATGGACACTTTGGAAAGGAGAGAGAGAAACAAAGAGAAGGGCAGGGCAGTCAGATTTAAGCACAGGAAGGAGGTAGCCACAGTAGCTGCCGTATCATCAGGGGAAGCGGAGAGCAAGGCTCGTATTCGCTTCTCAGATACCTTGCTAGTCAAAGTGCCTAGAGACCAGCTGCACAAATGGCACCTGGGAGCTTGTCAGACATGCAGAATTGTGCGTGGGCTCTACCCCAGACCTCGTGAATCAGCATCTGTCTGCATTTTAACATATCCCCTAGTAACTCTTATGCACATTAAAGTTTGAGAAGCACTGCTGTGTACATGAAAATGCATAAATGGAAAACTAGTCTTCAGTATACAGATCTGCTTTTAAGGTAATATGACATGAAAGCTACCCTTTGGCCTGTCAGTGAACATCTATGCCTTGTGCCTTTTAGCGTTATAAATTATGAACTGATGTTCATGTTTGATATAATAATACCTAGAACTCATATTTAGAATCTTCAATATGAGAAGATAAGCCAATTTTAAGGTCACTGATAAAAGAGTAATATGTCTTCTTTGCTTAGACACAGATACTGTCAAAAGTTTTCCTGTGAGAGGAAGACACATTGTTGAAAAGCTAATATCTGAGAATTATGATAAATGGAATCATTTACTTTTCTGATTGACTCTGAGTACATGTGTTTCCCCTTCCAGTTTATTCAGGCTATTACCATCTGGACCAAAAATCAATGACCGGCATTGCTGTAGGTGTTGGCATAGCCTTGACCTGCATCCTCATCTGTGTTCTCATCTTGATATACCGAAGTAAAGCCAGGTGTGTTTCCATTGCTAGAGATGTTGATGTGGTTAAAAAACATTTAAATTACAGTAACCACAGAAACAAATTGAAATCAAGTGCCTTTTAGAGTAACTTGGATTTTCCACTTTAAAATGAATGTATTATTACTTGGGTTCTTACAGCTATAGAGATGTGCTCACTTTGGCAAATTATTCTCTCACCATTTGAAAAAAATTACTGTACCAACAAAATACTCTTCAATGAGGACCTAGTTTTCTCATTTCCTTGGTATTTTGAGAAACACAAAGTATATCCTTTGGATTTTTAAAGAAAATAACCCACTTAATATGATGTATCTGCTGATTGAGGGATTCCTTACTTCCTGGAATATTTTCATATTTAAGTAGCCTGAAATGTCTGAGTCACTTGAGAGCTCTACCCTCACCACCATAGGTCATATGTTTGGGATTCTCCAGACATGGATTAAAACAAATGTAATAACTAGGGATTAGTTCTCTATAAACTCTTGTCAGGCAATTTTATCAGTGCTTTTGACTTCAGCTAAATTCTCAGCATTCAGTGAACCTCTCTGTTTCTAACCTTTTATATTTTGGCTTTTGCTTTCATTTATTAAGGTTCTTTATTTAAAAAAATCAAAGTCAAATACACATCATTTTTAGGTAATCTCCATCACTAGACTCTCTGCATTATCATAGGTTTTTCAGAGTTTATTCTATATGTTTTTGGTACTTGTGCATAGAAACACACTCAGAAAACATGTTAATGAAAGAATTTTAAAGTTTTTTGTATATGGAACTGGCTTAATTTTACTGTCCAAGTTTCTCACTTCAAGAATTTTTTAATGAAATCTTTATGTACATTGTTTTAGTGATGCCTAAATCTTGCATAAGTGCTACTGTAAATTTGTCATCATTAATTGTTACGTTAGTGTGACAATCTGCAGACCTGAAGGAGAGCATGTAAATTTTTTAAACTACAGTTTCTGCATATATTATAAATAAGCGACAATAATAAATAATAGTACTTTATAAATATTAAGGTTTTTACTAAGTGTAAAGAGTAATTTTATATAAACAGACATTGGGACAAAAAAAACAAGCCTTCTCACATCATAAAAGTTTGCAGCAGTGAGTTGGAGTTATAATCTAATAGTTTCTAAAGATATTTAAGAAACAAGCATTAAGGAACTCCATTGTTTGCAAAGTTGTGAACTTCCCAGATTTCACCAAATTTGGTACATTTACTTCTCTCTTCTTGTGGACTTAGAAAATTTCCTTTTCTTGCAATATTTCAGGAAATCAACTGCCTCCAAGACAGCACAGAATGGGACTCAACAATTATCTCATACCAGTGCCTCCCTAGCCAATGGAAATGAAGTAGGAAAGAACCTGGAAGGAGCTCTAGAAAATGAAGAGTCCTTAATGCCAATGATCATGCCGAACAGCTTCATCGATGCCAAGGTACTCTGAGCTGAGCGACTGTTGTGCTACATAGTCCTTCCTACCATTCATCTTATCTTTATGCGTAAAATCTTTTTACCAAAAAATTGTATGTTGAGTGTATTGTGTCCATACTTCACATAATGAAATGTGAAACCGTTTCACCCAGATCCTTCCTTGCATACAATATTTGGGGAGAAGATAGGGATAGATAAAAGAATAAAAGATGAAGATAAAGAAAATATGAGAAAGTAGCATAAATTCAATTAGTTCGGATTATGTGGAGCTGAGATGTCTTAAATAAGGACATCAAGGTCATCAGTCCATATTTACTACAATTTGGATTGTTGTGTGTATACTGGATGGACGATTTTTTATTAATCCATTCTCAACTTAGTTTATTTGATTTTAGAACTAAATGGAGCATCAGCACATTCCAGGTGTGAATGAAAATTTTTTAAATATAGAGTATATAAATAGATGTCTCAAAATCCTACCCTGTACGGCCTTAGGAAGTTGGATATAGTAAAGAGATGTCATTGGAGGATAATACTTCATGTCCTTTCCACTATGTGTAATAATAGTACAGCGATAAGCATTATGAACACCAACTGAAAATTATTTTTAGTCACTTGCAGCATTAGATATCGTGCATTATTATAATAGCCCTCATAACGAATGTGCTGTAAATTAAGTATCTGCAAACTATAGCCCAGCCCAGGCCAGCCTGCAGTCTGTTTTTGTATGGTCATCTCTGAGCTAAGTATGTTTTTCACATTTTTAAAGGGTAGTTTGGGGGGAACAAAAAAGGAGGAAGAGGAGAAAATGCAACAGAGGGCATGTGTGGTCTGCAAAGCCTAAGACATTTACTATCTGCCCCTTTACAGGAAAAGTTTGCCAAATCCTGCTATAAATTCTTCTTCCCCAACCTTTCCCTAAAATTTAGAATACCAAAAATATTAAAAAATTTCAGGCAATTTTGATGTTAAATTTTATATAATTATATTTAGCAGATGCAATTTACGTGTATCTAGCACAGTGCTATATACTATATATATTATGGGTAAATAATAGTACATTGATTTTTGCTACTCCTGTTGTCTTTTTGTTTGCAACTTAATTTAGCTTTTATTTTCTGATACAAATGTAAGCCATTTAATTTATTTCAAATTAATCTAGAACATTAGAACCTAAAACTTTTAAATAAGCACAGAAAGTACCAAAATACACTGTCATTCTGTTATTACTAACTTGGAACTAGACATGAGAAAGGATTGAAGAGAAGTGAAGTGGGGAGGAAGACATGGGAAGAGAGAGGGAGAATCTAAAATGAAAGGACACAGAGCAGAGTGGGGGCCTGAATTGAAGCAGAGAAGCCAGTTTGGAGGCCAGGTCTCTGAATTCCCTTGGGTTAGCCTAAGAGCTGATCCCCCGTCTATTGCCATTTTGTTGAGCATATGTGGGCCCATTTTTCTCTTCCTAAATCCTTTTTAAATTTTTCAACCATGTGAAAAGGTTGAAAAAATTTAATAAATGCACAAATAATTGTCAGTATCTTTTCATACTTTTGTATCTCTCTCTATATATTTTTGTTTCCTCTGTCATTTGAAAATATGTTTTGGAATCCTTACACTTCACCCCAAATACTTCAGCATATATATCTGTCTTAGGAATAAACCTATTATATCTTTTTGATCACGAACAAGTACCTTGTATTTGTTGTGTGCTGCTGGTGTAAAAGAAGAAATAATAATGTCTGTGATCATTTTTTTCTTTTAACATTTAAAAATTTTGTGTACTACTTGTAATAAACTGAAATCTATAATATGTGCATTTTCCCCTTTTATATCTCCAGGGAGGAACTGACCTGATAATTAATAGCTATGGTCCGATAATTAAAAACAACACTAAGAAAAAATGGCTTTTTTTCCAAGATTCTAAGAAGATAAAAGCTGAGCAGGTAACTCACCCATTAAATGGAAAAAATCTTTTGCTGCCCCTGGTATATGAGATGGTAATTTTAAAAAGAGGAAAATGTAAGTGAGTTTTTTTTTAACTTCTTTGTTCTTTCTAGCCGTGATTTTATTAATTAGGGGCATGACTCTATGGAAAGCCATGGGGATTGATGACCGAAGTGACAATTGGAATAGTAATCAGAGCTGTGGTTTTCAGTGGGAGTTGAGGGGCAATGGAGAAAGGGATGGGTCAGGAGCCTTCATCAAAATCACTGAAGAAGCCTTTCGACATTTCACTTGCCCCAGTAATTCTGATGTGTTCCCACTCCTCGGAGAACCACTGACCTAGACAGTTCCTTCATGATGGTCTTTTACCCATGTACTCGATCAGTTTGCTAGCTCAGCACACACACAGTGTGCAAAACCAGATTTGTTATTTTTTAAGAGCACTCTGTTATCACTGATGGTGTTTTATGTATTTTTACCCAGCCTCAAAGAAGATTTACTCAAGCGGTCTGCTTTTACCAGCCAGGCACTACCGTATTAATCAGTGACGAGGACTCCCCCAGCTCCGCAGGTCATACAGCCAGCTTCCCAAGACCCTTTGGTGTTGCAACTGATACTGAGCATTCAGCGAATAGTGAAGGCAGCCACGAAACTGGGGATTCTGGAAGGTTCTCCCATGAGTCCAATGATGAAATACACCTGTCCTCAGTTATAAGTACCACACCCCTGACCCCCAGTTCCTTCACTGGCACTGATTCGAGTGGGGATCCCTCGATGAGAAAGTGTGAAGAACATGCAGTGCCATCAGATGCTGAGCAGATTTCCTCTTCAGTTCCTCAGCCACCATCTGCCATGCTCCGCTTTGATTAAAAGGATTTTCCAATCTAGATAGCCACGTCCAGGTATTCTCACCTTTAAGTCTTTTCGAAGGACAGTGAACAGGGAGCCAAAGCCTTTTGTGAAAATCATGATATCTTATTGGGTATTTCACCTTTTTTGAATGTGTTTTTTTTTTTTTTTTATCTTTAAGCTCACGTATTTTGAATGTTTCAGTGTCAGCAATGTGAAAAGACAGTCAAGATATTTGACTGGATTATGAAATATATCACTGGAGCAAAGGGAAGACTTTTGAAAGCCCCTTTGCTGACTATCTACCTCAGTTTGCCACATGGCAAACTCAGAAGACAACTTTGTTACCTCATTTGTTGTGATAGTTTCTCAGCTACATAACCGATGATACTTCCTAGTAGCGTTTTGTGTTCATTGCTGTATGTGTAATGTGTGTGATCAAAGGAGTCATATAGGTAGATGAGTAAGAATGTTTATCTGAAGCTCTGATTTAAGAAACAACAGCAACAAACTATGACCTCTGTATGGTTTGGATAATTTAACACCTCCAACTGTGAGGACTGAAACCTCAGAGAAGAGAAAAGTGGGACTGTTGACTTTACTGAATGACCAAAACAAAAAAGCATATCTCTTTTGAGAATAGAACTGTTCAGTAGCATACAGGGACTCCTATTGCTTCTAGAGCCTTTATGTTGTGGGCATTAGAGTCTTGAGTGCTTTATCTGCTGTATCCCAAGTCTCAGCCTGCCTAGAAGCCGTGCCTTTTCTACCTGCTCCTTTGCCTGACAGTTGGCCAAAGGCTGCACTGTCTAGTTTGCAAAGCATCCTCAACCTTTCCAGAATTAGTTGCAAAACTCCTTGCAGGAAATAGACTTCCAAAGAGAACAGGTTAGGGTTGGTGTTTTGTGTTGTTTTTTTTTTATCCCAGCTTGGCTTAAAGGGGTAAAGAAGTTTCATTAAATGTTAATAATGAAGATAAATGCAGCAGTAGACAGTAAAATGAACTTGAGGTTATCACGGTAACAGTGCCTTCCATTATATATTATGAAGTTCTTTGCCTTATACCTTTTTAATATTCATGAAGTTGTTCAGGATAAGAGTACAGAAAGTTGCCTTAAGAGTTTCTTGGATTTTATCAGTAACTCTTTTGATGTACAGTATTTTATCAAAGCATTTTGGTTTGTTTTTATGCAGGTTTTGTTTAGGGATAAGTATTCAGATCTCTACCAACTTGGTTGTATTTTCTTGAATTCTTAAGAGAATTTGGTACTCTGTTTAATCTTCCTTCAGTGTCAATGCTGTGAATGAGGAATGCTAACTCCAGGAGTGAGTTAATCCTCTTGCTGGTTTGAAATCAGTAAACTGTTTACTTAGCCACATAGAATAGGCCTTCTTTCAGTAATGAGACAGTTACCTGTTAGGTGCCCAGCAGTGAGAGACAATAAAGAATTAAATACATGGTGTAGAGAAGGGACCCCCTTTTCCTTTTAAAAGTATTTCTTCAAATTATCTGGAAATGACTTTTGAGCCGCTTTTTAAAAGGAATCTTAATGGGTATCCCCCTTGAAACCTTTTATTTGTGGAAGTGGGGGGTCATGTTAAATGGTGTTCTAAAGTCAAAAAAATGTTACTGGATGACAGTCCCACCTCTATCATCTTCTACCCCAGTGTCTGATGACACAACCTTTTTTGGTTGTTTTTTAATCTGTAGTTTTGTGCCAAATTGGATGTGTTCAGAAGTAGACCAACATTAATTGCTAGCATGCACTTCTGAACCAAATTCACAGTCCCCCATTTAGTTATCTAAGTATGGGCTTGATGGCAAAACAAAAAAGCAGAGCTTTAGGTGAACAATCTGAGGCCAGGAAAAATGCTGCTCCTGCCTTTATAGCTCCTGTTTATACTACCTCCTTTTAAACTTATTCTAGTGTTATTTTTTTTTTCCTGTACTCAGGGAACGTTTTGTTACTTTTGAGCTGCCTCATGGAAGCATGGGCAAATTGACAGGGTATGGCGTTTTGGGGTTCATAAGTAGAATTATGTGAGGCCAACTTTTATCAATATCTAAAACTAAGGACTACAGTGAGTTCATTTTATGTTTTTAAACTTTCGTTACAAGGCAAACAGAATCTAAAGTTGAAACGTCATCCATCATGTCTAGGACTCTATTAATTTGAATCATTTTAAAAGCCTAAAATGATGATCTGAAGTCCTTAAGGAAAGTATTTTGTTTGTTTTGTTTTTGATGAATAGGCCCATAGTTATTGTAGATCTTTAGGCTATAACTGTTTGCTAATTATTTACCAGTACATTTTTCACTCTTTCACCTTTTCATTTTGTTCTTATATAAGATTTTTTTCATAATAATCCTATTACCAAAGAATTTTCAGTAGGAAGTGAAAATTTGACTATGATTTCCCCCAAAATTTAATTAACTAGAAACATCTATAGGTATGACGCTTATACAAGTAGTTACTAACCCAGAATAATAGGGTTTATCTTGATTGTTGTAGTTAATTAGACTAGTAATTTTAACTACCTTATTGTTACCAGAGCATTTAAAATAATTTCTTTACCAGCAGATAGTTCCAAAGAATTTCAAGTGTAATTTTTTTTTCTTCAGCAAGTAAATCTTCAGCTCTACAGTATTAAAGTATTTTGAAATTGTTGAAACTACTTGTTGTAGAGAAAAAAAAGTCTTTTCACCAAAGAGAAATATTTTGGTCTCATTGAATAAGGTATTTAGTGAACACCAAAGACTTCTTTTTACTTGGCCAAAGCTAGCTTCTTTGAAGTCTTAAGTATGAAATTGTAACTAAAATGTGAAGGTTCTCTTTCATCTCTCATAGTGGTGTTACTTCATGGTATTTTCACTCTGAAGGGGCTAATATGCAAATAGTAACTATTTTCTTTTCCAAAGACTTATTTGCTGTAAGTACTAATACATGCATGTCATTTTTATGCCAAATATTACAAGATACTGCTCATCAGTATTTTCATACCAAAGATCATGCAAATATATAGATTAGCCTGTAAGTAAGTAAAGATGAGCAGATTTGAAATAAATTTATTTAGAGGCTGATAGGGAATCTAGCTTTAGTAGCGAAAGATATCAAAGGGCTAAGTTTACATAATTAAAAGCAATACAATTATATTGGTATTTATCAGTGTTTTAATTCACGTACTTTTTATCAACAAATTTTTAGAAAACCAAAGATATTTAAGGTTATGTCCACATATAGGCAGATTTAGTTGTACATTAAACCATTGTTTCTTGTTTTTATGTCAACCAAACTTGTCTCTCCAGAACCCTGTCTGTATACAAATAGCATACATAGGGACTTCCCATTAAATCTGCTGATTCAGCCACAGGATGTTTTTGCCAAATGATGTGATACTTTCCTAAGCACCTTGAGTGTGAGATGTCAACAGAAATATCAGCAGGCTTTTCCACTGCAGAGCATTCTGGCAACCCCTGAATCAGTCTGTGCTGTCTTCCTTCTGCCTAAAGTATTATGTGGTTAACTCTGAAGGCTTGAGGCAGTCCCTTAATAATAGGGATGTTCTCATCTCTGGGGAGCAATGGGATATAACAGGGAAAAGAATCATATCACTGTTTTAAGTGGCTGTTCTTTGCTCTTTAAAGTTGTCCATAAATTGAAATATTTTAATTGCATCAAGGGAACAAAAATCTTTTTCATGAAATCTGGAGTTTTATATTTTGATTAGCCTAAAAGTAAGGACACAGCTTCATCCACTAAGTGGCTTTAAAAAATCAGTCTTGGCACCCCAGGGAAATTAGATCCTCAGTGAAATGCTTTTCATTTGCTTTTGTTTCAACCAAGCGCAGTGCCAACGCTGGGAACAATGACAGTGATTTGCATTGGTGTGTCTTGGCTTCATTAAGGACATATGCCAGAAACTTGCTCATGTTGACAACTCAGGGTTATTGTTCAAGTCGATGAAGACACCTTTGGAAACAATTGAGTGTCACAAAAAAAGATGATTTGAAAGGTTTTTTTTTTAAACGCTAGAATATCCAGATGTGGTTCCATCTCAGCAGTGGCTGTAGTGATTCACACATACTCTTCTGTTTCATTGAATATAAATGTTTAATACTGAATGTAAAAAAAGAAAAAAAGTGCCAATACATCGAAAGAGGCATGATTTAAGACTAAACATGTATTTTGTAGACTTTGTTCCTGACAATTTGGCACATGGGTCTCTGGTAAAATTGCTTTGGTTTAATAGTCATAATTTCTGTGGGCTGTGAGCACAGAGCACAGGGTTCTGGAGATCACCATACACAACCAGTTGTCTAATTGTAAATTTTATTGATGTTTAGAAGAACACATACCTAGAATTCTGTGTGAAGTTGATTTATGCTCAGGACATAAGATCACAGGCTAATGCAATGTGTATGTTTGCAGGCTTTAATCCCCTCAGGCGGTTTCCCTTGGTAAGCCTTTGAAGGTGTTTAAGATTAACATGACAGCCTTGCATTTTTACCAGGCAGATACTGTATTATTTTCTTATTGCTGCTGAAATGAGTTACCACGAAGTTGGCCTTGAAGCAACACAAATTTATTATCTTACAGTTCTGTAGGTCAGAAGTCTGACACAGTCTCAATGGGATAAAATCAAGGTTTGTTTCCTTATCTTTTCTGGATTTTAGAAACTGTAGACCCCACCCCCTATTCTCTCTGACCCCACTTGCATTATCATATCTCTTTTTCTGACCCCAACGGGGAAACATTCTCCAGTGTTAAGGACTCATGTGATTAGTTGGGGCCCATCTGGATGATCCAGGGTACTCTCCCCATCTGAAAATTCTTAACTTAATCACCTCTGCAAAGTCCCTTTTGCCCTGTATGGTAACATATTCAGAGTCCAGGGATTTGGGCGTGGACTTCCGTAGATGGCCGTTCTCTTACGTACAACAGATATATTATTTCTGTAGAATTCTGATCTCCATAAAATGTCTATAGCATTACAGAGATTGGAAGTGTGAAGCCATGTGCCCTTTAGTGATCTTCAAAATGTCAAAGTATGAAAACCTTGGCTTATCGCCTATTGAATGTTTACATTAAACTTTCTCTCTAAATCACTTGCAAAAACAGTTCGGCTTTAAACTTTTTGAATATGTGCTTTGTAAGTTAACATCTCAGCTCTATGTGTTTAACAGAAAGTTTCCTAATATTTGACTCTAACTTTGTGGAATTTCATCAGATATTTTTGAAAACTGTTCATATTATAGTTGAGCTTTCTCCTTTTCTCTTAAGCGATTACGTCGGTGGGGTAGGGTTGGGGGAAAGACCTCAAACGTAGGAACTCAGATTAGATGAGCAGGACCATGCTCAAGTTCATTCTTCATTTTCTTTTAAAAGCATTTTGCAACATTCACCCTTTCTGACTTTTAAATTGGGTTTATTTCTTCAGCTTCACCAGCCACTGTTTGGTTTTCAGTTTGATAGCCTCTTGATTTTCCATCAGCCTTAGCAAGAACCTCCACTTATACTTAGCAGCATGTACAACTCCTAGGAAATTTTGTCTTTGTTTTCTTTGATTTCAATTGTCCCTTTTCCTAGAAAGCTTTAGATCCCACAGCTCTAGTTTGTTCTGATTCCTGGATCATGTCAAGTCAAGCCTTCTTTCAGATTTGAAGGATAATTTATAATTATACCCTAAGTTTCAGCATTTCTTCAATGAACGAAACAAAGCTATCTCCATCATGGGGTGGAGACCGTGATGATATTCTGAGTAAGGTTAAGAGTGCTGGTCATTTTTCATCCACTTCTGACTCTACTCCTTAGGAAGGGATAAGGCCATTTACTGAGCGTATGCGATGTGCCAAGCACATCTTCATCCCTGCACACTGCTACATTCTGCAAGGCAAGTATTACTGCCATTTCAGAGATCAGGAAACAGGTTTAAAATGTCTAACTTGCCAAAGATCACAGCTAGTAAGTGGCTTAGCCAAGATACAAACCCAAGTTGGTCCAACTTCAGGGTTTATAGGATTTCTACTATGATAACATCATCTCAGCTA
The DNA here is from genome assembly GCF_949987515.2 of Delphinus delphis. Lineage (NCBI taxonomy): Eukaryota > Metazoa > Chordata > Mammalia > Artiodactyla > Delphinidae > Delphinus > Delphinus delphis. The sequence continues at coordinate 146,781,198 of NC_082684.1, forward strand.
AGACATGATATTTAATTACCTAGGCTCATAGTGCCTTCCACTGTGTCAACACAACCTGTCCACACAGTCATAGCCAATCAACAGAGAGAAGTCTGTCTTAGTTACGTTCATTTATTCAAGGAGGAATTTAGGAGGCTGAGCTATAACTCACTCTTTGTCATCTCGTAAACTCCCGTTTTTCCTCGTTTAAAACCTTCTATTTCTCTTAGCCGAAACTGTGTCTGAAAGCTGATGCTTGTGCCTAGAGTTGCAGTAAACAAGGTAGGCATGGTTTCTGTAGTCCTTATCTGTTCAAGCATTTCCTTATTAGACTAGGTGTTCAGAATTTAATTTTATCTTTCGTAATTTTTCTGTAGTCCCCATATCTAAATAGAAATTTATTAACTAGAAAAAGCCAGGTGTGTAAGCAGTCATCCTTTCTTGCTAGATCTGAAGAGCATATTTGTTATTTGAATTCAACCTAATTAATTTAGGAGAGAGCAAAGTTGAGGAGAATCATATAGTAGGACAAGTATAAGGTTAGTCTTTGGCACATCTAAATTCTAGTTTTTGACCATTTTGCGAATTGTTTGGTAGGAAAGTTCTTAACCTATTTTTGTTCCTTTTCTTAACATGAAGTAAGGATACTTTGTTGTGCAGAATGAAGCAGTAGTACTTTGAAAACTTAAAAGTGTAGATAATTATTATCCAAAAGTCATTTCTATAAGGCTGTGAAACATATCTTAACAGATTTTTTTGTTTTACAGGGCAGCCTTTCCAATTACAATTTTGCCTGTGCTAAAATGAAAAATGTTTGCTTTCCTGTATACGCACCAAAAAAACAGAAGAAAGTGATGGATAAAAGATGTAGACTGGGATTTAAACACTCATCTTTAATGTAGGTAAATCTGTAAGATGAATAGGGGAATTTACAGTGCTTTTGAGAGTACTAAACATGAAATCATCTTACCCTAATTTAAATCTTTCATTTTTTGATATCTTGGCTTTTAAAGATCTCTCTCTTAAGGAGAGAGATCTTTATCCCCAGAGGGGTAGATGGGTAAGACAGAAGTGCATTTTTAGGATTCTTCTCTAACAGATCTACTTTTTCAAGATTATGGAGCATTTCTAAATTTATTTAAACTATTCGGAATAAATTTTAGGGTAACACCTACTGGCACCTAATTCTAGTTTACTCAAGTCAACCTTTAAGGCTATTGACAAGAAATATACGATTATCATCTTTTTTTAGAGAAAGGAAATACTTTACCTAACTTTTTCTTGAACCAGCCAATATCACTCTTAGTATAATCCATGAGATTCTGAACACCTTTCTTGATTTACTCAGGTTTATATCTTGTAAGTAGTTCATGGTATGTAGACACAGTCCTAACTTACAAACTTTATCTTTAAAAATGTACGTTACAGAAGTTTCTTTTTCTACAGAACTGTCTTTTAAAATAACAAAAATACTTAAAATGTTTACCTAAAACATTTTTCTCCCTATTACCACATTCTTCATTCTGTTTGCAAATGAAAATGATTACCGATGATTAGCAACATGAGCCTGTTACAGAAATTTGCAAAGCCTGAATACACACACATTGCCTTAGCCTATCAGTAGACTGGAGGACATATATTAAGTAAGTTTGTCTGTCTGTTGCTGTTGTTGGACAAAATTTTATGTCTGTGTATGTGCGATTTTTTTTTCTATTTTCTTTGAAGATGTGAATTAAATGAAAGTGTGGGAGCCAGTTACATTGTTTCATATTATGGGTGTTCTGGATCCTTTCACTCTGTATACAATTTTCTTGTAAGGGCAGCATTTGCAGACTAGCTAATGGACTCTAGAGCTGAGCTATTTTAATTTTATACTTGACTCAGGGGATCAGCTCTGTGAACTCCATTGCATGAAGAAAGCAAATGTTTACCTTGATTTTGAATGTACCTTTTTAATGTCTTCTTAAAACATATTTTGCTTAATAATGTGGGTTTGTTTTCCTTTTCTGGCATCATAGTAAGCATTGCCTAGTACTTTCCCCCTCCCCAGGATAGTTTATATACTATCCTACAGGTCATGCCAAAAATGAATAAAAGTTTAAATGCCAAAATATTTATAAAACTGCTGTCTAAATACTGATTGATTGCACAGTTTAAATAAAAGTTTTCCTTAGTTAAAAAAAGAAATAAAAATGTTTTCTTTTACTCTTCACTTTTGGGTGATAGAAAATGAAAACTTTGAGTTTATAGAATGATGGCTTTCATATCCTGGGATGGGATGATCATAGAGTCTACTCCAAGCAGTAGGAATAGAGCCTATTTAACGCATCTAAGAATTGTTTTCATCTGGCATTTACTGAATAGCAACAAGGAAATAACAATTTTCCCATTCCAGTAGATGATTGCTCACCTCAGGAACTAAATAGCCTAAAAGCTATGGGTCATCCAGATAGACACATTTCTAATTCAGGTTAAATTTTTGGTTTTTTAATATTATAAAAAATGGTTAAGAAATATTGAAAACACTTCCACTTAAAAAATCTAGAACTAACAGGTAAAATATGACCCAAACAAGCTTTGTAAGATAGCTGAATTCTTATTTTTTAAAAACTCCCAATTTGGGAGGGGAACTGAAAAACAGAACAGGAACTTCTTGAAAGGATATTGTGCTGACTGTGGAGGACATGAAAGAAAGAATTGAAACATTAGAGAACAATAAACTATATATTAAAAAAAAAGAACAAGTACATTAAAAAAAAGAAATAAATGGAATTCCCAGAAATTAAAAAAAAATGTCACTGAATTTTTGAAAATCTGTTAAATAGCGTATCAAATACACTGAAAGAATATTCTAAAACTGGAAGATAGATGTGAGGAAATTATCCAGGATGCAGCACAATAGATAAACAGAAAATATAAAAGAGATAAACAGAAGATTCAACATACATCTGACAGTCATTCTAAAATGAAGGGGAATGAAGGCTAAACAATTTTCAAAAATAATATGACTAATTTATGAAATCCTCAGATTCAGGAAGTATAAACCTCAGTCTAAAAATATAAAAATAAATCCAGGGCTTCCCTGGTGGCGCAGAGGTTGAGAGTCCGCCTGCCGATGCAGCAGACGCGGGTTCATGCCCCGGTCTGGGACGATCCCACATGCCGCGGAGCGGCTGAGCCCGTGAGCCATGGCCGCTGAGCCTGTGCGACGGAAGCCTGTGCTCCGCAACGGGAGAGGCCACAACAGTGAGAGGCCCGCGTACCGCAAAAAAAAAAAAAAAAAAAAAAAGAAATCCAAACCAAGATGTCTTAGTGAACTTCAGAACATCAAGGCCAAAGATAAGAACTTAAAGGCAGTTATAGGGGAAAAAATGATAAATAGATTGCACTAAGAAGATTTCTCAAAGAAGCAAGAAGATGGTGGGATAATATCTTCAAAACATCACAAAAATAACTGCAGTGTGGAGTTCTGTAACCAGATAAATTATAATTTAAATGTTAAGGTTAAGTAAACATAATTCTAGATACAGATATGAGTGAATTTACCACACACACACTCTTGCTAAATAAACAATAAAGGATATACTTTAGGAAGAAGGAAATATAATACACAAGGAAGATATGAGAAGAAGCAACAATGAGCGGGAAATACAAATCAAAAAGACAGTGAGATACCACTCCATATCCACTAGGATGACTATAATCAAAAAGACAGATCATAAGTGTTGACAAGAATGTGGAGAAATTAGAACCCTCATAGATTGCTGGTGGGAATGTAAAATGCTGTAGCCACTGTGGAAAATAGTTTAGCAGTTCCTCAAAAAGTAACATAGTGTTACCATTTGACCCAGCAATCTCATTCCTTAGATATATACCCAAGAGAAATAAAACATGTTCATATAAAAACTTGTACAGGCATATTTATAGCAGCATTATTTATAATAGCCCCGAAGTGGAAACAACCCAAATATCCACCAACTGATGATTGGATAAATGGAATGTGGTATATTAACTTAATGGAATGTTATTCAGCAATATAAAGGAATTAAGTACTGATATATGCTACAACAAGGGTGAATTTTTTTTTAATGCTAAGTGAATGTAAGCAGTCAAAAACCCCAACATATTGTATAATTCTATTTGTATGAAATGTTCAGAACAGGCAAATCTATAGAGACAGAAAGTAGATCAGTGGTTGTATAGGACTGGAAGGTTGTAGTGAATGGGAAATGACCACTGGTGGATATGAGATTTCGTTTGGAGAGATGAAAATGTTCTGAAATTGATTGTGATAATGGTTGGACAATTCTGTGGATATACTAAAAAAAAAAGAGCCTGTGCTCTGCAACGGGAGAGGCCACAACAGTGAGAAGCCCGCGTACCGCAAAAAAAAAAAAAAAAAAAAAAAATCCATGATGAGCAAAGAGAGAAGTGTGGGTAAATCAACACTGACTATATAAAACAAAAATACTACTAACTAGTTTTATATTAAAACAAGGTAAAACTAAAATACTAGACAACAATGAGCCATAAAACTAGAAGAAAAATGAACAGAGCCAAAGTATTCTACCATTCATTTTAAAAATAACTATGTTAAAATTTAAGATTAAGTGCTAAAATAATAGAAATAGAATGTATCATTTCTAAGTCTGCTAATTTAGGTGGAAAAGGAAATGAAGAATACATGATCAATTTAAGAGAAGGCAGTGAAGCAGATGGGAAAAAAGCAAACGATAATACTGAGAAAAAGAACAGAGTAATATGGTAGGAAAAATACAATTATACCTGTAGTTACAAAAAAAAAAAGTAAACTACTCCTACTTTAAAAATTGGATAAAAAAAAATCTTCCTATATGTTGTTGCCACTTAAAACTTAATGACCCCAGTCTCCCAAGGCAATAGAAATAAAAGCAAAAATAAACAAATGGAACCTAATTAAACTTAAAAGCTTTTGCACAACAAAGAAGACCATAAACAAAACGAAAAGACAACCTATGGACTGGGAGAAAATATTTGCAAATGATAACAACCTGTTAAGGCTTAATTTCCAAAATATACAAACAGCTCAGCATTACTTGAAAGACGTATACAAATGGCTAACAAGCACATGAAAAGATGCTCAACATCCTTAGTCATTGGAGAAATGCAAATCAAACCACCATGAAATACCACTTCACATCTACTAGGATGGCTATAATAAAAACAACAAAATTGTAAAGGAAAATAAATATTGGCAAGGATGTGGAGAAACTGGAGCCTCACACATTGCTAGTCGGAATACAAAATGGTGCAGCCATTGTGGAAAACAGTTTGGATTCCTCAAAAAGCTAAATGTAGAATTACCATATGGGCCAACATTCCACTTCTAGGTACATAGCCAAAAACATGAAAACAAAGACTGAAACAGATACTTGTACACCAGTGTTATTTGCAGCTTTATTCACAATAACCTAAAGTTAGAAACAACCCATGTGTCCATCAGCAGATGAATGGGTAAACAAAATGTAGTGTGTCCATAAAATGGAATACTATTCAGCCATAAAAAAGAAATGAAGTTCTGATACATATTACAACATTGATGAACCTTGAAAGCATTACTGCTCCCCCATGAGCTAGTTTAGTAGGTAGAACTGCAAAAGAAGAAACAAAACTATCATTACATGCATATGGTGTGATTGTCTGCATAGGAAATCCAAGAAAAATCTATAGACAAACTATTGGTCCAAACAGAAGATTTAAGCAAGCTTGTTGGGTATAGGATCAAAATACAAAGTACAATAGAGTTCCTATTTATTGGTAACAAACACCTACAATGTGTAATTTTCAAGAAAGGTATAATTTACCAAATCAACAATAACTAACGATTAAAAATATATCATACCAAACGTGTAAGACTTTTACAGAGAAAATTATAAAGCTCTATTGAAGGACATATTTGAAGAACTATTTAAAGAAGGAGAGAGCCCATGTTTATGGATAGGAACATTCACTATCTTGAAAATGTCAAAACCCCCAAATCTATATATTTAAGGCAATTCAAATGAAAATCCTAATAGGATTTCTCACAGAAATTTCCATATGAAAAAGATAATTTTGGATGCCTACCTAATCTAAATGAACAAAACGCAAATAAATGAACAAAACATTAAAGACCTGATTGCAAAAAGCCCAGTAGAATTCTATATAGCACTTACTACTATTCTAAGCACTTTATGTACATTAACTCATTTAATCTTCACAACAACCCCATGAAGTAGATGCTATTATTGTACCTATTTTGCAGATGAGGGCACTGAGGCACAGACAGGTCAAGGAACTTTCCCAAGATTATACAACTAATAAATGTAGAAGCAGGATTTGAAGTCAGGCAGCCTGGATCCAGGTGTCTGAGTACTTAACCAGTATACGTACTGATTCTCTTTTACATGTATTTACACATATATTCAGATCAATATAAACTAAAGAAAATTGATAATTAGGAAAATAGCCTTTTGTTCTATTAGATCCTCCCTGACTTCCTCCAATCCTCACCGTTCTCTTTCTCACCCTTCTTCACTTCCAGTTCCCTCCAGCTCAGCCTTATAAGAGCTATCTACTAATCTCTGTGTAAGGTATAAACCAATTGTAAAGCCTTTAGAGCTAGGTAATATACATTTTAATAGATAACTCTTTAAAACCAGAGCAATTTTACAATCCAAAAGCATGGTGAAGAGACATCAAAATAATAGTGGAGCAACAAGTGGTGGTGAGGTTGACATTTGAGGGAAAGAGAGCCTGACTAAAATTCATTCAAATGAATGACCGTGTACTCTCAAATTGTGCATGTATACATGAGTGCACATGCTAATAATGTGTATGCATTGTTAATATAATTTTGAATTTAGAAATGAAAGCTGTGCTTCCACATTTTGCTTATTTTGTAACAAAAGCTATAATAAAAATGGGAACTCTGGGAACCAGGGTTCTCATTTTAGGAAAAGAAGGATACAAGAAGGGAAACAGTAAAGGCAAAGAAGAACCATGTGAAATTGGTTTGGAATTATAGGTATTCATATGTATTGATATGAATTCATGGTTTAATATATTTAGATGCACCATATGAAACTGCATTTTTCCCCAAAAAAGAGTCTAGAAGCAGTGACAGTTTAGTGGCAAAGAGCACACCAAGCACTCAGAGTTTGTTTTCTAAATACCATTTCCCACTAGAAGGAATGAGGGCTCCTTGTGGGAAATTGTGTATCCTAGGGCTGGAGCAGAGACGGTATTCGATCCTGGAACACCTTGTTGCATCAGAAAGTAAGTAATAGCTCAAGAAATTATGGGATATGTTCAAAAGATTACAGGGGTCACCCAAAGGGGCTCCTACTAGCCAAATCTGGAAATTTGAGTATTGAGTATTAAGTATTAAGATGAATAATGAATTACTATTATAACCCTTTGAATAAATGTATTCTGATAGGAAAGAAGAAAGAAAGGAGGTGAGGGAAGGAGGGAAAAAAGGAGAAAGGCAAGCTCTTTCTTACACTAGAGTGCCAAGTAAGAAATGTAGCGGAATGGCAGAGTTAGAAATGACCATTTTGCAGCTATGATAGTAATAACTGATTCAGATAGGAATCACTAACTAATGCAAAAACTAGCAGATGAAAGTTTAATGAGGAAAGGGATATTTATATAGTCTCAAATTATTTTCCCAGAGAGTACTCACTAACTTTACAGTGATGATATCTTTATAGTGTAGAATTCTATTGGACACCATTTTAACCAAGTGATCAAAGTTAACATCACCAATAATAAAACAAATTGATATCATGTGCCTCCTGGTGTGATACACTGAGTAGGACACAGACTCACTTATCCATTATTCCTGTCAGGAATGCAATAATCAGTCTAATCCTGAAAAAAAAAATCAGACAAGTCCAAACTGAGCATCATTACACAAAAACAACTGTCCTGTACTCTAAAAACATCAACATCATGAAAGACAAGGGAAGACTGAGGAACTATTCCACACTGAGGAAGACCAGAAGGACATGATAGTTATATGCAATCTGGATCTTTGATCAGAGGGAAAAAACTGATATAAAGGATATTATTGGGAATATTGGTGAAATTTAAATATGGACAGTAGGACTTCCCTAGTGGTGCAGGGTTAAGAAATTGCCTGCCAATGCCAGGGACACTGGTTCAAGCCCTGGTCTGGGAAGATTCCACATGCCGTGGAGCAACTAAGCCCGTGCACCACAACTACTGACCCTGCGCTCTAGAGCCCGCGCGCCACAACTACTGAAGCCCGTACTTAGAGCCCGTGCTCCGCAGGAAGAGAAGCCACCGCAGTGAGAAGCCCACGCACTGCAACATAGAAGCCCACACGCAGCAACAAAGATCTAATGCAGCCAAAAACAATAAATGAATAAAGTTAAATAAATATGGATGGTATGTTAGATAATAGTATTTTATCAGTGATAAATTTCCTTAATTTGATCATAATTTTCTGATTATGTAAGAGACTACCTCATTATTAGGGAATATATTCTGAAGTATGGGGTAGAGGGGTATGATGGTTCAGAAGATGATTCAGAAAGTAATAATAGCAACAATAATAATGTGTGAAGGTAGAGATAGAAAAAAGAAAGAAAGCAAATAAGGAAGTGAGGCAAAATGTTACTTTATTTGGGTAAAGGATATATATGAGAGTTCTTTTTATTATTCTTGTACCTCTTCTGTAATTTTGAAAATAATTTAAAATTTAAAGATTTCAGAAGTGAATGTTCTGATATATTCATACAATGGAATATTAGTCAGCTATAAAAAGAATTGAAACACTGATACATATACAGGATGATGGACCTTGAAAACATTATGGAAAGTGAAAGAAGCCAGTCACAAAAGGCCATATATTGTATGATTACATTTACATGAAATGTCCAGAGTACGTAAATTCATAGAGACAGAGAGTAGATTAGGGGACTTCCCTGATGGTCCAGTGGTTAAGAATCTGCCTTCCAGGGCTTCCCTGGTGGTGCAGTGGTTAAGAATCCGCCTGCCAATGCAAGGGACATGGGTTCGAGCCCTGGTCTGGGAAGATCCCACATGCCGTAGAGCAATTAAGCCCGTGCGCCACAACTACTGAGCCTGCGCTCCTAGAGCCCGTGAGCCACAACTACTGAAGCCCACGGGCCTAGAACCCATGCTCACAACAAGAGAAGCCACCGCAATGAGAAGCCCGCACACCACAAGGAAGACCCAACGCAGCCAAAAATAAATAAATAAATTTATAAGAAAAGAAAGAATCTGCCTTCCAATGCAGGGGACGCGGGTTCGATCCCTGGTTGGGGAACTAAGATCCCACGTGCCGCGGGGCAACTAAGCCTGTGTGCCACAACTACAGAGCCAGAGTGCTCTGGAGCCCACACACCACAACTAGAGAGAAGCCTGTGCACCGCAACCAAGAGTCAAAGCACCGCCACGAAAGATCCTGCATGCCTCAACTAAGACCTGATGCAGCCAAAAATAAATAAATATTAAAAAAAAAATTACTAGTGGCCAGGGGCTAAGAGGGGTCAGGTGGGTGGAGGGGTGCAATAGGGACCAGCACAAGGTTTCTTTTTGGGGTGATGAAAATGGTCAGATTTAGATAGTGGTGATGGCTGCACAACTCTGTGAATATGCTAATACACACTAAAAAGTGAATATACGATACACCGAATTGCACGTATTTAAGTGGTGAGTTTTATATATAAATTATATCTTCATTAAAAATTCTGGATACAAAAAAATGGGGGGACTCAAAGAAATGTTACTGTGCAAAGTTGTCATTATCTTGCCTCCCCTTTTCCAATCTTTCCCTCCCAACACACATACAAACTAAAAAGGCTTAAAATTGGCACATTTTCTGTCGTTTAAAAGAGATTTCATAAAATTGTTTTATATTTACAGTTTGTTGTTTTAACACCCAGATTTGTCATGTTTCTTAGGTAGTCCTGCCTTGCTGTGTTTCATTCAGAAATAAGCACATATCTTGCTCATTCCCACATGCTCTTAAAAAATTTCTCAAGCACCCACAGTGTTGCAGTCTGCCTATATTGGCAGTATTTATATCCTGAAAAAAAAATCTGCCTCTTTTCCCATTGCTGTAAGAAACAGAGCAAAACAAGGCAAAACTCCCACATTACTTTGCCATATTGGTTTATCAGCTGTCACATAAGAAGTATGTGACTCACTATGTCTTTAGAGTCGAAGATCAAACACAGGTGCCCCACTGGAGGCACCTCACTTAACCATGTTTTAACCACGCTGCCCCAGGAAAGATTGAGGACCTTCCTTGATGATTATGTTAAACTCAAGTCTTGTGCTTATTTGCAAAGGGTATGTCAAGTTCATATGACAAACAATAATCATGATGAAGAGCTACATAGACACTTGTCCCCTTTCTTGTCTGGCAAGCCTCCTTAGTATTTTATAAGAATAACAAATCCTCTATCAATCATTTCCTTTGTTATTTTTCAATAACAATTATCAAGTAGGAATACTTTGAAATATGTCTTAGTCTGAAATAATATACTTCAGAATGTATTAGTCTAAACTTTGTATGACTGAAATTTTTTTCGGCTGTAAGAATCTATTACTTAGTTGACCACCTTGAACATGAGTAGTTAATATATCTTTTTTCCCCCCAGCTTTAGAGTAGTTACTATATCTTAAATAATCGATAGACAAAATTATAGAATGTTAAGACTTTGACACTGAATTCCTAGCAAGTATATAATTCACTCATTCATTCCAAAAAATGTTTATCGAGCACCTAATATGTGCCAGCAAAAATCAACACAACGCTTGTTCTCATGAATTTTAAAGTCTGGAGGTAAAGACAAAATGTAATCAGATAGTCACAGAAATTAATATGTAGTTTCAAACTGAGAGAAGTGATGAAGCAAACAACATGAAAAAAGAGAATCTGACGTAGACTAGAGAGAGCCTTCCCTGATGAGAGAAATACTTGAGTTGAGAATGAAAGATTAGAGTTTGAGTTAATTAGAGTAAGAGTAGGGAAAAGAGCATTCCTGCAAGAGGAAACAGCATTTGCAAAGCCCTTGTGGCAGGCGAATGTTGGAGGAAACATTTTTTCCCATTTATTAAAGTCTTTATTGCATTTGTTACAATATTGCTTCTGTTTTATGTTTTGGTTTTTTGGCCACGAGGAATGTGGGATCTTAGCTCCGACCAGGGATCAAACCCACACCCCTTGCATTGGAAGGCGAAGTCTTAACCACTGGACCGCCAGGGAAGTCCCTGGAGGAAACTTTTAAAAGGCCCGTGAGCATAAAGAGCAAGGGCAGTGGCACAGGATGAGGTTGGAGAAATCAGTGGAAATCATTGTATAAGCCTTATAGTCTGTGTTTAGGAAAAAAAAATTTAGCCTTAATTATAATAGCAGTGGGAAGCCATTGAGGAGTTTTATGTAAAGTGATGACAGGATGAGATTTGTGTTTTAAAAAGAGCACTCTACATTCTGGAAAATAGTTTGGCATTTCCTTCAAACTAAAAATGGACTTACCATATAACCCAGCAATTGCATTCTTGGGCATTTTTCCCAGAAAAAAATGAAGAGTTATTTTCACACAGCAACTTGTACATGAATGTTCATAATGGCTTTATTCATAATAGCCAAAAAGTAGAAACTACCCATGTAGTACTTCAGCGGGTGAATGGTTTAACAAACTGTGGTACATCCATACCATGGAACACTACTAAGTAGTTAAAAAGGAGCAAAATATTGACACACACCATAACTTGGATGAAATTCAAGGAAATTATATTACATGAAAAAAATCTCAAAGGGATATATACTGCGTGATTTCATTTGTGTAACCTTTATGAAATAACATAATTATAAAAATGCATAATAGATTAGTGGCAGCCACTGATAGGTTAGGGATAGGGGATGGGTGGATGTAAAGAGATGACACCAGGGAGTCTTGTTATCAGGGAGTCTTGTGCTGATAGTAAAGTATCTTGATTGTGGTGGTGGTTATACAAGGCTATACCTGTGATAAAATTGCATAGCCTTACACACACACACACATATACACAAACCCATGCATGTATAACTGGTAAAATCTGAATAAGTTCTATGGATTGTACCAATGTCAATTTCTTTAAAATTTAAATTTTTGCTTTTTAATATTGTACTACAGTTGTATATGATGTTAATATTGCCGGAGGATGAGGGAAGAATGCACAGGACTCCCTGTTAAACTATATCTCAAAATAAAAATTAAAAAACAAAGAGCACTCTAGCTACAGAGCAGGAAATGGATTGAATAGAAGTTAAGGCTGATATGGAGGAAACTACTGAGTGATTATTATATTAGTCTAGGAAAAAGACAAATGATCATGGCTAGACTTGGGTGGTGGCAGTAGAGAGAGAGAGAGAAGAATGGACACATCTGAGAAATATTTAGGAGGTAAAAATTATGGAATCTGGTGATGGATGGGATATAAGAGGCTAGAGAGAATGAGCTCAAGGGTATTTTGAAGTGTAACTTTGCCCCATATTTCATAGCCTAGAAAATAAATATACATTTAGGGCAAGACAGCAAAAAATTGGAAGGCATCATCTCACGACAGAGCATATTCCACAACCAAAGGTGCTGTTGCTATGAGGTCACTTGGGGAGTTTTGCTAGCCTAAAGTACACAGTATTATTGTGTCAAAACTCAATTTATTGTCCTCAACCCCAATTTACCCTTCATTGCCTGTTCTCCATAAATGAAGCTGAACACTTTAACTATTTTTCCTTTGCCAACTAGCATGATGTTACACTTTCTCAGCAGAGGGTGCTGGAGAGAGATTACAGGAGGAAGGGGCTTTTCTTCCTGTCTCAGTTGCTCCTCTTTGTAGGCTCCTTTCAGCATGCATGCCTCCTCCAGCGTCTGGCTGCTGCAGCACTGGCAACTGATCCAGTGCCAGGATCCCGCAATACAGGCAGCACCCAGGAACCAGCAGCTTCCACGGGGACTCCCCTCAGTGCACGGCTGCACTGTCTCCAATAAGTTCAGGATCTTAGCCTGGAGAGGGAGGGGCCTCTTCTCTGGGGGCTCTATCGCAGTTTTAAGGGTAGTAGCTCCTCCTTATATCTGCTTTTCTCATTCTCTTTACTCCTTACTGTCCAATCCCTCCCTACTTCAACCTCCTGCTGTACTTAAGAATTCTTTGATTAAACTTACCCTGTTCAAATTACTGTATGACTTTTGTGTTTTGATTGAATGCTGACTCAAACAATCCCCCAAAGAGTGCTGTTTTGATTCCCTCAACATTGAGCTTTTAATAGCCCATCTATATTTGTCAACGAAGGGCTCCTGGTTGTGGCTGACCAATGTATAGAGGTTGCTAAACTGACCATGGTTTCAATTATATCTTCATGATTCATTCAAACCGATGTTGCAAATTTTCCAAATATCTAGAATTGGGTTTTACTTTTATTGAAACAAATCTATGATTTTAAGTTTGAAAATGGAGTTTATAGCAATATTTTTTTTTCTGAAAAAACGTTTGCATGTTAATCTAAACCAACTTATATTCGCATCTTTATGTTTAAAAGCTCCACTATGCTACCTTGCACAATATAAACAGGTAAAATTTGAGATGTAAAATATTAAAAGCAAAGACTATAAAATACTTCAAAATATAAGCAAACAAGGTTGAGTAGACTCCAGGCCAAGGATGGTGATGATAGAAATGAGTATTTCTTTCTGCAGCATGTGAAAATGTTGATCTTTTCTCCCTTTTCTTGATTGCCCTAACACTCCTGGTTTTTGTTTTTGTTTTGTTTTATTTTGTTTCATTCCTTCTCATTTTCCTTTACAAGCTCCTCTATTTCAGTCCACCCTTTAAAATGTCAGTGTTTCCCTGGATTCTGTTCTTGGCTCTCATTTCTCATTGGTGTTGGGTGAGTTTATCCAGACTTAGGTAATGTCTCCTTTATTTGTATCTGCAGCCTAGGCCTGCCTCCTGAGCTCCAAAGTCCTTTACATGATCCAGTTTCTAGTCTGGGGTCAGCAGATGACAGCCTATGGGTCAAATTCAACACAGTTTTTGTAAATGAAGTCTCGTTGTAACGCAGCCACACCCACTTGTTCACATACGGTTCTTTCCTACTATAATGGCAGAGTTAAGTAGTTGTGACAAAGAATGCATGGCCTACCAAATCCATGTTTATTATCTAGCCCTCCACAGAAAAAGTTTACTGACCCCTGCTCTAGACTAAGCTGTGCATTCTACTGTGGTTTAGGCATGACTGAGCATGTACTTCTTTTATCTTTTTTTTTTGGCTGTGTTGGGTCTTTGTTGCTGTGCGCGGGCTTTCTCTAGTTGCGGCGAGCGAGGACTACTCTTTGTTGTGGTGTGTGGGCTTCTCGTTGCGGTGGCTTCTCTTGTTGCAGAGCATGGGCTCTAGGTGCACAGGCTTCAGTAGTTGTGTCAGGCAGGCTCGGTAGTTGTGGCACACGGGCTTATTGCTCTGCAGCATGTGGGATCTTCCCCGACCAGGGATCGAACCCGTGTCCCCTGCATTGGCAGGTGGATTCTTAACCACTGCACCACCAGGGAAGTCCGAGCATGTACTTTTAAGTAGAGGGGTAGGCCCTTTACTTGCATCTCTCCGTATGAGAGAACCATACTCATAACTGGAACTCATATCCAAGACCCACGGATAAAGAGTACAACAGCAAAGTGAAGGGATATTTTTGTTAGGAATTGTCATACTGGGAACATAAGGAGGATAACACACGATGCTCTTTGCTGTAGAATCACCTAGAGAGCATTTAAAGACAGATTGCTAGACCTCATTCCCAGAGATTCTGATTCAGTACAACCGGGGAGGGCCTTGGGAATCTGAAATTTTAGAATGCTTTCCAGGTAATGCTGATATGTAGCAAATAGTCAGGATTTGGAAGTCCAAATGATCTAAAAATCCATGGCCAAGTAAGATGGTCTTTTTATTCTTGATGAATCATTATAAAGAGGCCAATTCGTTTCTCTTCAATTTATATATTATTTATGAGTCTCTAGCTTTAGGGAATACAATAAAGAATTCAAAATCTCTTAGCAATGATTTTTCTCAACGACTTTTCTTGCACTAAGGATCATGTAATAAAACTCTACGCTTCCATACTGCCTGATATTTTCAAAGTGGTTTCACATCTTCTCTCAGTGACCCTGTGAGGTAAAGTGAGGATCCAATACTTAGCATTCGCTTGAGTTTATCACACTTACCAAAACCCTGTCACACTTACCAAAACCCAGGAAGTTGACCAAGGGCCACTTCCAGTTCTGTTATTCATGCATTCATTCAACAACAAAAATTTTTTTGAACACTTGCCAGTCATTGTTAGGTACAAAGAATTGTGGACTGGATAAAATTCCTGCCCACATGGAGCTTACATTCTAGTTGTGGGACGGGGAGGGGGGAGAGGGGGAGCTCTCCTTATACGTGTCTTCTGTAAAAATTTCCCTAACCTGTCCTAGTCTGAATCTTCAAATTAGGAATTTCCCCCCAAACTTATTAAATGAGAAAGGATAACACTTGTCCCATGGTCACACCATATCTTGTCATTTAAAGCTGATTCCTCTGCTGTGGTGCTTGTCTGTCACGTAGCCCTTAAGGCTGTAACACTGGTTTCATGTTTACATCTGTTCTGACATTATATGTGCAAGTGAATGAGTTCTATGGGTCTTGTCTCTGAAAGGAAGAGACTCCTATTTGTAGTTAGTTCTAAGCCCTCATATGATTAATGAGTGCTTCTCAGTGATTCTGGATCAAAATAATCAGTCTCATCTGATTGAAGATTAGAGTCTGCACCTACAGATTCTCTTTAGTAGGATAACTGGAAACCTAACAAACAGGGAGAACAGTTTCGTGAAAGTAAGCCAAAGAATGTCAGAGATAGAAGAGACCTCAGGGATGTAGCCCCACTGCCTTTTCAAGATCTGAAATCTGAGACTCAGAGAGGTTACCTAAGTTGCCTCAGGTCACACAGCCTAAACGATGGATGTGGAATCAGTAACCAAATACAATCTACAATCACATGGGGGCGAGGAGATCCTTCTCCTAAAATTTAACGTCTACATCAGGTCCCGGCGCCTCACCGCTTCCACCCATCCCCCTTTCTTGTATTAATTACGCATCGCTCTTTTTTGAAGAATCGGGTCGTTAAAACTTGCAGTTGGGGCATTCCACAAACAGGTGTCCAGATCACTGACACATAGTCGGGGAATCTGGGTCTCCACCTGCCCGCCTGCCCGCCGAGAACTCTCCAGCTCCCGCGTACAAAGTTTGCTCGGCTCATACACTCCTCTTTCAGATCCCTGGCCGCGAGGCCAAGATGCCTGCTGCGGCCTCCGAAGAAGTTCGGAGATGCAGTTTCCTCGCAGAAGCCGGGCCGGGGTGCGTCGGCCGCCGAGCTGAGCGTCCTCTGGCTCGGTGGCGGCGGGGGAGCGCCGGGCGCCTGTAGGCGCGGGGCTGGGCGGGGCGGCCCCTCGGCGCGCGCTGCCCGCCCCGGCTCCCAGGGCCGCGGGCCCGCTAGCCCCGCGTGGAGCGAGAGGCGCGCGCGGGCCGTGGGGGCTGGGCCGAGGCGGAGCGCGAGGCGGCGGCGGCGGCAGGAGGCGCCGCGGGACGAGGCAGCGGCCCCCGCCCCCCAAAGTCCGTCCCCGCGCGGGGCTGGGGAGCTCGGGGCGGGGAAGCCGCGGGGCCGCGCCACGTCCCTCGCCCGCCCCAGAGCGGGTTTTGCAGGCGGCTCTAAGCTGGGGGCTTTTGTGTCTGCGACTCGGGAGCGGCGAGAGCGCAGACCTCATCCTCAGAGGGCGCTGTGAGTGCGCCGCCAGGGCCGGGCCGCCCGCCTCCCGCCTCCCCTGTCAGCGGCTCCTGAGGCGGCGGTGGCGGCGGCGGCGGCGGCGAAGAAGAAGGAGTGGGAGGAGGCGGCGGCGGCGGCGGCGCACTCGTCCTCCGCACACGCCGGCCCCGGGCGGGGGGCCGCCCCCAGGCCGCTCTCCCGCCGCCGCCGCTGAGCCCGGGTGGCCCCAGCACGCTGCCCGGCCGCCCCGAGGCCTCGTCCTCCTCCCAAACTTTGCAAAGTCGGCCCGCGTCCCCACCGCCCTCGGCCGCGCCTCACCTCGGAGGCTCGCCTCGCAGCCGCAGCGGCCCCGCGAGGAGGAGGAGGAGCCGCCGCCGCAGCATCAAAGAGACCGAATTCCCGCGGCCTGGGGGGGAGTCATGCTTTGCGGTCTGTAATGTCAGCAGAACAGGAGAAGGATCCCATTTCGCTGAAGAGAGTTCGAGGTAACCGAGAAGGGCGCCGGGTTGAGGGGAGCGGGGGGAGCGGGGCGCGCGGGGGCCGTGTGCCCGCCGGCCGGGAGGCAACGGGGCTCTGTCCGGGCCTAACTCCGCGCAGCCCGCGTCCCGCCTGCGCCCCGGGGCCCGGGCTGCGGTCGGAGGCGCGCGGCCGCCGCGTCCCCTGTGCCGAGCCCTGGCCGCCCCGACTTTGTGTTAGGAGGCAGTTGAAGCCGCACTCAGCATCCCTTCATACCCCGCTCCTCGCCCACCTTACCTCGTTGGCCAGACACAGCACAATAGGCAGCTCAGAGGGTGAGAAAGAAACACCCCCTGGCAGAGACCACGAACGATGCCCTCCACCCCCCCCCCCAAAAAGTAAGTTGGACCGCACTGGAGTTGACGCTCTTGCAGAAGGTGTGCCGGGCCTCCGTGTCTCTCCCAGCCCCCCTTCCCATTCTCCAAAAGACAACAAACATACAGCTTTATTTTCCTTAGGCTTAAGAGGAGAACCTATATTCATTCAAAAGGCTTTTCTCTATTGGCTTATGGATAAGAATCAAATCGCCCCAAATCAGTTTTATACACGGCTGGCTTGCTTCTTCCTTGCACACTAGTTAGGAATTTTCCTGCTGCCTTACTATCTAAGAAGTATCAGAGGGAACGATGTGCCAGACAAAAGATAACGCATGTAAGTTCACAGACACCCAAGTGCCGTCTGGAAATTTGGGGAGTATCCTCCAGCTCTTATTTCCAGCTTTCAATAGGGTTCAGGCCGAAAGTCCCAAAGTTGAAGTAATACTATTTGTTCAGTAAGCAAATATTTATTGAACATCTACTGTGTGCCCGGCACTGTTTTTGGCACTGGGATACCGCGGTGAACAAAGCAAAAAGACCATCTGCACCCAGGAGGAATGCACACTCTTGTAGGGTAAACAAATGATGAACAAATAAAAGGTATAGGATGCCAAATGGTAAGTGGTATGGAGAAAATCAAAGCAGGGAGAGTGGTTAGAAAATATGTATGGGGGTGGAGAGGTAGCAATTATGTATAAGAGGGCTCAGCTGGAAGATGATGTTTGAGCAAAGACCCAAAGGAAGTGACAGAGCAGAGCCATATGGATATGTGTGGGAATAGCAGTGTTGGCAAAAGGAACAGCAAGTGCAAAGGCCCTGGGTCTGGAATTTGCCTAGTGTGTTCAAGCAACTGCAAAGAAGCTATTGTGAGTGAGCAAAGGGAGAGTAGTGTGAGCTGAGCTGAAGTATGGGGTGAATGTGTATTGGCCTTGTGAGCCATTTAAAAGATTTCGGCTTGTACTCTGAGATAGCGCCTGGATGATTTTGTGTAGAAGAGTGAGTGATCTGCCTTATGTTTTTTTGTTGTTTTTTTTTGCGGTGCGCTGGCCTCTCACTGTTGTGGCCTCTCCCGTTGCGGAGCACAGGCTCCGGACGCGCAGGCTCAGCGGCCATGGCTCACAGGCCCAGCCGCTCCGTGGCATGTGGGATCTTCCCGGACCGGGGCACGAACCCGTGTCCCCTGCATCGGCAGGCGGACTCTCAACCACTGCGCCACTGGGGAAGCCCTGCCTTATGTTTTTAACTGGCTGCTCTGCGGAGAATAGACTGTAGAGAACAAGGGCTAAAGCAGGGAGGCTAGTTAGGAAGTTATTGAAATAATCCTTTCATCCAAACAGGATAAAGTGCTTTATAAATCAGTAAGTAGTAAGGTAAATTTCCAATTGACTTAAGTGATGTAGAGATCAAGGACCACTGCCATTCATCTATGTTTTTGTTCCTTGTGACTAGAGATTAAACCTATAGAACTGGCTTGTGACACAGTGACAATGTGATATCCAAATAACATCACTTGAGTATTTAGTTAGAGATTGATTTTCTTAGCCATTTAAGCAAAAACATAATTTAGAGCAGGATATTGTTTTTACAGGCTTAATAGCACAATCTTTCATTTGGTGAAGGTTTTCTATTTCAACTTTCTTTTCTCTTTGTTGTTATGAATTGCCAAAGCCTTTAAGGAATAGACCTTTCTGAGATAGTTATTTCTTTGATATGTTTGCCATGTTATTTTGCCTACTATTAAAAATTACTTTGGGGTTGAAGGAAAAGAAAGCTTTATCAAGTTTATACCTTTGAACTCAATTATCAGTCTTAATCAAATGTAATTTTAAATAAAATTGATGGGTATTTTATTGTGCATCAAGACTACAGATCTGTCTTTGTTTTATTACAACTGCTGGTTTTAAGTTTGATGCCCTAGTTGTTGGAAGTTGACTTAGGTGTCAGCTCAAGAATATTCTGAGAGTCAAGTACCAAAATAAAAGACAAAGCACTTTTTAAAATAAAAAGCCAATATGAAGAGGGGTTTTTATTATGTCATTTTGTACTAATTAGAACATTAATTTTTAAAACATTTTAAAATTATTTTATAATCCATAAAAGGTACCAGATTATCTACATGAGCTCTTCCGAAGCACAATTCTGCTGAACTTCACTGCCCTGGAGCTTCTAGTTATAATTTATATCATCAGACTGCACGTAGAATGTGGTGTTTGCAGAGCATAATCTCTTGAACAGTGCTTCTCAAACTGTTTCTTATCCAATGATATATATATAATCAGACTTTTTAATGGTTATGTATTTCATGGGTATTATCAAAAATATAAGCTATCAAACCTTTTGCTTAGGATAAGACTAAGATGTAGATAAATAGACATATCTTTCTCTATATATAGAGAAAGACCTATATATTTTTTTAAATTTAAAGGAATTACTAGAAAATAATATTATAGACATAACTCAGATATGGCAAAATTATGACAATGTGAATGACTAAGGACTTCGTAGACCAAAAGCATCGTAATCCCCTAGGATGCTTATTCAAAATGTAGCTTCCTGGACACACAGAATCAGAATTTCTGAGAGATTTCTCTGCATCTTTAACAAGCTCCCCCGGTGTTCCTTATGTACACTAAAGTTTGAGAACTGCTGCTGGTAGACCTAGATTGTGAAGGTAAGTGGACTAGAGGAAGCTGATCGGTGGTTTTCCAAACTTGTCCTGATAGTTTATTTATTAATTTTAATTTTTAAAATATTTATTTATTTGGTTGCACTGGGTCTTAGTTGCGGCACGCAGGCTCCTAAGTTGTGGCTCACCAGCTCCTCAGCTGTGGTATGCGAACTCTTAGTTGCGGCATGCATGTGGGATCTAGTTCCCTGACGAGGGATCGAACCCGAGCCCCCTGCATTGGGAGCCTGGAGTCTTACCACTGCACCACCAGGGAAGTCCCTGTCCTGATATTTTAATATTAGATTCACAATTGCTATTTAATGGCAAAGTATCTTACTCCTGTTTCCTACCAGTTCTTACCACTCCCCAAACCCTCAGCCCTGGGTTGTAAGACAGATCCATGAGGATAGGTGCAATATCTTGATTATCCTTCTGTTTCTTTCCTAATTGCCTTGCTCACAGTAAATACCAAATGAACGAATGAGTGAATACATGAAGGAACTGATTCGTATCGTTATGCTGCTTTCGGATTGTCTGTAGCCCCTCCCACCACTTTTACTTGCCCTTTTTCCTTATTCTAACCAACACTCCCATTATCCAGTATTTTTAGAACTCTTAGGTGTTGATCTGATGACGCTATTCATTCGTTTATTCAACAAATATTTGTTGGGCAGTTATAGTGCCAGACAGTGAGAATACATTGATTAAGAAGACATAATACCTGTCTTCAAGAACTTTTAGTGTAGTCTGGGATACTGACAAATAAGTAATCAATTACAAACAGCATGATAAATGCTGTGATAATCTACAGGAAATAAAGGAACGTATATAACCTATCTTTAAGGGAGTCAAGGAAGGCCTCCTGGAGGAGAGTTCTACGAAGTGGTGGGTGTTCCTTTGTTTTAAATGATGTAGAAAGAGCAGCAAGGAGGATGAGGGATGAGAAAAAGGTCTAGGAAGTTAGTGGTGATTTTGAGAAGGCATTTTTGGGAGAAAACTACATTTCAAAGTAGTGAATATTAAGTGGTGACGATATAATTTAAAAGAAGCTTGGTGATAGAAGGAGAGACATAGCCAATAACTTGGAAAGAGAGTCAAGAGGAAGTTTGTATGGGTTCTCTTTATTTTTTCTCCCTTGAAAAATGACAAGACATATTAGTAGACAAACAAAAGAACCTGATTTAGAAGGAGAGGGGAGAAACTGAAAAAGCAACAGAAAGAGAGGATAATTCATTAATAAAGCATTCAGTACGTGTTTTTTAATATCTGCCATGTGCTAGGTATTCGCTGTTGTGGAAGCTGGGCATTAGACAGACAAGACTCCTCATAAATCAGGTTTCTGCATATGAGAGAAGGAATAGCAACAAGGATGCAAATGAAGAGTTAGTCTTGGGGAAAAAAAGAGAAAATGAAGGAAGAAAAACAAATTTAGAGATGAATAAGGAAGTTGAAGCATTCATTTCAGATGAAATGCTTTTTTTTTTTAAACATACATGCCACATTTATTGTTTCAAATACAGTTATGTCTGATTTATTACTGATTTTGCCTGAAGAAGTTAAGACAGCAGACTTAATGACTCATATCAGAACTATGGTGAACACTATATAGTATCAAGATAACTCCATCTAGACTATGAACAAATGATAGTTCTTTAGTAAAAGTAGAAATTTCTCTAGTCATGAGGCAAAAGTGATTAAGTAGCTATCTGCTTTTAAAAGACTGTGCACCCTCAGATGAAACACTTTTAACCAGAGTTAGAAATGACATTGGAGAGGTAAGCATGTATTTTAGAATGGCATAGTAACACAAAAATGTCACAGAAGTGCTAAAAGTAGACTGTACTAAAAAATATAGACCATCTTGATCAGAGAAGTGTATGGAAGATTTGGATTAAGATTGAAGAGGAAGCATAATTTACAGTCACAGAATTGAGGGAAAGAACTGATGAGAGAAAGTCTGCAGGAAAGGATTGGGGGTTTTTGTTGTTTTGTTTTTTAATTGGCATATGTAAGGGCTAGGCAGAGTGTCAGGGAAACGAGTTTGGTTTTCAACACATTGAATGAATATCCCCCTGGGATGTTGCAGTGTGTGCAACAGATACACGTGGTTTGGACTGAGGCGGGTGGTCTGAGCCAGAAATAGAGATCTGGAAGTTATCAGTAAACATGTGAATACTAATTGATGCCTTGGGAGTAGATGAGCTCACCCAAGAGAGTGAAGAGTGAGAAGAGAAAAGCATTGAGAAACGCAACTTTAGGAACACTAACATTTAGGAGATAAAAGGGGAAAGAGGACCCTGAAAAACAGAATGCGAAGGAGTAGCCAGAGAGGTAGAGGAGAAAACTGTAAGAGAATGGTGTCAGATATATAACAGGAAGAATAAATTTATGAGGGGGAGATAAATGGATTTTGTTGTTAACAAGTAGAATGAAAGGTGTCTATCTGTGAGAACTCCAGCCTGTTCTTTCTCCCATATTCCCTAACCTGATGAAGATCATTTATCTAGTGATCCAAACCCATGCCCCACTGCAACTCAGCACTGTCCCAGATTATCTGTCTCCTTAGTATGTTTTGAACCCATCATCTCCTCAGTCTTTCCACAACCACTTCTTTAGTTCAGGTTTTGATTATCTCTTTGCTTATTATAATAACCCTATCACTGGTTTCAGTGGCCTCCCGTTTTGTCTTTCTTAACCCATTTTGCACATTGTTACTTACTGCTGGTGGTAAGTAACTACCATCTATTGAGTACTTACCAAGCAGTTTGCTAAGTAATTTAAATGGATCATCTTGCTTAATCCTCTCAATAACCCTATAAGCTGGCTGATATCATCATTCTAGGTTTGTAATTGAGGAATTGATATTCAGAGAGGTTAAGTAATATGTGGTTAAGTAACAAATTCAAGTTTACCCAGCTAGTAAGTGGCAAAGCTAGAACTTAAATTCTAGGGCCCCAAATCTTAGCCGGTATGTTCCATTGCTATAATTCTTCCCAAACACAGTTTAGTCATGTTACTCTTTTTTGTAAAGTTCTTCATTGGTTCCCCATTGCATTTAGGATAAAAATCCCACCTTCTTATATTAGCCCAATCCAACCTTCTTATATTTTTATTTGGCCCAGGCCTACCACTTAGTCCTCCATCCTTCCTATTGCATGAAATGCTTACCCTTGTCTCCCATGCTCCAGTTCTGAAATAGTCACATTTCCTCTCTAGATGTTGTCATGATCTCTCATGTCTTTAAATTTTTCTTTGCACATTCTGTTCCTTCTGCTAGGCATGCCCTCTTTTTTCCCGACTTTGGTAAGATACTCATCCTCAAAGCTTCAGCTCCACCAATACTGCCCATTATTCGAGGTATTGACATTATTGTGTAGAGTCAGCTTCACACTTGGATGCCATCCACCCACCCTTCTAAGCTTTACCTTTGTGAGCAGCCTTAAACCTCATGTACCTCAGGAATGCAAAGATCATTAGTTTGGGGCGAACAGCTGGCACAAGAACCACAAATATATGAAACTTTAAATCACTGATGTTGAGGGCTTTCTGAATTTAGTATTTATTACATACCCAGATTGATCTAGGTTTGGGGCATCACATAGCAGACACTTTCTGCCTTGCATTCTAAAAGGAAATAATGTCTTTTTCACTTCAATCATATAAGACCATTTTGCCAAATGCTTAATGGAATTCATACAATACTATATTCACATTTTTTTTTTATTTTTTAATTTTTTTTTGCGGTACGTGGGCCTCTCACTGCTATGGCCTCTCCCGCCGCGGAGCACAGGCTCCGGACGCGCAGGCCCAGCGGCCATGGCTCACGGGCCCAGCCGCTCTGCGGTATGTGGGATCTTCCTGGACCGGGGCACGAACCCGCGTCCCCTTCGTCGGCAGGTGGACTCTCAACCACTGCGCCACCAGGGAAGCCCTATGTTCACATATTAATTCACAATATTTCCATTCCATGGTAGAGACCAGTATTACAGAAGTATGTGTTTCAGGTGAAGATAAAGCTGTTAGCTAAGATGTTCACATCCATAGTAAATGGTAGAGTAAACTGACATTATATCCCAGACTTCTCTGCTGTTGTGAAAAACCGATACTTGAGTGTCCAATGATTGTGCTGACACTGCTGGCTATTAGATATTTTGAGAGGATGATAAATACTATAGAAGCCGAAATGAAGTGCACTAGTGGTATAGTTTAGTCTAAAGGAAAGCAAAATGCAAACTAATAATTGAGTACCCATTGTGTGCCAGGCAATGTGTTAGGCACTGTCTTAGTCCGTTTGAGCTGCTGTAACAATACCATAGACTGGGTGGCTTGTAAACAACAAACATTTTATTTCTTACAATTCTGGAGGCTAGAAAGTCCAAGATCAAGGTGCCAGCAGATTTGGTGTCTGATGAAGACCCGCTTCGTGGTTCATAGACAACAATCCTTCTCACTCTGTCCTAACGTGCGGAAGGGGCTAGGGAACTCTCCCAGGTCTGTTATATAAGGGCACTAACTCTCCCAGATCTGTTTTATAAGGGCAGAGCCCGCATGACCTAATCTCCTATCAAAGGCCCCATCTCCTAATACCATCATAATGAGGATTAGGATTTCAACATACGAATTTTGGGGGAAAACAAACCTGGGTTGAGTCATTTAATGAGCCTAGAATACATCCTTATACCACATACACATATTAAAATAAACACTTATTTGGAATAATGATGAAGCAAGTCTCTTTAAAGGGAAATGTTGATTATAAAATATTTTAAAATAATGTAGTCACATTACTTATGAGGACAGTCACTGTCACAAACCAAACCATTATTGTAAATAAAGTGAGTTTAACAAAGGAAAAATTTAAATATATTAAAGGCACACTGCTATCTAGTGTACAGAATAATGCCTTCACTCCCTTTTAAGGACATGGGGCCAGAATAGATTGAGTCTTTAATAGGAAGAATAAAGAAGTTGTAACTAGACCTAAAAAAAAAAAAAAATGCATAAAAGGCCTAAAGTAAATAATCCGCTCTTTACAAAATAAAAAGTACTTACAAATAAAAGAATGATTTTATACTTACAAACAGATTTCATATGAAAAGATCATTGATTTGTAGCGTCTTTAGATGGGGAAGAAATTGTATCATTTAGTAGGTTGGACTCTCCTCTAAGACTACAAGTAGAGAAACAACTTAAGCTTCCAGCTCTAAATAAAGGTTAAAGGGTGAAAGGAGAGGTAAAACTATTTTTGTGCTTAATTGAGATTGATTGGCATAATGAAAAGTGATAATATATAGATAAAATTCCTTAACTTAAGATGAGAGAGGTTTCTTTTTCTATTGTTGGTATCACCCTTTCCCACTTCTCTTCCGCCTTGTGCATTCGGAGGGCTCTGGGAAGGTAGGAGTGAAGAGATGAGTTGAAGAAATTCAATTATTAACAGAAGGATCAGAGTAGCCACTGTTACAACAAGATTTGGAAGTTCCCGTTTTCTTGGTTCTGTGCTTCACAACTCTCACCTTCTGGCTGAATGTTCATGGTTTACCTTGCAGAGTCAGCTGCAGCAGATATGTAGAGCAGATAGAGAGACGCTTTGGTACCAAAAGTTATTAAGGTAACCTAAATAACTAGCTTTATGACCACTACTTTCCCCTCCCCTTGCACTTCGTTTTTAAAGAGTAATAATTACAGAAATTCTTGGTAGCTTATATTCTGATTAGCCCCAATGACCATGAATCTGATCTAACAGTACTTATTAACATCATGGAGATGACAGAACCACCAGTGTTACATATAGCAGTGGGAGGGACCTAGGTAAGGCCAAGAGTCAGAGCCATTGGAAATGTTACATAGTTAACTTTTTAGATGAACAATAAGTGAGGCAACTGAGACCAGTGGGAACTTGAAGATTGTTTTATGGAGGGAAATATTAGACTCTTAAATAAAAAACTAATAAAACTCAATTTTCAAAAAAGAATTTTAGGTGGTTTTGCTTACAGATTACTTGAAAATAATGAATTTATTTAACTGATTCCAAATGTCAGAGTTTTGCCTTACAGTAAATACAGGAATTATCATTAAAGTTTTAGAAAATGAACAGAGATGGTAGATACTAACCATTAAGAGTACGTTTTGTCCATCTTTAACTTACAGCATTTTAATAGTAAAATTATAATTATTCAGTAGTCTTAATAATGCTGTGAATGGTAATTTATATATTCTAGATTAGAGACTAATTTGTTAATAACTTTTTATGTTTTAAGAATTACCTTTTTCTGTTGATACTTTTGTTATAATGAAATACCCATAAAAAATGTTAGGAAGGACAGGACTTTGATGTTTGGACCTTTTGTTTATTTATATAGCCACTTTATTATTTGACCTCAAGTCCATTACTAATTCTTTTCCACAGAATTTCTAGGTATTCAGATTCAAGAACAACACATTTCTCTGTTCAGTATGTTAGTATATACTGTTAAGGAAAACTGCATACAAATTGTTAATATGAACTCATTAGTTCAGTGTATATAGGCTACTGAAAGTTATACATTGGTTAAGTAGTTTAGCCATTCCTGAACCATATGATTTTGAATGAATGACCTTGAGGAGTGCACTGGATCTCTCTCTTAGTTCTTTACTTACCATCTATTCAAATGGGATTACCATGTCAAATTAAAATTAAAAGATAGGAGTCCCTTTATCATTTTTTTATTAAAGATTTTTTTAATGGTCACAACTATAATTTAATGAATGTTTATATTTTTCCCTGTTCATAGTTTTTTAAAAAATTAAAGTTTAGTTTATTTACAATATTATATTAGTTTCAGGTGTACAACATAGTGATTCAGTGTTTTTTATTGATTATATTAAGATAGGAGTTCCTTTAGTTTGAACCAGAAGTTTCCATTTTTGCCTTTTGTGGGCCACTGAGGAAGACAGTATATGTATAAGATCTTAGGGAGGCAAACTACTATATTAGAAGCAGATAAACCTAGTTTTATCCAAGCAACAAAACAAAAATAAATAATTCGAACTTCATCAAAATTAAAAACTTATGTGTTTTACATCTGATGATTCTAGTATCCTTAATATATACATAAAGAATTCTTAAAACTTAAAAGACAAACACTCTAACTAAAAAATAGGCAGAGAACTTGAATAGGCATTTCTTCAAAGAAGATAAAGAAATGGTCAATAAATACATGTAAAGATGCTCAACATCATTAGTAATTTTGGAAATGCAAATTAAAAGCACAAGGAGATACCACTTCATACTCACTAGAGTCACTATATTAAAAAAAAACAAACCTATAAATCTTAGGGAGAATGTGAAGAAATTAGAACTGTCAGACTTTAGAGGTGGGAACATAAAATGGTACAGCCACTGTGGAAAACGGTTGGGCAGTTCCTCAAAATGTTAATCATAGGGATACTATGTGACCCAGCAATTCCACTCCTAGGTGTATACCCAAGAGAATTGAAAACATACATTCATTTAAAAACATATGCGTAAATGCATTATTCATAGTCCCTCCAAAATAGAAACAACCCAAATGTTCACCAGCTGATGACTGGATAAACATAATGTGGAATATTGTTCAGCCATAAAAAAGAATGAAATACTAATATATAAAATTACATGGTTGAACGTCAGAAATGTTATGCTAGGTGAAAGAAGCCAAACTCAAAGCCACACATTAGGTGCTTCCCTGGTGGCACAGTGGTTGAGAGTCCGCCTGCCGATTCAGGGGACACGGGTTCGTGCCCTGGTCTGGGAAGATCCCACATGTCCGGGAAGATCCCACATGCTGCGGAGCGGCTGGGCCCGTGAGCCACGGCCACTGAGCCTGCGGGTCCGGAGCCTGTGCTCCTTAACGGGAGAGACCACAACAGTGAGAGGCCCGCGTACCGCAAAAAAAAAAAAAAAAAAAAAAAGCCACACATTATATGGCTAACAGGTATGGGGTTTCTTTTTGGGGTGCCGATAATGTTCTGGAATTAAATAGTGGTGATGGTTGCACAGCCTGGTGAATATGCCCAAAACCCACTGAATTGTACACCTAAAAGCAAAAGAAAAACAAATACTAGTTTTAGATTTCAGAGCTGCTTTTTTACCAGGGGTATGATCCGTACCTTTACAATTCCATTTCTTTTTCTTTCTTTTTTTAAAATGGGGATGATTTTCCTCATAGGTTTGTTATGAAGATTAAGTGAAAGAACATAGATACAGATATAAACTTCTAAGATGGTAGAACAAAGCTACCGTACAGATTCTCTTCTAAATTTCAAGTGAAATGAACCAAAACAGTTTTAAAAAACAGCAAAAATGTCAGCGATAGCAGCAAACAAGGGAAGTGGCATTGCCCGGTAACATAAATCTGGAACAGGGTGAAATCTGGATCACTGTTTTAGGCTTCTAAAACAATCCCTGCCCCTTGGAAGCTGCTGGTGATTTACAAAATTTTGAGAATTACTAATAACCTCAAGTCTGGAGAAAAGCAAATTAAATGAGTAGTCTTGTCTTCTCACTCCTTTGAGTAAGAAAAAAATGAGTGAAACGGGAAGTTTTTGTTGTTGTTTTTAAAGGACTCTCTGACAGAAAAGAAGCCTTCAGGGATACAAATTGAATCAGAGGACTCAACGGAATCCTCCCATGTGAATGGGTTACTGCACCCCCCTACTAGGTAGATGTGCATTTAACAAAATCTTAGAATTAAGAGCCTGGATGTTTCAAGGAAGCACAACAGGTTAATCTTACTAACATAGGCAAGCATTATAAAGAGAATATTAGCATATCCAGTCACATAAATATAACATTCATATAAAAATTAGTAAGTTGGGTTTACTAACATAGGAATGTCAGGCTGGGTTCAACATTAAAATAAGGTAAAGGGGACTTCCCTGGTGGCACAGTCGTTAGGAATCCACCTGCCAATGCAAGGGATATGGGTTCGAGCCCTAGTCCAGGAAGATCCCACATGCCGCGGAGCAACTAGGACTGAGTGCCACAATTACTGAAGCCTGCATGCCCTAGGGCCCACGAGCTACAACTACTGAGTCCACGTGCCACAACTACTGAAGCCCGTGCGCCTAGAGCTGGTGCTCCACGAGAGAAGCCACTGCAATGAGAAGCCCACGCACCACAACAGAGTAGCCCCCACTCGCCACAACTAGAGAAGACCCAACACAGCCAAAAATAAATAAATAAATAAATTTATAAATAAATTTATAAAAATAAATAATGTAAAGGAAAAACATCATATGATTATCTCAATAGATGCAAGCCATCTAAGCCAGGCAAACAATCTTAGATAAGAATAAAAGGGAGTCAAAGTTACGCACATTAAATCAGAGCTTAAAAGGTCTGGGCAAAGTTACAAGATAAAAATAAAAGCATGATAATTATGTAAACATACTGTAGCAAACTAGTGAACTGACACAAAGAATAAGAAGAGAAAGAGCATGCAGAAGATGAAGAACCCATAACCTACAGGACAGAAGGAAATAACTCACATGTACTTCAAGTTGTAGAACTTAAATAAAATAAGAGCTCAAAGACAAGATAATATTAAAACACAGAAGAAGGGTAAATTGCAGACCTAAGGAAATAAATTGACTAAAACAACATATATAGAGAACAAATTAGAAACAGAATAAAGATAGTTAACAATTAAGTTACATAATAGAAAAACTTCAGATAATCAGATTAAGTGCAGATGAAAAAGACTAGTCAGATGAGCTAATAGGTATGGAGCTAAAATATCTCCCCAGCATAATGATAATTAGTACCCCTGAAATAGAGCACTGAACAAATAGAGTGGAAAAAAAGTATTCAAAGATATGAGAAAAGAAAATTTACCTGAAATGAAGAATCTAGAGATAGAAAATACCCTGCTAAATTTAGGGAGGGAAAAAGAAGAATAAGATGTGATACTATACTATCCTCAACTTTCAAAGCAGGAAGTCACTTGACACCATCTAAAGATTGAAAAAAGAAAAACCATAATTTCTCCAACTTAATGTTTTTCTTGTCTTTTCTTAGCCTTAGAGAATTATTTTCAAAAATTTCTCTTTTGGTGAAGAAACATTTAGCGTATTCTTCAGTTTAATTTATTTCTTTTTCCTTTATTAAATTCTAATAAAGTTAAAATTTAATGCTTTTATTTAAAAAATAATAGCCCATTTTTGTAAAGGTATTACTATCACAAATTTATACACAGGAGGAAAAGTAGGTAGGTAGATAGTAAGCTAAATCTCTGGAATGATGTTAACGTAGGAGTAATACTATTTTCAGCCTGGGAGGTGTTAGAAATATGTATCAGTCAGAGTCCAGCCAGGAGACAGAAACCAGACTAGCTATTTTTAAATTTATTTATTTATTTGTCCTTGGCTGTGTTGGGTCCTCGTTGCGGTGCACGGGCCTCTCACTGCGGTGGCCTCTCCCGTTGTGGAGCACGGGCTCCAGGCGGGTGCGCTTCAGTAGTTGCGGCAGGCAGGCTCAGCGTTTGTGGCTCATGGGCTCTAGAGCGCAGGCTCAGTAGTTGTGGTGCACGGGCTCAGCTGCTCCGCAGCATGCGGGATCCTCCCGGACCAGGGCTTGAACCTGTGTCCCCCGTGCCGGCAGGCGGACTCCCAACCACCGCACCACCAGGGAAGCCCCAGACTAGTTATTTTTAATGGAAAGAATTTGATATAAAGTATTGTTAACAGATATTAAACTGGCAAAATAGGATACTAAAGTTTTTACAGAGGTAACAACTGTGGGAAGCAGCTACCATTCTTAAGGCTGAAGGACATAGGAAAGAGGTTGGAATTATTAAAATATATAAACTCACAAGAGGGTCCCTGTGGAGTTTAAACTCAGGTCTCTGAGAAGGGGGTGCTGCTTAGGCTGGTACGAATGCCTGTGGGGTTAGAGGATGGGCCCTATGGGCCTGGGACTCAGACACCAGGTGCTGATGTCTCTGAGGAGGGCACAACCAGGCTATCTGGGATAATATGTGAGCTAAATAAAAACAGTGTTATTTTGTTCTAGATGGCTAGCCAGAACAGGGAGTACCTTTCCACTTATTAGAAGTCTTCCTGTTTGTCCCTCAATAGGGCTTTTAAAAAGTTTTTGTTCATACTGATCTTGTGCACTTCTTAAATTTATTGCTAGCTATTTTAGTTTAGTTTTGTTCCTGTTAATGAAAGCTTATCTTCTACTTTATCTTTTAACTGGTTATAGTTTATAATATGAAAGCTTTTGATGTTTAGATATTAATTTAACATCCAGAATCCTTACTAAAATTTTGTTACTGTTGTCATAGTTTTTTACCTCCACAATATTTAAACCTCTTCTAAATAGCTCTTACAGAAATCTGCTTTGCATTTTTATGTGTGGAACTATCGCCAGCATGCTGATTTCTCTTTATTGCCAAGTACCATTACTTTTCCTGAACTACTATTGTAAAGATATCATTACTGGTCTCCCTGCTTCTACCCCATTCCCATCACCAATTTATTCTCAGCACAATTGCTAATGTAATCTTTTAAAAACATAAATCGTGTTACTTTCCTGCCCAAAATCCTTAAATGATCATCCACTGTTCTTAAAATAAAATCCAAATTCCTTACCATAAACTATAAGGCTCTATGTCTCAGTTGGCTCGCGCTGCCGTAACAAAATGCCATAGACTGGGTGGCTTAAACAACAGAAATTTATTTTCTCTCAGTCTGGCGCTAGGAAGTCCAAGATCAAGGTGCCAGCTAGTTTGTCAGCTCCTGGTGAGGGCTGTCTTCCTGGCTTGTAGATAGACGCCCATCTTCTTACTTTGTCCTCATATGGCCTTTCCCACTGTTTGCATGTGGGAGGAAGGAGGGTGGAAGGGAGGAAGGGGGTGTGGAGAGAGAGAGTTCACTTTCTCTTCTTAGAAGGCCACTAATCCCATTACCCTCATGACCTAATGTAACCCTAATTACCTCCAACAGCCCCCACCTTCAAATACTATCACATTAGGGGGCAGAGTTTCAACATATGAATTGTGCGGGGACACGAGCATTTAGTTCATGACACTCTAAAATGATCTGGTCCCTGCCTGTCTCTTCAACCTCTTCTAAAGGTGCTCTCCAGAGTTCCGTAACACACTGGCCTCTTTTAAATGTCTCAGACAGGATGACACATTCAAGCTCCTTTCTATTTATTCTCTCTGCCTAGAGGCTTTTCGTTCTGCTCTTCATATGAGAGATTTCTTATCATCTTTTAGGACTCAGTTTAAATATCTCTTTCTCGGAATCCACATGTATGAGCAAGTCTCCTATAATTCTCTGTCAACTCATTGGATTTATTTATTTATTAATCTATTACAGATATGTATTATAGTTTACTACAAATGTGTATCTACATATATGTGCACATAATTTTATTCTGTCTGCTTTTGTATATGTTCAGAATTCTCTGTAATAAAAAGTGTGTTTTTTTAATGGAAGAAAATCCCATGTTTTTTTGAACTTCTTAGATTCACAGTCAAGCTTTTGCTTTTGCTTGATCATATTGAGAAAATCATACTCACATACATTGTTGTATTTTGACAATACCTTTCAGAATTAAGAGACACATACCTCTGATGCCATAATTCCAGTCCTAGGAATCACTTTTACATGAGTGTAAAGACATTGATACGTGGATTTTCATTGCAGAACAGCAAAGGTTTGAAAACAATCAAAATATCCATCAATAGGGAGGGGACTAGTTTAATGAATTATGGTATAATCATACTGTGAACTACTCAGTTATTAGAGAATGGAGCAGTTCTATATGTAATGACATGGAATGATTTCCAAGTAAGAAAGCAAGGTACAGACCATTGTTCCATACTAAGCATGCCATTGTTTGTGTACTCCCCAGAGATATACTGGAATTTATCTAGATTATCTTTGGAAAGATAGATCAGAAACTAGCAACAGTGTTTGCTTCAGGGATAGGAAACCAGATGACTGAAGGTTTGAGGGTGGGATGGAGAATTACTTTTTCACTGAAAGAATAATAAAAAATGCTATGGGGTAGAGGTGAATGACTGATTCTGGCTGAGATTATGGGGAAGACTTTTTGGAGAACAAAGATAATAAGAGCTTAGTATTGTTTTATCTAATAAAAATAGAAAACATATTAACAGGTAGCTATAATACATATTGCTATGAGAGATATAAATTTCACTTATAAGTAGAAATACTATCTGGATTTATTTATTTATTTATTTTTAGGTGGTGATAGTGGACTGGATGGGTTAGGAGGACCAGGTGTACAACTAGGAAGCCCAGATAAGAAAAAGCGCAAGACAAATACCCAGGTAAATTGGCATTTTCTTTAATAACAGTTTTTCTTCACTGATATGATCAGGCTATGAGGTAAATTTAACTTTCGTCGTGGGTTTTGTTTCCTATCCTAATTCAGAACCTAGTAGTGACTTCTGCAGTGATTTGTTTTTTGGGTTTTTTTTTGTTTTGCAGCTAGCGGCTATTATTGGACTGTAAGCCTAGAGTGAATATTGCAGGAAGGAAGTGTAGGCAGATAAATTAAAATGCTTACTCTTAAAGCTAATTTAAAAGGAATAGATGCCTGTACTTTTATGAAAAGATTTAAAAATATATGGACACAAGTTTAACTTGGAGTAATGTTCAACTATTATAATAAATCAGTAGTATGTACATATCATGAAGCAATCATGATGGAAGCATCTTTTGTCTGAAACCTTTGGTTGTAATAAACAGTTATAAATACAGACTTTCTTGGTTTTATCCTTTGTAAATTTGAAGCACTGTTTTTATTATAAAGATTGCAAGTAACTATGAAATGTGTACAGATTACCTGTTTCCATTTTGGCCACACTGTTAAGCTTGCAGTTGTGACTAAAACTGGCAGTTTATTTATCCAGTCTGAGGCCTAGGCCTTAGTGCTTTGGGAATACTTTAATAGCTAACTCTCTGAAGTTAAGCTAGGGAAAGAAATTTAGATCCTGTTTACTGTTATTTCATTTTATAGCTGTTTGGAGGTATAAAGGTATTTTCAGTTAAAATTTTAAGTGAAAGATTCTAGAGTTACAGGCAAGCATATTCAATGAAAATTACGGTAATGAAGCTTCTTTTGAAGGCTGAGTACTTCTAGAGTTTGTAACAATTGATTTGAGCTCAAAAAAGTACACCTTATTTCCTTTCCTAAATGAAAGAAACCTACACAGTTTTATCATTAAATATAAATAGAAACATTATTTGGAATTGAAAGGTCAGGTGAAGAATTAAATTTTTGTAACACTTGAAAAGAAATTTAAAACTAAGTTCATAAATGTTAACATTTATGACTTCTTTGATCCAAAACATGTATTTTACATTCTCATTTCAGGGGCCTTCTTTTCCTCCATTGTCTGAGTATGCTCCACCACCAAATCCAAACTCTGACCATCTAGTGGCTGCTAATCCATTTGATGACAACTACAATACTATTTCCTATAAACCACTACCTTCGTCAAATCCATATCTTGGCCCTGGCTATCCTGGCTTTGGAGGCTACAGCACATTCAGAATGCCACCTCACGTTCCTCCAAGAATGTCTTCCCCATACTGTGGTCCTTACTCACTCAGGAATCAGCCACACCCATTTCCTCAGAATCCTTTGGGCATGGGTTTTAATCGACCTCATGCTTTTAATTTTGGGCCACATGATAATTCGAGTTTTGGAAACCCATCTTATAATAATGCACTAAGTCAGAATGTTAACATGCCTAATCAACATTTTAGACAAAATCCTGCTGAAAACTTCAATCAGATTCCTCCACAGAATGCTAGCCAAATATCTAACCCTGACTTGGCATCTAACTTTGTCCCTGGAAATAATTCAAATTTTAGTTCTCCATTAGAATCTAATCATTCTTTTATTCCTCCCCCAAACACTTTTGGTCAAGCAAAAGCACCACCCCCAAAACAAGACTTTAGTCAAGGAGCAACCAAAAACACTAATCAAAATTCCTCTGCTCATCCACCTCACTTAAATATGGATGACACAGTGAATCAGAGTAATATTGAATTAAAAAATGTTAATCGAAACAATGTCGTAAATCAAGAGAATAGCCGTTCGAGTAGCACTGAAGCTACAAACAACAGCCATGCCAACGGGACACAGAATAATCCACGACAACCTAGAGGTGCCACAGATACATGCACCACTGAGAAAAGCAATAAATCCTCTCTCCACCCAAGCCGTCATGGGCATTCTTCTTCTGACCCAGTGTATCCTTGTGGAATTTGTACAAATGAAGTGAATGATGATCAGGATGCCATCTTATGTGAAGCCTCTTGTCAGAAATGGTTTCATCGGATCTGCACTGGAATGACTGAAACAGCTTATGGCCTCCTAACAGCAGAAGCATCAGCAGTATGGGGCTGTGATACCTGTATGGCTGACAAAGATGTCCAGTTAATGCGCACTAGAGAAACTTTTGGTCCCCCTGCAGTGGGCAGTGATGCTTAATCACAGGCATTAACTACAGTGGTTTTTTTCTCCTGTGTATTACAGAGGTTCAGTGACACAGGATTTTAATGTTTTACATTATTTTTTTAAATGCACACACAAAAAAGTTATTTACCTTTTAGTTTTTATTAATAACCACTTCATTGCTAGTGCAAACTTTGTATTGTTTTTGTTTGCTATCTTAAATAAGAATAATGTATATGGGGTGCATTAGAAAGTAATATACAAGTAAATTTTAGTTTGTAATCATGAACATAAAAGCCTCGTGAAGCTTCAAGATAATATATAGCAAATGTAGGCAAGTTTTGACTTTTAAAAGTTAGAATCATTGAAAAATGTATCAGTTGACCCTTGAACAACAGAGGTTTGAACTGCCTGGGCCCACTGATTTTCAATAAACACATACTATAGTACTACATGATCCACGGTTGATTAAGTTCCAGGATGCGGAACCACAGTTTTGGGGGGCTGACTATAAAGTTGTATTCAGATTTTTGACTGTTAGGGGGTCGGCACCCCTAGCCCCCGTGTTGTTCAAGGGTCAAGTGTATTCCAGTGCTGAACTTTGGCAATATCAAATTAAATATTTAGTTCAAAAAAATATTTGAGGATCCATTTAACATGTTTTCAGAAAGAATATATGTAGCTAAAACATGGAAGAAAGCATACATTTCAATGAGTGTTTTAAAAAATAATAGAGTATGACACCAGATTCGTCCCATATTAGGGTCCTTGAAATTAGTGACCTTCATATTATCAACTCAGTCTTTCCAGGATGTCTGTTTGTACAGATATGAGACAGATGTTAGCATATAGTAGATGTTCAATAAGTATTTGTTGATTAACTTGTGGATTGTACCACATGAAATTGCTAACATTAGATCAGTTGAAAATTGACTACAATTAGTAGAGTTGTCATAAAGGATTTTTTAGTTGTGCTATTTAGAAATATAACAGTACTATGCTCTTCACTCTTCAATTTGATTATTGAGTTGTTTTGTTATTGTTTTCCAGAGAAATAAATAATACAGTATCCTCAGAAGAATTGTGAATACTTTTCTTAATATCATTTCAAACCAGGGACATATTGCAAATGAGATAGGTAGAAACATCAATTTGGCCTTAGAGGGCTCTACTGGCCAAAGAGTGGTGGGTTGAAAAATCTTGTTCTGGGGATCTGAAAATTAAAAATGAGCCTCAGGGGAGTTCAAAATCCATTTTAAGCAAAGATCAATTAAGAGCCAAGATGAGAGCTTACTCACAGTTCGAGGCCCTGCAGCAGACAGGAGTTTCCGCTGTGACTGGGGAAAGAGTAAAAATGGACCTGAGAGTATTCTCTTGAGAGATGATTAAGAATGGAGACAGTTGGAGGTGCACTAATTAAGATTTGAAACAACAGAAGCCTGTTTTTGGAGCGGATCATAACCTGTGACCCAAAAAAAGGATTCTATATGACAATTGATAATAATTTATACAATGGTTGGATGTTGGTAAATCTCCCAAACTTGAACCATCGTTGTGACCAAAAAAGTTCTGAAGACTACGTGGTGACCTGCAAAAGGGATACTTTAAACCTTGGTGAAATGACAGCAGCAGCAATATTGCCAAGAAATTTAAATTATGCATGAAAATTTTGATTATAGTCCTTCGGTTAATAAACATGAACCCACACTTTTACATGACAGCACTGGTGTCACATGTCACAAGCCACTAAAGCAAAGTTAATTGAATTATTCAATTCCGTTGTTTACAGTGTAGTCACCAGAACTTTATCCAGTGAATGGGTATAGTTTTCATCATTTGGAGATTTTTCTAAGAAACTTCATATTCTCCAATTGAAAAACAGTAATTGGAGGGTTTGAACAGTTTATACAGCCTAGCAAATGATGAATTTTATAAAAATGAAATATTTAATGTCCTATTAGAAGAAAACTGTTAATGCTTGTGATGTGTATTTCGTTTGAATAAAACTTATTTTTTTAAGTAGTGTTTTAATTTTGACCTACAGAAACAGCAATTTCATATGGTACAAGGCAATATAAGGTTTTCTCCATTTACCTGTGACTAGTTAGAGATGAGTACAAGATATTTTAAATATAGTTGTAATATAAATGTCTTTATAGTTTTAGGAAATGAAATGATATAAACTCTAATACTAGGTACTCCTTTGTGTGAAAACTTTACCAGTTGAAGCAGGTAAAAATGCAGTAGTTTGGGCTGACTCTTGACATTTGGTACGTTCAGTAGCATACTCGAAGATCACATTTTGCTTACATTGTAGTTTTTGTTAAAGATACATAATTTTCTAAATGTTTAAGGACTTAATTATGTTGTTTTTGAAATCCTAGTGACTGCAGATTTTTAAGATATGATGCACTGTATGTTATATGCCTAGTTCTAGCATCAGATCATGGTTGTTTTTTTTTAATGACTGAATACAGTTAGGTAGATGCTGAGTAGAACCTTCCAACGTCTTCAGGAGTTAACACTTTACACAGTAGTACTCAAGTTGTGCTCATTGCTAAAACTGATTATGCAGTTTCTAAAGCCCTCTATTGCTTACACTTTTATTAGTAGTTTTGTGAAAATGAAATAACCTCTCCCAAGTTAGTCTAAAAATACTTGATTTATAATGTGATTCTTTTATTTTCCATTTCCAACTAGTTGTTTTTAAAAACTTACAAGTGAATTTTTATTCTTGTATTTAGGTCTTAAGAGCACCTTACTTAAATACGAATCTGTTAAATTTACAGAAGAAAAACCCGTGGTTGATTTTAACAGTGAATCATAGGCAAACTACACTCAGCTGTTGAATGTTTTCATGTATTTGAATTAATTTTCTTACTAGTTCCACATTTGTCTCTACATAACACTGTCAGAAGTTATCTAGAGGCTTTTTGGTAGGGAAAGTGATGAACTATAAGAATGGCCAGATATTAATTTGCCTAATGTGACTCAAAGAAGGCTATGATACAAATCAATACGGCTTTCTTAAGACAAGTGATGAGCTGTCCTAAACATTTAAAAAATACTCAGTGAGGGAAATAACTGCACACAGGTGGCATAATCTTCCAGTAGCATCGCACCTTTTTTGGTGTAATCCTTTTCCATCACTGAAAGGCCTCATCTCACATGCACACATACACGCAAAGAGACACGTACATGCAATTGAGCAGGAAATCTTGGGGTTTCTCCTACATTCTCAAGTTTTGCCAGAGTTCAACCTGGCTATCAGCAGCTAGGCTCTCTCACCAAGGCTAGGTTACTAGAAAGTTTTAAAGTGTCAGTTCCTTTCTCAGAACTTGCTTTGTTCATTTCACTAGAGAATTCCTGATCCACTTGCTTCTAGATGCTACTGGACTCCCTAATGCAGGACAGCTTAGCTTACTATAGAAAAATAAATTATTTTTCAGATAGAGTGCTTGGAATTAGATTTGTGATCCATGTTTTCCTTTTGTGTGAAATACTTTAGCATACTGCTATTATGATTCTTGTTATCCAGACTAGAAGATTATGTACATAAAACTGAAGATTTTCTTGTACTAGTGCTTATTCTTCATAGATGAACACAATATAAAGAAATCCAATTTGTGTGTGTGTGTGTGTGTGTGTGTATGTGTGTGTGTGT
This sequence comes from Delphinus delphis, assembly GCF_949987515.2. Lineage (NCBI taxonomy): Eukaryota > Metazoa > Chordata > Mammalia > Artiodactyla > Delphinidae > Delphinus > Delphinus delphis. Next base: position 146,820,655 of record NC_082684.1, read on the forward strand.
GTGTTTAGACTCCCAACTCTGCCTAGTGGTAGGAAAAAAACTTCAATAATAGGTTACCCTGAAATCTGCTGACTTTAATCATCCAGATAAAATATCAGGAGTTTTCTTCTAATATTCTTTTACATTTGTTTGTCTTGAACAAACTGAGTGCTAGTACTTATTGTCCAACATACTATGGTAATTGTTTGTAATAGTAAAATATATATGTAAGCAATGATTTTTAAAGGGAGCTCGAGAGTTTTTGGATTTCTTTTTTGCAGTGTATAAAGGTTTCATATGCATGAACATTTGTGCTATTTAAGATTTTTTTAATTAAAAAAAAGTTTAAAAGCATCCAGATTCCCAAAGTTCATTTGTAAATAGTGGTTTAGAACTCTGTATAAGATGATTAGATTCTTAGGGAAGTTCATAAAGGCTTATTTACACCATCATGTAGTTAACAATGTTGTATCATACTGAGTGCTCAGTCCTCTTTAGGGAATCAGTCAATGTAGGAAGGAGAAAGAAGCAGAGGTTGTTCCTTTTTTCTGATTCGGTTCAGGAAGGTTGAGTTGTTTGGTGTGTTTCCCAGTTGCCCTCTTCCCATCCTAAACTCTCAAGTGGAATGCTATATAAACCAACTTGCCTTGTGCCTTCCTGGATGCTCTGTACTTCAAAATTTCATATCTTTCCTCTAATCAGAATTCTCATTTCTTTGTTGGCTGTGGTTGGCTAGATTTTAAGGGGACAGTCTGTTGCAGCAAGATTTGAACAAAGATAATGAAGTGGGATTAAATTTCTCTTTTTTTAAAGACTTTATTCAGAATGAATCTTTAATATCTTTGATTTCATACAATATGACCACATTTAGGCACCATGGAAAGCAGTATTTTTATCAAATTGATACGTTCTTGAGAGTACTTCCCAATCTCCTTTAGGTTGTGGAGACTTTTCACAATTTCTTTTCCTCTACTTCTGAACTCAGAGATTTTCTTCTCATTTCCAAATTTTATCAACTTCCCCCTTTTCTCTATTCCATTTATCTGATAAAGCAGTATAGAAGCTATATCTGTAATTTTCCAACTCTTGGTACAGTGATGGGCTTAGAGGCATCCCTGGAGTAAAGGGACTAGGGATGGGATTAGTATCTCCCAAGACAAGGGGTCTAGGGCAAATAAAGGGAAGAAAGTTTTCACTGAAGACTTTTAATGAAACCCAATGGATAAGCTTCGTCTTTGTCATATTTTGTCGAAACACATTACTTGTAATTATATTAAAACTTATTCTAAATACCTGTACTTCTCTTGTTCTGTAGGTGATGTAGATGATGTTGCTTGTTAGTTAAAATATCTTTTATAAAAGAAAGTCCTGCTTCTTATCATGATGTATGTGACTTAAATGACTGTTTCATATTAAAACTATTTCTTCCTTATGTACTGCTTACATATACCTCTTTTTGGGATATTAGTTCAGTACTTTTATACAAATCTGAGTGTGTTCCACATTGGTGACATGTATTTTTGCAGTAAATTTTTGTTTTGTTCTTAGAGCATGTTTAAAGTAATACATGCGCTAGTGCTGTGATCTGTGGCAAAATTACTGTAATTCAAATTGGAAAATAAAATGTTTCCAGACTTTGTCCAACATTTATTCCTATGACAAAGGAAATTACTATGTAATACTAATTATTTCATATGCTGGTATGTTTAAGCTACTCTATGAAGTATGTGAGACATCAATATTTATGGGTTAGTAGATGGCCTGATGTCTTTGAAATGGGAGAGAGGGGTAAAATTTGGTGTTGGCAATTCATAGCACTCATAATACAATAAATACTTCTTAAAAATTTGATCTTCCTCTTACAGTTATAATTTACTAAGGAATTATCTTAATTTGACAGTGCATATTCAATTTTTTTAGCCCATACCATTAAAATTATATATTAGACTTTGAACTTATTCTGATGTCTTCCAACCAAAAAAGATATCATTCACTCCACCGTAACCAAAATAAGTAGTAATATTAATCTTCATTTATTAATAAACTATTAAAATACCATAAAACTCCTCTAATTTACTTACAATTTATAACCATTGATACAAGACTTGAATGTTTACTTTCTACTATCTGATGAAAAGATTTGTTAATAAAAGTCATAATCAAGATTTTAAAGAAAAATGTTTAATCTTGGGAAAATTTTAAGCTTCTTAGAGACACTTATTTCAGAATACTAGTTTAAAAGCATTCTTTTGTCATTAAACCTTAAGTACCCAAAAGAATCGTAATAGATAATACTTGGAAATTTGTATATTTGAAATTACGTGCTTAACAGAAAAAAAAAGAATGCTTGTGAGTGCTTAAACTGCATATCTTTTAAAATATTCAAATTTTTAGACTTTTATCAATTTAACCTGAATTAACAAGGTTTTACTATATCAGTGATGTATATTACAAGATTAATGTCTACCAATGTTATTCTAATGATCTCTATACAGCATCATTTTTGGCATGGTTGTTGTGGTATATTTTGTACATTTGATTGTTAGCTGTTGATAGAATTGACATAGCAATAAATCTGATTCAGTTCTTAAATTTTAAAAAATGCCAGATACAATACTGTGTCATAATCCCATTATACTTTATTTGAATGCCCAATATTTTCATGGGTTTCTTTTTTTGTATTAAAAATTTAGTTTTACATGTTAGGGATTTTTTTTTTCTGGTATTTTCATATACAATCTTTTAGAACTGGGTCTGTTTCTATTTGAATCATAGAAGTTGAAAGAAGTATTCGTATTAAATGATTCATGAATTGCTTTGTGGAAAAATCTGAATAAAGTATGAAATGACTAGGTTACCCCCAAATTGTTTATGTTCTTTATGTGGTTAATGTACAGGTTACAGTTTTCAGGGAAATAAAATTGGCTTGGTAACTGATTGGATATAGTAGATAATGGATAGTTTAATTGTCTAAGGGCTTCCAAATATTAAACCAAATAATTCTCAATTCTGAATACTTTTTAATAATTACTATAAATAATGATAAGCCAATTCTCATTTTTCTTTTTAAGATATTTAACTCTTATAATTTCTTCCTTCTTATCCTTTTTCTTTCTTCCTTAAACACCGTGCTAGAATTTAAAATTGGATGAGTTTAACTTATCTCCACATTTTAGTTTTTTATTCTGTAGGTAAATAGTAAGACGGGTAGAGGTTCTATCAGACAGTCCATGTTATTGTTGGCCATTCTTTTCAGGGATCATGCTAAATGTCATTTGTGCATTGTATAAAGAATGTTATCAGTATATAGACCTACTATTAGTAGAAATTATGTATGGCAGGCTTTCTTGAATAATATGTATTGTAAGTTTGTTTCCTATTAGTGTTATGCTTCAGATTCTTTTAAATAAAGCTAGTTTTTAAAGAGAAAAATAACTGTTTTTTAAATGCTTGACTTTTATCAAGACAAGTAGGCGTTGAACAGTCTTGGCTTTGGGTAGGAGATGTCCTAGGAAACATTAAGCAGGGCAGTAGTGTACAATTTACCAGGAATTTACTTTTGTTGTTGTTGTTTATTTATTTATTTATTTATTTTTGGCTGTGTTGGGTCTTCATTTCTGTGCGAGGGCTTTCTCTAGTTGTGGCAAGCGGGGGCCACTCTTCATCGCGGTGCGCGGGCCTCTCACTGTCCCGGCCTCTCTTGCTGCGGAGCACAGGCTCCAGACGCGCAGGCTCAGTAGTTGTGGCTCACGGGCCCAGCCGCTCTGCGGCATGTGGGATCTTCCCAGACCAGGGCTCGAACCCGTGTCCCCTGCATTCGCAGGCGGACTCTCAACCACTGCGCCACCAGGGAAGCCCAAACCAATATTTTTGGACAGGCTTTGCTATATACAACTTGTTTTTCCTGTGAAGTTTATACATAACACTGAGTCCTGAGTTTCCTTAAGAAAATGTGAACATATCTCTATTTTGATTTTTACAAATTAGGACTCCAGTTTTGTTAATAGAAAATTAATTGGAGAGGAGTGCTACAATCTCAGCAGCTTAGTGATCCCTGAAGTAGAGACACCGCTGTAGCAATATTAAGAACAAACTTGCCTGAATGATAAAATTAGTTTTACAAAAGACATCCAAAGTTTGCTTGAAGCAACCATCAGGTGCCTTGAGTAAAAAGAGAATGCATAAAATGTGAATGTATCAGTTGATGCAACTTGGTATTAGAGGTAATAAAAGTGACAAAAATACAAGATAAAATTTGAATGCACAAAAGATTTATTTACATGTGTGGAAGGGAAAAAAAAACAGGAAAAGTGTATCTTACCTGTTGTAGGAAAGAGAAAAGATGTACAGAGACTTCTGATCAAATAACATGAATTGATGCTCTAAGGTATCCCTTTGTTTCAAACATATAGCAATAATAAATATAAAAAGATACAATTGGGTTCAAAACCAACATAAATACATCCCAGGACAAGAAATAAAGAAAAAAGCATAAATGATGCTGAAGCAGCATCCTGCCTGACTCTGAGTCCAAAGCAGAAATTTGCAGTCAAAAATTCTAACCTGGCAGGGTAATGAGGTCTAAAGTGCTACTACATTTCAAAACTTAAGAGATGCAATAACACAATACTTAATGGGAAATGTATAGCTTTAGATAATTTTTAAGCCCAAAATATAATGCTAAGTGTTGATCTCAAGAGGATAAGAGAAGAATAAAAAATCCTAAGGAAAGTAGAAGGAAGGAAACAATAAAGAAAATAATAGGAAATAAAATAGAAAACAAACATTAGAGAGGAATAATAGGGCCACAAATAGGCGATTTTTATCTTTAAAAGATAAAAGATTTTATTTTATTGGGTTGGCCAAAAAGTTCGTTCAGGTTTTACCATAAGATGTTATGGAAAAACCCAAATGAACTTTTTAGCCAACCCATATTTTAAAAGATTAATAATATTGATGAGCCTCTGGTGAAACTGATTTAAAAAGAAATGGCCGACAGAAATAACAGGAATGTAAAAAGGGCAAAAAACATAGCACTGCTTTAAGCCTGGAGGGAGCTGGGATTCCTCTGCACTGCTGCCCCACATGTGAAAAAGGTTAAAAAGCAAACCTAGCTCCAACCGATACCTGGGACTCCAGCTTATAGGCCTAACTTGGCAGAAGTGCACAGTTTTGTAATTTGCTCAGTTGATAACTGGTGTACAGTATCACCAAATAATTCGAAACTAAATTAGCATATAACACTTGGCTGAATTGGAGTCCCTAGGACACAAGTTAGAGGCAACTTAAAACTGCTAGAAAGGAAAGGATGAACCTAGAGGAAAGAAACAAAAATTTAAAAAAACCCACTCTAAATCAAAATTTCAAAACATATGAAAAAAACTAATGATAAAAACAGCCAACCAACATCTTTTAAAATTTTGATCCACTCAAGATGAAAATGACAGCATAGCCTGAAAAAGGCTTTAAAGAGAAGTACCATTCAGGATCCTGAAAGGTAAACTAAAGAATTAAAATTACAAAACCCAGTATGTAGATATTCATTCATTCAACATTTACTGAGTGTTATTTATATGTCAGGCACTGTTGTAAATGCTAAGAATATAGTGATAAATCAAACAGACAAAAATCAGTACACTCATGAAGTTTTTATTCTGTAGAGACAGAAAATAAGTAAACTAAAAGTGTATTAGAGAATAAGTGCTAAGAAGAATAAAAAAGGGAATGGGATAGGAAATGCTGAGCCTGGTAGGGTGAGAGGTGCTAGATCAAATAGTAAGAGTATGTTTCATTTTGTAAGAAACTGCCAAACTGTCCTTCAAGTGGCCGTACCATTTTGCATTCCCACCAGCAATGAATGAGTTCCTCCACATCCTCACCAGCATTTGGCGTTGTCACTGTTCTGGATTTTGGCCATTCTAATATGTGTGTAGTAGTGGCATCTCATTGTTTTAGTTTGTATTTCCCTGATGACATATGATGTGGAGCATCTTATCATATGCTTATTTATATCAACTGTGTATCTTCTTTGGTGAGCTGTCTGTCAAGGTTTGGCTCATTTTTTAATCAGGTTGTTTGTTTTCTAATTGTTTCCATTTTAAGAGTTTATGTATTTTGGATAACAGTCCTTTATCATATGTATCTTTTGCAAATATTTTCTCCCATTCTGTGTCTTGTCTTTTCATTCTCTTGATAGTGTCACCCACAGAGCAGAAAAATTTTATTTTAATCAAGTCCAGCTTATCAATTATTTCTTTCATGAACCATGCCTTTGGTGTTGTACCTAAAAATTTATCACCAAATTCAAGGTCATCTAGATTTTCTCCCATGTTATCTTCTAGGAGTTTTATAATTTTGCATTTTACATTTAGGTCTGTGATCCATTTTGAAATCACTTTGTGAAGGTTATAACCGCTATGCCTAGATTCACTTTTTTGTATGCGGATGTCCAGTTATTCCATTTGTTGAAAAGACTGTCCTTTCTCCATCACACTGCTTTTGCTTCTTTGTCAAAGATCAGTTGACTGTATTCCTGTGGGTATATTTCTGGGTTTTCCATTCTGTTCCACTGATGTATTTGTCTATCCTTTCACCAATACCACACTGCCTTGATTATTGTTCTTCAAACTTGATCTATAAATTTAATGCAATCGCAATCAAAATCCTAGGAAGTTATTTTGTGGATATTGACAAATTGATTTTACAGTTTATATGGAGAGGCAAAATACCCAGAATAGTCAACACATTACTGAAGGAGAACAAAGTTAAAGGACTGACACTACCCAACCTCAAGACTTGGCACAAGGTTGGCTAAGTCTTCTTGGAGATTTCTAGGGTGGTAGTATGTCTGGATTTATAGAATGGGTTAGGAAATATAGTCTCTGCCTCTATCTTCTGAAAGAACTGTAGAGAATTGTTATAATTTCTTCCTTAATGTTTGGTAGAATTCACTAGTGACCCCATCTGGGCCTGGAGCGATCTGTTCTGGAAAGTTATGGATTATTGACTCAATTTCTTTAATAGATATAGGCCTATTCAGATTGTCTATTTCTTCTTGTGTGAGTTTTGGCAGATCATGTCCTTCAGGGAATTGGCCCATTTCTTGTAGATCATCAAATTTTGTAGGCATAGAGTTGTTCATAGTATTTCTTTATTATCCTTTCTATATCCATGTTGTCTGCAGTGATATCTCCTCTTTCATTTCTCATATTAGTTATCTGTGTCCTCTCCCTTTTCTTCCTTAGGTAACCTGGCTAAGGGCTTGTTGATTTTATTTTCAAAGATTTTATTTTCAAAGGTTTGTTTTATTGATTTTTTTAGAATTTCATTGATTTATGCTCTAATTTTTAATTATTTAATTTTTTAATACTACTTTGGATTTAATTTGCTTTTCTTTTTCTAGCTGCCTAAGGTAGAAGCTTAGTTGATTGATTTTTAAATCTTTCTCTAATATATGCATTTAATGCTGTAAATTTCTCTCTAGTCAGTTAAACTCTGATAAAACCCTAGCAGGTTAGTCTCTGGTTAAATAGTTTCTCCTGAGGTCAGATCTTGCTGAGAACAAATGCTCTGGCATATTTCAAAATGGTTCCTTTTCCCTTCCCCCTGCTGGGAGCATGAGAATATTTTTGTGCAGTATTCACTGTGAGAACCTGGTAGAACTTCAGGAAGTAAAACTCACAAAAGGGTTGGGGGCTCCCTGATGACTGGGGTCCCTCTGGAGTTTTTCTCTCTCAGACTTGCCCACAGTGGGCCTCCAGCAATTTGTCAACTACATTCAGGTTTTCCTACCTCGGCACTAGTTCCCACTGAGGTTTCTGCTCTGATTGGTTGTGATTCTCTATAGATACAATCTTTCCCATCAGGGGCGCAGGGGTTTGCCCTGTGACCTCACTTTTCTTGTGGAGCTAAGAAGATTGTTGATTTTTCATTTTGTTCAGCTTTTTACTTGTTGGGATGGAGTAGTGACTTCCAAGCTCTGTACATGCCAGATCAGAAACTAGAAGCACTTAAAAATTTTTTAAAAAACTGATACGCTAAAACAAGTCTAATAGGAAAAATCATTGAGATCTATACTTTGTAAATGTCAATCTAAGATATTTGGGCCAAAATAAAAGGAAAAGTATAAATGGATAGTTCACACTGTCCACATGAGCTCTACCTATATATTCTTGTCTAGCCGTAAATCACATTGTGTTTTTCTAAAGCGCAAATTTAAAATAGTAAAATAGCGAATGCATTTAAAACCTAGTACCTAGATTTTGCTCTTGAAAGCTATCCCCCGTTAAAAAGAACTAATGGTTCTTGGAGAACGACTGATTCCGTTTCCCAGAGGAGAAAAAAAAAAGGAAAAGAATTCAAACTGGGTCTAAATCATTTTTGTTCCAAGAATAAAGGATTTTGAAAAGGCTTAAAAAAGTTCTGGGGTGGTGTTAAAAAAGGCATAAATCAGCCTTTCCCAATGGCCAAATTTGACAATTTGACCATCAAAAAATAAACAAATTTTAGTTAATTCATTTTAGGTGAAGAATAATAAATCAGATTTAATTTTTGCTTCATAATGTATATTTTCACTCCCTAAGAGCCTCACAATACATAAGGAGAAAATAAGGACCCTTCTCTATTATAGAGGTTGTTTTTAAAAATTTTACTTTAATTTTGTAATATTTGTTACATAAAAAATGATACAGATATTTGTACATTATGAATCAAAAGATGAATAAGGCAAATCCATCACCAAAATTAGAGAGAGGAAAAAAATGGCAATTTCTTTGATGGTCTCTGATGGCATGCTTTGTTGTAATGAACAAAATCAAACAAAAAATAATTTGGGGTGTTCTCTCGATTTTCCTAGGGAACCAGCCAATAGGACCTGGACCTCCTGTCTTCCAGTGGGAGGGGCTGCATCTGACGCAGCTTGCCAGGGTACTAGTAATTTTTTTCTTCCAACTAAATCTTTGCATGTGAATCAAGGTCTCCAGATACTGGGTAGCTGGCTTTCACAGATAAGTCTTATAGTTTGCACCTAAACCAAGATTGCCTGGGTCCCAATAACTTCCCTCCCGAAAAGGTTCCTTTCATGTTTGCCCTATAAGAAGGGAGAACAGCAAGGGGATGGAATTCCTCTCCTGTAATGCAGAGCTACACTGCAGATGGAGCATAGTGCTTTGGCCCCAGTGTGTTTCTCCTTGGGATGATGGGAGAATGGGGAAACCTGTGGTTTTTCTTGGCTTTGTTTCTCCTTTCCTCCATTAAAACCTATCTCTTAACCTAGTGGGTCACAGACTTTGGTATGTATCAGCATTACCTGGTGGGCTTGTTAAAACACAGATTGCTGGGCCACAGTTCCAGATTATCTGGTCCAGCAGGTCTGGAGTGGGGTCTGGGAATTTGCATTTCTAGCAAGTCCCCAGATGATGCTGATATTGTTGTCAGGGGACCACACTTTGAGAAACTTTGTCTTAATTCATGCAGTGTGTCTATGTAGAAATCAGCTTTTCTGGCTACCACAAAGGGTGTCATTTGCAAGACTTTCACCTAGGAGTTAACCATTATCCTTTCTTACACCTTAACTTTCCTTTATAGTTGTACCACATATGTATAGATAGGAATCCTTAACCAACAGATTTGGTTTTCATTATTTTCAAGTTTTATACAAATGGCATTGTTCCTTAAGGGTCTTATAAGACTTGCTTTTTTCCACTCATCCATCCAGTGTAAAGTAAAATTAATTCATTTTTACTGTTGTATGATATTCTTTTGTATGAATATACCTATTGATAGATATTTGGCTTGTTTTTAGGTTTTTGCTAGAAGCTGCTATGAACAGTTACTTCTTTACCCAATCATAGAGTTACGCTCTCTTTAAGAAAGGACCCAATCTAGAGGAAACCCTCCCTCCCTTAGATCTTCCCTCCAGTTCTGATACCCCCTTACTGAGAATCAATGTGGTGTGCACTCAATGACTAAATAAACTCAACTTGTTCAACTACAGGTGCCCCTGTGGTCTTTGACTGAAGGGCATTGAAAAAATATATATCTTGCCATTCTTTATTGTGCCTTTTGGTGAGCACCAGTTCTTAATTTTAGTTTGTTTTCAATCTTTTTCCTTTAAGGTAAGTGCTTTTGATGTCATACTTAAGAAATGCTTTCTTACTCCAAGATCATACAAACACACACACGTATTTGTGTATGTGTATATATAAAATACATATATGTTTTAAGCTTGTATGTCTTTAGTTCATCTGAAATTCATTTTTGTGTGTGACACCATATGCATGTAGAGAGCCAATCCCATTTTTTCCCATATGGTGACCATTTCTCCTAGCACCCAATGTATTCAATAGTCATTCCTTTCTTTGCTTTTCCCCACTTATGTGCACAGTCACTTTTGCCATATATCAAATTTCCATCTACACTCCAGTTAGATTAAGATTTTTTGTTTTTTAAATCTAATAGGAAACACAGATTAAGACTTTTAAGACTGAATTAGTTTCAAGGCTTGTTAAACACTTTTTAGATAAGTACCTGTCTTGAAACAATGTATAAAGATTAATGGTGTTTTAAATTGGTATCAGCTGATGTAATGATTCAGCAATAAAACTGATCAAGTTTTTTTTTAAAAAAGACATAACTCACTCAGAGTGTAAAAAGTTTCATAAGACTGGTAGTCAGGGGAACAATTTCACTACAGAGGTTTGTATGTGCTTAACAAAGTGATTGCTAACGAATTTTCCTGAAACTCCCAAACAGAACAAAGTATCCTTTTTATTTTCTATACATATATCACTTGTGTTTTTATATAGTGGCAGAATCTACACTTTAACATTTTATATAATAGGAATGCATAAACTCTGTCTTTTGAAGACACAGGAGAGTTTGAAACAAAATGGTAAAAGTAGGAATTGAACACAAGGGGGAGAAATGCCCAAAGCAACATAAAAAAGAATCTATAGGATTGTTAGTTTTCTCCGATTAGGAGGACAAGGGAAAAGAAGTCTAACATGGCCCCAGTATTCAAAGTTACCGATCCTTGAGGTGATGAACAGCTGACAAAATTAGGTAAGATAGTGAGGGGTGCTCTGTTTGGGGGGTAAAAGATGATTTTTTTTCCTCCCAAGTCTGCTGCTCCTTAGCTTTCCTCAAGGACTTTTTCAGGAGCTTTTAAATTTGTATTAATGACTTCCAAAAGTAAAATGTTAAAAATCCCCATTCCTAAGTGGCAAATAGTTTGTAGATGCTTAATTTTCATGTCCTTTTTTTTTTTTTAAACATCAAATTCCAGTAATTTATAAACTGTGTCTCCAGAAAGCATCCCAAGGAAAGAACATTGGAATGGGAGTTAGGGGGTCAGGATCTTAATCACAGTTCAGCCGCTAATCCATGTGGCAATGGGGTTGGGTATATGGATCTCAGATTCCTTAAATACTGCATGTGGGAATACTACATGATCTTTAAGTTTCCTCTCAGCGCTAAAGTTACAAATCTCCTTAAACAACGGTAAAACATATCCGTGTCAATTCAACTTATCCTACAGTTGAGTTGCAGCCAAGCATTCGCCAGGTGAGTCATACGGTCGTTTCTCCCCAGTTCTCAAACCAAGGAAAGAACCCTACCTACATGCTTGTGACGGGCTTACGGTTGATAGGATTTTAAGGACAACAGTACAGGCAAGCTCCTAGGCCAGAAGGTCAGTATGAACTGGAACTTTCCAAAACAGGAACACCAAATGGTGCTAATTTCTACAGCCCCCGTCAGAACAAACAAAAGGCAAGGGCTGCAATGGCGCGTGAACGTCGCACCTGCTTCTCGCGGGTTACGCTTTCCCACATCCTTTTATGCATTTTCAAGCGTGAAGCTCTTTTCTTGCTTAAGCGGAAGTGGGTCTGCTACTTCGCAGATTCGCTTGGACTGCGGGTGAGAGACAAGACCTCAGGTAACGGTAACGCTCCCGCTAGGGGCGCCCAGGCAGTGGTGACGGGAGTCCGCAGGTCGACCGCAGTGGCGCGCCCGGGGCACGCTGGGAACGGGGGAGGGTGGTGCCGCGGCCCGGCCTGACCCGGAAGGGCTGGCCTGTGGTAACCCCGGCTTCCCTAGCAACCGAGCGGGCGCGCGTCCTCCCCAGCCTCTCCGGACGCCTCCCGGGATGCCCCTGCAGGTTAGCGACTACAGCTGGGAGCAGACGAGGACTGCGGTCTTCATCTCTGTGCCCCTCAGAGGCGTCAGCGTCAGGGACGCGGACGTGTTCTGCACGGAAAACTATCTGAAGGTAGGAAAGCGAGTCGTGCCTGCCGGCAGGGTGAGGGAGCCGGGGGTGTGGTCCGAAGCGGCTGCAGGGGCGCGGCTGTGGACCTGCAACAGGCGCGTCCTTGCAGATAAGCATCCTAAAATTTTAGTCCTATTAAAAATAAAACAAAGCAAAACAAACAAAACAAAATACGAATCCCATACAGGTGACACCTCGTCTGTAGACAGATGTCACCAGGTCAGAGATTATTTTATCCAGGATTTCCTCATATGCCGTGCTTTTATCGTGACCTGGAATATATTTATAGAAGGAATTTAAGAAAATGATTTAGACTTCTTTCTTATCACATTTCTTAACGGGTGTGTCTTTCATTTGTGTAACTAAATGGACTTCCGTTTTCCCCCTTTTGAATAGGTGAACTGTCCTCCATTTTTATTTGAGGTGTTTCTCTATGCTCCCATAGACGATGAGAGCAGCAAAGCCAAGATTGGAAATGACACTATTGTTTTCACTTTACACAAAAAAGAAGCGGCCATGTGGGAGACCCTTTCTCTGTCAAGTGGTAAGTTCTTTACTAAAAGACGTTCAGCTGGTTGTGCTTTTTATACTTTATACCATTTAAAATTTTCTCTTTTGAAATTTATGTTGCTATTCTAGGAAAACGAAATAGACACATAGCATGATTTAAAAGAGTTAGTGCTTCAGCTGCCTCTTAAAATAAATCACCTAATTCCTGAGTAATCGAATTACTCAAAAATTAGAGTCCGTTAATACTAGCTTTTAAAGGATGTGGGCTCCAATCTTCAGGGGATAAGGCCTCCCAATATGGCCTTTATTTAGCACTCATTTTGTATTAGGCATTAGTTCATCTGTTAATCCTCACAACAATCTATCACTTAGGTACCCCCCCTCTTTTTTTAAGGTGAGGCTACTGAGACACAGAAGGGTTGAGTAATTGCCAAAGGTCACACAACTAGTAAGTGACAGACAAGAAGTGGAGTCTTAGGGCTTCTCTGGTGGCGCAGTGGTTGAGAGTCCGCCTGCTGATGCAGGGGACACGGGTTTGTGCCCTGGTCCGGGAAGATCCCACATGCTGCGGAGTGGCTAGGCCCGTGAGCCATGGCCGCTGAGCCTGCGCGTCCAGAGCCTGTGCTCCGCAACAGGAGAGGCCACAACAGTGAGAGGCCAGCATACCACACACACACAAAAAAAGTGGAGTCTTAGCAGTTTGACTCTAGAGCAGTGTTTCAGCTACGGAACTTTTACAGAATACAGATGTCTGAATCTCACCCTAGACCAATCAAATCAGTTTCTGGGAGTGAGACTTAGACCTAGGTACTGGTAGTTTTTAAAACGCTTTTTGGGAATTATAATGTACAGTCCAAGTTGAGATCCCCCATTCTCTGTACTCTTAATCAGTATTCTTCTGCCAAGATCAGCTTTGTGGGTCAGTAATTGCCCTATACTGCTTTAGCTCTGTTATCTTCCTCCCTGATCTAGTTGTCATGTTTTCTTGTGTTTTCTATCTACTGCCTGAAATTTCTCTTAGGTCTTTGGCGTTAAGTCTTGAGTTAGGACTATTGAGAAATGGGGAAATGGCAGCCATTCTTTATGTTAATGTTTTCTTGGTATCTTCCTGTGGAATTTAATTTTTTAATCCCAGGTGGGATTTTTCTCTAAAATGTGGTATTCAGCTCAGAAAATACTGGTTAAGGTAGGTTACCATAGCCAGCTTACTTTAGTTCTTTATTGAGCCCCAGAATAACTGAGGAGTTTTTAAAAACCAGATACCTGCTCTCCTACCCCTGCCTTCCTTTTTGATTCAAGTCTGAGATAGGGCCTGGGAATATGTTGTGAAACACACCCAGGGTGTTCTGACTTCGTACCTAAGATTAAATGTAAATACTTTGATTTATTTCAGCTGTTGTTGATAATCTTAATTTTGAAGTTAGATGGGACCAGAACCATCTAATGGCTTCTTTTAAAATAAACAGATTGGGGGTTGAGAACTCCCCAGGTGATTATGATGCCTGGCCAGGTTTGTGAACCACTGACTTAAGTGTGTGTGTGTGTGTGTGTGTGTGTGTGTGTGTGTGTGTGTGTCTTGATTTCCCCAGGTAACATTTTGTCCACCAACTTTTTAGGCTATAAAGAAAAGTCATATCCATAAACCTGTTACTTTCCCCTGTTTCTGACATGAAACACTTTCTTCTATGTCAAATTCCCTTCTTAAACTTGTTGGCCACTTTATTCAGGAGTGGGAAGGGAATTTTCTAATCATAACCTTCCTCTCTAATTTAGATATCTGCTTTCATTGCACAGGTGCTTGAGTCTTCTCTTTCATGGTTATATGGTCAGCTATTCCAAATTTTGACCATTTAAACTAGGGTTGGCAAACTTTTTCTGTAAAGGACCAGATAATATTTTGGATTTTGTGGCCTATGTAGTCTGTGTCACAATTACTCAGCTCTGTTATTGCAGAACAAAAGCAGCCATAGACAATATGTATTTATTGATGCTGAAATTTCAATTTATTCTAATTTGTATATGTCATAAAGTATTACTATTCTTTTGATTTTTTTCAACTATTTAAAACTGTAAAAATTATTCTTAGCTTATGTGCTGAAAGAAATCAGGGAGCAGGTTGGGTTTGACCGTAATTTGCCAGTAAGACTAATCAAAACAGTCTTAAAACTGACTTATATAACAAGTAATGAACATCGATTTTACTTCAGAAACCAGGTTTGAGATTCTTTTAGAAGTCAAACTCAGTTTCAGATGCAATTCAGTGAAATTGTTTAACAATCTGTTTTTCACATGCAGTATTGTGGAGCTCCAGTCTATACTCCAAGTCTGCCTCCCTGATTATTCAAAACATACTTGCTCCATTTTTTTCTGAAGTTCCTTCTTGATCCATTTTTCGTTTCTTTTAGATATGGAGCATTTCACTTGGAAACTTGATTTTCTTTTAATTACTTCTGCCCCTGAAACTGGTCCAACTGTCTGCCACTCTGTTACTAAACAGGTGGTTTGGGGAGAGACTTCTGAAGTAATTTCAGTCCTAATTCCCAGCCAAGATCTTGGATGGGTAAAAATTCCATACTCTTTACTTATTTTTAACTGAAATTAATATTCCCTTCAACTATGAATGTAGATGACAAACAACAGTAGTGTCAATAAAAATCACAAATATGTTCATATCACAGGTACCTCTATCTTTTATATATACTACTTTGAAATTATAGTATTCATTAGACATTTTGCTATGTATTATTTAATGCATTAATAAAGAAGCACATACTTGTATATCACAAATTTATTTTTTAATATTTTGTGTTTTAATATAACTAGTTTTCTTTGTGTATTTTTTCATATATTTTAAAACGCTATGAAGGTGTGTATAAAACTTTACTAGTCATCCCTCCACTTCTGCCATTCTTTTTTTTTTTTAATCAGAAACAGTGAATATATATATATATATTTTTTAACATCTTTATTGGAGTATAATTGCTTTACAATGGTGTGTTAGTTTTTGCTGTATAACAAAGTGAATCAGTTATACACATACATATGTTCCCATATCTCTTCCCTCTTGCGTCTCCCTCCCTCCCACCCTCTCTATCCCACCCCTCTAGGTGGTAACAAAGCACCGAGCTGATCTCCCCGTGCTATGCGGCTGCTTCCCACTAGCTATCTATTTTACGTGTGGTAGCGTATATATGTCCATGCCACTATCTCACTTTGTCACAGCTTACCCTTCCCCCTCCCCATATCCTCAAGTCCATTCTCTAGTAGGTCTGTGTCTTTATTCCCATCTTGCCCCTAGGTTCTTCATGACCTTTTTTTTTTTCTTAGATTCCATATATATGTGTTAGCATACGGTATTTGTTTTTCTCTTTCTGACTTGCTTCACTCTGTATGACAGAGTCTGGGTCCATCCACCTCACTACAAATAACTCAATTTCGTTTCTTTTTATGGCTGAGTAATATTCCATTGTATATATGTGCCACATCTTCTTTATCCATCCATCTGTTGATGAACACTTAGGTTGCTTCCATGTCCTGGCTACTGTAAATAGAGCTGCAGTGAACATTTTGCTACATGTCTCTTTTTTTTTTAACATCTTTATTGGGGTATAATTGCTTTACAATGGTGTGTTAGTTTCTGCTTTATAACAAAGTGAATCAGTTATACATATGTTCCCATATCTCTTCCCTCTTGCATCTCCCTCCCTCCCACCCTCCCTATCCCACCCCCCCAGGCGGTCACAAAGCACCGAGCTGATATCCCTGTGCTATGCGGCTGCTTCCCACTAGCTATCTACCTTACGTTTGTTAGTGTATATATGTCCATACCTCTCTCTCGCTTTGTCACAGCTCACCCTTCCACCTCCCCATATCCTCAAGTCCGTTCTCCAGTAGGTCTGTGTCTTTATTCCTGTCTTACCCCTAGGTTCTTCATGACATTTTTTTTCTTAAATTCCATATATATGTGTTAGCATACAGTATTTATCTTTCTCTTTCTGACTTACTTCATTCTGTATGACAGACTCTAGGTCTATCCACCTCATAACAAATTGGTACATGTCTCTTTTTGAATTAAGGTTTTCTCAGGGTATATGCCCAGTAGTGGGATTGCTGGGTCATATGGTAGTTCTATTTGTAGTTTTTTAAGGAACCTCCATACTGTTCTCCATAGTGGCTGTATCAATTTGCATTCCCACCAACAGTGCAAGAGTGTTCCCTTTTCTCCACACCCTCTCCAGCATTTATTGTTTATAGAGTTTTTGATGATGGCCATTCTGACCAGTGTGAGGGGCTACCTCATTGTAGTTTTGATTTGCATTTCTCTAATGATTAATGATGTTGAGCATTCTTTCATGTGTTCGTTGGCAATCTGTATGTCTTCTTTGGAGAAATGTCTATTTACGTCTTCTGCACATTTTTGGATTGGGTTATTTATTTTTTTGATATTGAGCTGCATGACCTGCTTGTATATTTTGGAGATTAATCCTTTGTCAGTTGCTTCATTTGCAAATATTTTCTCCCATTCTGAGGGTTGTCTTTTGGTCTTGTTTATGGTTTCCTTTGCTGTGCAAAAGCTTTTAAGTTTCTTTAGGTCCCATTTGTTTATTTTTGTTTTTATTTCCGTTTCTCTAGGAGGTGGGTCAAAAAGGATCTTGCTGTGATTTATGTCATAGAGTGTTCTGCCTATGTTTTCCTCTAAGAGTTTGATAGTGTCTGGCCTTATATTTAGGTCTTTAATCCGTTTTGAGTTTATTTTTGTGTATGGTGTTAGGGAGTGTTCTAATTTCATACTTTTACATGTACCTGTCCAGTTTTCCCAGCACCACTTATTGAAGAGGCTGCCTTTTCTCCACTGTATATTCTTGCCTCCTTTATCAAAGATAAGGTGACCATATGTGCGTGGGTTTATCTCTGGGCTTTCTATCCTGTTCCACTGATCTATATTTCTGGTTTTTTTGCCAGTACCATACTGTCTTGATTACTGTAGCTTTGTAGTATAGTCTGAAGTCAGGGAACCTGATTCCTCCAGCTCCATTTTTCGTTCTCAAGATTGCTTTGGCTATTAGGCATCTTTTGTGTTTCCATACAAATTGTGAAATTTTTGGTTCTAGTTCTGTGAAAAATGCCAGTGGTAGTTTGATAGGGTTTTCATTGAATGTGTAGATTGCTTTGGGTAGTAGAGTCATTTTCCCAATGTTGATTCTTCCAATCCAAGAACATGGTATATCTCTCCATCTATTTGTATCATCTTTAATTTCTTTCATCAGTGTCTTATAATTTTCTGCATGCAGGTCTTTTGTCTCCTTAGGTAGGTTTATTCCTATGTATTTTATTCTTTTTGTTGCAATGGTAAATGGGAGTGTTTTCTTGATTTCACTTTCAGATTTTTCATCATTAGTGTATAGGAATGCCATAGATTTCTGTGCATTTATTTTGTATCCTGCTACTTTACCAAATTCATTGATTAGCTCTAGTAGTTTTCTGGTAGCATCTTTAGGATTCTCTATTTATAGTATCATGTCATCTGCAAACAGTGACAGTGCTACTTCTTCTTTTCCAGTTTGGATTCCTTTTATTTCTTTTTCTTCTCTGATTGCCGTGGCTAAAACTTCCAAAACTGTGTTGAATAAGAGTGGTGAGAGTGGGCAACCTTGTCTTGTTCCTTATCTTAGTGGAAATACTTTCAGTTTTTCACCATTGAGTATGATGTTGGCTGTGGGTTTGTCATATATGGCCTTTATTATGTTGAGGAAAGTTCCCTGTATGCCTACTTTCTGGAGAGTTTTTATCATAAATGGGTGTTGAATTTTGTTGAAAGCTTTCTCTGCATCGATTGAGATGATCATATGGTTTTTCTCCTTCAGTTTGTTAATATGGTGTATCACATTGATTGATTTGTGTATTTTGAAGAATCCTTGCATTCTTGGAATAAACCCCACTTGATCATGGTGTATGATCCTTTTAATGTGCTGTTGGATTCTCTTTGCTAGTATTTTGTTGAGGATTTTTACATCTATGTTCATCAGTGATATTGGCCTGTAGTTTTCTTTTTTTGTGACATCTTTGTCTGGTTTTGGTATCACACTCCTGCCCTTCTTATCACTCCCCTACTTCACACTCTCCTACCAAGTTTCCTCTCCCCTCCTGTTTTTTTCTTCTTCAAAGTCTAGATCCCTTCCTTATCCTTCTTCCCCTAAGATAATTTACCCCCTAATGGATCACAGCCTGCAGTTTCTAAAATACTGAGTGACTGAATAAAAAATAATTGTGAATGGTAAAGTCTGTATGTAACATGTCATGTTACTTTGTAATTTTTACTAAGGCTGGCTCTGTACTCTTCATATGTATCACTATAAATCACCATTTGTATTTTTGAAGGTGATTGATTATATCAGATGGTCTCAACCCCACTTCTCTTCTAGGAGACCCCCCAGAGATGATTTATTGTGATCAGGTTTATGAGCAAATAGCTCTAGTTTCTCAACAGAGAGAGAGGAGAATAAATGTGTTCTCTTTCCTCCCATCTTGTCCCCTCCGGCTCCCTTTCCCTCTCCCACTCATTCCACAGTCCTCTCTCTCCCTCTTGTGACCCTCTCCTCCTCTCCCTCCCCTCTCTCCATCCTCATTCCCTCTGTTATTTCCCCTCTCCATTGTTCCTCTTCTCTCTTATTCATAGTCTCTCTCTCTCTCTCTCTCTCTCTCTCTCTCTCTCACTCTGTTTGTCTATCTCTCTCAGTGCACAAAGGCATGCATTCTTTTTCTAAATTTTATTTGTGTATTTATTTTTGGCTGCATTGGATCTTCGTCACTGTACGTGGGCTTTCTCTAGTTGTGGGGAGCGGGGGCTGCTCTTTGTTGTTGTGCACAGGCTTCTCATTGCGGTGGCTTCTCTTGTTGCTCTTGGAGCACGGGCTCTAGGTGCGGGCTTCAGTAGTTGTGGCACATGGGCTCAGTAGTTCTGGCTCTTAGGCTCTAGAGCACAGGCTCAGTAGTTGTGGTGCACGGGCTTAGTTGCTCCCCGGCATGTGGGATCTTCCCAGACCAGGGCTCACACACATGTCCCCTGCATTGGCAGGCGGATTAACCACTGCGCCACCAGGGAAGTCCCAAGGCATGCATTCTTTACTAATTCATTACTATTACAGTTACTTGCTTACCTTTTAGTATTAGCTTCTTGACCAGTTTAATATTGGGATATGTTTTCACTTCTCCATGTGAGGTTGGGTCCAAAAACATCTTATCCCAGATCAGTATGTAAGCAGTTTCTCCTGAGTAAAACAAATTCATCATGATCCTAATTTATTGATATTCCTTATGTTTTAGTTGACAAAGAGATGATGCAAAGAATAAGGGAGAAATCTATCCTACAAGCACAAGAAAGCGCAAAAGAAGCTATGGAAGCAAAAGCTTCGGCAAGGCGGGAAGATCAAAAATATACACTAAATGTCATGATGAAGGTAAGTTGAAGATTCATAGGAAAGTCCTTTAATTAAAGATGTAGTAATTGCAATGATAATTTGTTGCAACCACTGTATTTCCTCACCATTTTGTTCATACTTTGGTTACAGGCCTTGCTGTGTTATGTAGGCTATCTACTATTGATGTGTATTTCTGAAAATCTGTATGAAAGTTGAGAGTATAAGGTTGAACAATAGGTTTACTTGTTTGAGGGAAAATGCTCTATTTCCAAGGGAATAAAACAGTTACAAGGTTTTATGCTGTAAATGTTTTACTTCTTTTTTAATCTTGGAATTATTGGACATGATTATTTAAAACAAGAAAAGCATAGATTTAACACTAAATATTGACCAATTAATATCTTTTAACTGTTGAGCCTTTCAAGTTAAATCTTTAATCAGCAATATATTTTTTGAGATATAATTCACATACCATACAGTTCACCCATTACAGGCTTACAATTCAATCGTTTTTAGTATATTTAGAGTTGTAAAACCATCACCACAATCAATTTTAGAACATTTTCATCACCCCAAAAAGAAACCCTGCACCCATTAGCAGTCACTCCCCATTCCTCTGAACCCCTAGCCCTAGACAACCGACAATCTACTTTCTATCTCTATAGGTTTACCTATTCTGACTAATTTTTACAAATAATTTCCCCTCTCAAATTCTCATTTTTGACATTTTGAAATGATTAAGGAATCTATAATAAGCATTATGTCATCAAGAGTCCTATGGACTCATGACTGTTCTTTTGCATTTGGATCACTAGTATTGTTTTTATAATCAACAGTTCATAATTCCAAAGATTTCTCTGCTTCTTTTATCATTTTTACTTGACTTTTAAATGTCACCAATGGTTAATATACTTTTTTTTTTACTTAATAATCGAACACGTGGTCATCCGTCCAAAGATTCCTGCTTTCTGTATACTTGATGAGTTACACCTTTTCTTGATCATGTTATCAATACTATCAAACTTTAAGCAAAATACTATAAAATTTGTGGCAACAGATAAGTATTTACTGAACTAATAAAATAGTTAAACAATGGCACACACACCGCTGCATTGGTAAACATAACAAAGCTGAACAATTGATTGGCAGGCAGTACCACAATGCTATACCTTGAAGTTATTTGTCTACTGACATATGAAAGTCTGACTTTGGTAGTATTGGAAAGGTGCTTTAGGGGCATTAGTGTATAAAGAATGAAGCTATAGATCACATTGAAGTGATAGAACCTATGAAAGTCTATACCCTATACTACCAACTATTCATTTTGTCTGTCTCTTTCCCTGAGCAGTGTTGAGAGTTGAGACTACATTTTCTTTCATCCTTATCATAGCAGTTGCCAAGTAAATAGTAGGTGCTCAAACAGTTGAATGAATTAATGTGAATATATTGTTCGAGTACCCTGTAACCATAGTATAGTTCTATTCTGGTAGATAGATGTAGCTATTTTTACTCTGTCCAATATTAGACACCATTCAGAAAAGAGCAAAAAAGAACTTTGATGTTCCATTAAGAGCAAATGAAGAGATATGATGACAAAAGGCAACTCCTTATTAGCTTAAACCATAAATTAGCTTAAAACTTGAATTACATATACCACAAAATAATGGGGTTTTTTAAGTAGTAACCTTTTCTTTTAAAAATTAATTAATTAATTTATTTTTGGCTGTGTTGGGTCTTCGTTGCTGTGCGTGGGCTGCTCCCTGGTTGCAGCGAGTGGGGGCTACCCTTTGTTGCAGTGTGCGGGCTTCTCACTGTGGTGGCTTCTCTTGTTGCGGAGCACAGGTTCCAGGTGCATGGGCTCAGTAGTTGTGGCTCATGGGCTCTAGAGCACAGGCTCAATAGTTGTGGCTCATGGGCTTAGTTGCTCTGCGGCATGTGGGATCTTTCTGGACCAGGGCTCGAACCTGTGTCCCCTACATTGGCGGGTGGATTCTTAACCACTGCACCACCAGGGAAGCCCTAATAGTAACCTTTTAAAAATAATTAGCAGGGCTAGTGCTAAGACTCACTGTGTCAGTTTGCTATGCTGTATAGTATAAGTCTGCTTGGGCTACCGTAACAAAATACCAAAGAGTGGATGACTTGAACAACACACATTTATTTTCTCACAGGTCTAGAGCCTAGAAGTCTCAGATCAAGGTCCATTGGGGTTGGTTTCTGGCTTGCAGATAGCTGAGAGAGAGAAAAAAATCTCTGGTGTCTCTTCTTATTAAGAAACTAATCCTATTGTATCAGGGCCCCACGCTTATGACCTCATTTAACCTTAATTACTCCTCAGCAGCCCATTTCCAAATGGGAGTTAAAGCTTCAGCATATCTGGGGGAACACAAACATCTAGTCAATAACACTGTATAAAAACTATCCAGAATTTAGTAGCTTAAAACATTTATTTTCTCACGATTCTATATGTTGGTCAGGCTGTTCCTGTGGTCTGAGGTTGGCTTGATTGTGGCTGGAAGTTCTAGGATGGCCTCACTCACATGTTTAGAGCCTTGCCAGGGAAAGCTGAGCCCCTCTCCATGTGGTATGTCATTCTCCAAGAGGCTAGCACAGGCTTCTTTACTTCATAGTTAGTGTTCCTGGTGGCAAGAACGGGAAAGCCCTAATGCAGAAGTGCTTTTAAAACCTCTGAAGTGGGAAAGCCCTAATGCACAAGCCCTTTTAAAGGCTCTGCTGTGTCACATTTGCCAATGTCCCATTAGCCAAATGTCCCATATATCCAAGCCCAGATTAAGGGTTAGAGAAATAGACTGCACCTTTTCTAGGAAAGAAAGATTAAGTCACATCGCAAAGGGGCATGCATATAGTTATGGGAGGAACTTGTGGTCATTTTACAACTTAGTTGGAATTGAAAATGTTAGGATTTAAACAATAAAGATAATTTGATTGATCCAGCAGGAAAAGTTCCGCGATAGAGCAGTAAATCCAAGCTCTGACTCCATCTCTCTGCAGCATCCTTAGCACTGCTTTTTCTTTGTGTCTGCTTCATCCTTAGGCTGACAGGGAGATGATCCACATCTTCACATAAGCAGGGGCCAGCAGGAGACAGGCTGTCTATTCTGTTGGCTCCCTTTCAAGCCCCATAAAACAATTGCTTTAGGTATTGTAGAATGATATTTCAAATGGTAATCACTTTTACACATGTTCAAATAAATCTTTACTTCAAGTCTGTTGCTTCAAACTTGGTTTGCTGCATCCACTTCTCATTATCTTTGCTGCTGATCTATCATTCATTTAGCAGACATTTATTGAATACTGTGAAAGGTACTGAGACAGAGTTGAACAAATCAGTCTTCACTTTCTGTTTACTCATAGTATAGAGAGGGTGACAGACAAGAACAAACAAAGATTACACCGTAGTATGCATAAGAAGTCATGGGCAGATAAAGAGAAAACACTGGCAAAAGGTTGGTGTTTCAGTCTGAGAGGCTGGTCAGGAAATACGAAGCAATGTTGTTTGTGCTGAATACTGGAGAATAAGCCACAGTTACCTGGGGATAAATGGGAAAATGACGTTACAGTTAGTTTGGATAAGTGCCTGACAGAGTTTGGCACAACAAGGAACATTTGTTGATCAGAAGTAAAATCTTGATATTTAGAAAAATCTCCTGAAGGGAACTCTTTAGGAATTTTCAGCAAGAAACCCAAAATAATTGGGTTTGTGTTTTGGAAAGCTCATTCTGGGGAGTGAGTTTGAGAGGTTGCAGGGTGGAGGCAGAGCTTTTGTATTCTTAAGACGGAAGGATTTTGAACATATTTATACGTTGAAGAAAGAAGCCAGTAAAGAGTGAGAGATTGATAATACAACTAAGAGAGAGGATTGATGATGAAGCAGTTTTTTTTTTGTGGTGGGATGAAGGTTGGAACAGGTGAAAAAATTAAATCTTAGGTAATAGGGGATATTTTATCTTTTGACCCTAAAGGGCAGGAGTAAAGAATAACTAAGCATTTGGAAAATTCTTAGAGACACAGATAGTTAAAGTAACCCTTTTTTTCCTTGGTGAAGGTAGCAAGGTCATCTACCCAGACTGTGAAGAATTGAGGTGGGGTAGGAGTGATTAATGAAAGGTTGGAATATTCATGGCAGACCAATCTGAAACATGCTTTTTTCCCCCTCTTTATTTTGGACTGCTATTGCCTACTTTTCCTGTTTTCTTCACTCTTTTGTTTTATAGGTTGCCTTCTTCTATTTTGAATTTTTTGGTTTTATTTTGTTTTATTTTCTACTTTAGGGGACCCCATTTCCCACTAATTTTTAAACTAAACAGGTCAGATTTGAAGTGCTTTCTTCTGATATTGTTTTCTTAAAGTTGAAACTCGGAAACTTTAACTGTAAAACAACTTTGCCTGATCATGCAGATGAGGTATGAGTTGCTTTCTAGAGTTGTCTAGATTATACTATAGGGCCTTTAAAAAGCTCTTATCAGTGAAACCACATGCCCTGTTTATTAGAAGCATGTATAACTAAGGGATAGAAAGGCCACAAGTAACTACTTGCTCATTTTTTATTCTATGCAATTGTAAATGTGATTGTTTCGTTTATTTATTTATTTATTTGGCCACATGGCTTATGGGATCTTAGCTCCCTGGCCAGGGATTGACCAGGGTCACAGGAGTGAAAGTCCGGAATCCTAACCACTAGGCCCCCAGGGAACTCCTGTAAATGTGATTGTTTTTTAAATTTCTCTTTCTGATAGTTCAGTGTTAATGTGTACAAATGCAACAGATTTCTGTATGTTAAATTTATATTATCAAACTTTACTGAATTCATGTATTCTAATAGTTTTTTGCCGGCATCTTTAGGATCTTCAATAGATAGTATCATGCCATCTGCAAACACTAACGATTTTACTTCTTCCTTTCCAGTGTGGCTTCATTTTATTTCTTTTTCTTGTCTGGTTGCTATGGCTAGGAATTTCCATACTATGCTGTATAAAAGTGGCAAGAGTGGGCATCCTTGTCTTGTCCTGATCTTAGAGGAAATGGTTTCAGCTTTTTACCATTGAGAATGATGTTGTCTCTAGGTTTGTCATATATGGCCTTTATTATGTTAAGGTATGTTTGCTCCATACCCACTTTGTGGACAGTTTTTTATTTTTTTACATCTTTATTGGAGTATAATTGCTTTACAATGTTGTGTAGTTTCTGCTGTATAACAAAGTGAATCAGCTATACATATACATATAGCCCCATATCCCCTCCCTCTTGCGTCTCCCTCCCACCCTCCCATAAAGCACTGAGCTGATCTCCCTGTGCTATGAGGCTGCTTCCCACTAGCTATCTGTTTTACATCTGTTAGTGTATATGTGTAAATGCCACTCTCTCACTTCATCCTAGCTTACCCTTCCCCCTCCCGTGTCCTCAAGTCCATTCTCTACGTCTGCATCTTTATTCCTGCCTGCCCCTAGGTTCTTCAGAACCTTCTATTTTTTTTTTTTTGGATTCCATATATATGTGTTAGCATATGGTATTTGTTTTTCTCTTTCTGACTTACTTCACTCTATAGAACAGACTCTAGGTCCATCCATCTCATTACACATAACTAAATTTCATTTCTTTTTGGGGCTGAATAATATTCCATTGCGTATATGTGCCACATCTTCTTTATCCATTCATCTGTTGACGGACACTTAGGCTGCCTCCATGTCCTGGCTATTGTAAATAGTGCTGCAATGAACATTGTGGTACGTGACTCTCTTTTTTTTTTTTTATTGCGGTACGTGAGCCTCTCACTGAAGTGGGTCAAAAAAGATCTTGCTGTGATTTATGTCTTAGAGTGTTCTTCCTGTGTTTTACTGTAAGAGTTTTATAGTGTCTGGCCTTACATTTAGGTCTTTAATCCATTTTGAGTTTACTTTTGTGTATGGTATTAGGGAGTGTTCTAATTTCACTCTTTTACATGTAGCTGTCCAGTTTTCTCACCACCACTTATTTAAGAGGCTGTCTTTTCTGCACTGTATATTCTTACCTCTTTATCAAAGATAGGGTGACCATATGTTCGTGGGTTTATCTCTGGGTTTTCTATCCTCTTCCATTGATCTATATATCTGTTTTTGTGCCAGTACCATACTGTCTTGATTACTGTAGCTTTGTAATATAGTCTGAAGTCAGGGAGCCTGATTCCTCCAGCTCCGTTTTTCTTTCTCAAGATTGCTTTGGCTATTCGGAGTCTTTTGTGTTTCCAAACAACTTGTGAAATTTTTTGTTCTAGTTCTGTGAAAAATGCCAGTGGTAGTTTGATAGGGTTTTCATTGAATGTGTAGATTGCTTTGGGTAGTAGAGTCATTTTCCCAACGTTGATTCTTCCAATCCAAGGACATGGTATATCTCTCCATCTATTTGTATCATCTTTAATTTATTTCATTAGTGTCTTATAATATTCTGCATACAGGTCTTTTGTCTCCTTAGGTAGGTTTATTCCTAGGTATTTTATCCTTTTTGTTGCAGTGGTAAATGGGAGTGTTTCCTTAATTTCTCTTTCAGATTTTTCATCATTAGTGTATAGGAATACAAGAGATTTCTGTGCGTTAATTTTGTATCCTGCTACTTTACCAAATTCATTGATGAGCTCTAGTAGTTTTCTGGTAACATCTTTAGGATTCTTTATATATAGTATCATGTCATCTGCAAACAGTGACAGTTTTACTTCTTCTTTTCCGATTTGTATTTCTTTTCCTTCTCTGATTGCTGTGCCTAAAACGTCCAAAACTGTGTTGAATAATAGTGGTGAGAATGGGCAACCTTGTCTTGTTCCTGATCTTAGAGGAAATGGTTTCAGTTTTTCACCATTGAGAATGATGTTGGCTCTGGGTTTGTCATACATGACCTTTATTATGTTGAGGTAAGTTCCCTCTATGCCTACTTTCTGGAGGGTTTTTATCATAACTGGGTGTTGAATTTTGTTGAAAGCTTTTTCTGCATCTATTGAGGTGATCATATGGTTTTTATCCAATTTGTTAATATGGTGTATCACATTGATTGATTTTCGGAAATTGAAGAATCCTTGCATTCCTGGGATAAACACCACTTGATCATGGTTTATGATCCTTTTCATGTGCTGTTGGATTCTGTCTGCTAGTATTTTGTTGAGGATTTTTGCATCTGTGCTCATCAGTGATGTTGGCCTGTAGTTTTTGTTTTTTGTGACATCTTTGGTTTTGGTATCAGGGTAATGGTGGCATTGTAGAATGAGCTTGGGAGTGTTCCTCCCTCTGCTATATTTTGGAAGAGTTTGAGGATAGGTGTTAGCTCTTCTCTAAATGTTTGATAGAATTCACCTGTGAAGCCATCTGGTCCTGGCCTTTTGTTTGTTGGAAGAGTTTTAATCACAGTTTCAATTTCAGTGCTTGTGATTGGTCTGTTTTTATTTTCTATTTCTTCCTGGTTCAGTCTCAGAAGGTTGTGCTTTTCTAAGAATTTGTCCATTTCTTCCAGGTTGTCCATTTTATTGGCATATAGTTGCTTGTAGTAATCTTTTATGATCCTTTGTCTTTCTGGAGTGTCAGTTGTTAATTCTCCTTTTTCATTTCTAATTCTATTGATTTGAGTCTTCTCCCTTTTTTTCTTGATGAGTCTGGCTAATGGTTTATCAGTTTTATCTTCTCAAAGAACCAGCTTTTAGTTTTATTGATCTTTACTGTTGTTTGCTTCATTTCTTTTTCATTTATTTCTGATCTGATCTTTATGATTTCTTAACTTCTGCTAACTTTCGTTTTGTTTTTTGTTCTTCTTTCTCTAATTGCTTTAGGTGTAAGGTTAGCTTGTTTATGTGAGATTTTTCTTGTTTCTTGACGTAGGATTTTACTGGTATAAACTTTCCTCTTAGAACTAACTACTTTTGCTGCATCCCATAGGTTTTGGGTCATTGTGTTTTCACTGTCATTTGTTTCTAGGTATTTTTTGATTTCCTCTGCGATTTCTTCAGTGATCTCATGGTTATTTAGTAGTGTATTTTTAGCCTCCATGTGTTTGTAATTTTTACAGTTTTTTTTACTGTAATTGGTATCTAGTATCATAGCGTTGTGGTCAGAAAAGATACTTCATACGATTTCAATTTTCTTAAATTCACCAAGGCTTGATTTGTGACCCAAGATATGTTCTATCCTGGAGAATGTTCCATAAGCACTTGAGAAGAAAGTGTATTCTGTTGTTTTTGGATGGAATGTCTTATACCTATCAGTTAAGTCCATCTTGTTTAATGTGTTATTTTAAGCTTGTGTTTCCTTATTTATTTTCATTTTGGATCATCTGTCCATTGCTGAAAGTGGGGTTTTAAAGTCCCCTACTACGATTGTGTTACTATCGATTTCCCCTTTTATGGCTGTTATCATTTGCCTTACGTTTTGAGGTGCTCCTATGTTGGATGCATAAATATTTCCAATTGTTATATCTTCTTCTTGGATTGATCCCTTGATCGTTATGTAGTGTCCTTCTTTGTCTCTTGTAATAGGTTTTATTTTAAAGTCTCTTTTGTCTGATATGAGAATTGCGACTCCAGCTTTCTTTTGATTTCCATTTGCATGGAATATCTTTTTCCATTCCCTCACTTTCAGCCTATATGTGTCCCTAGGTCTGAAGTGGGTCTCTTGTAGATAGCATATGTACGGGTCTTGTTTTTGTATCCATTCAGCCAGTCTGTGTCTTTTGGTTGGAGCATTTAATCCATTTACATTTAAGGTAATTATCGATATATATGTTCCTGTTACCAGTTTCTTAATTGTTTTGGGTTTGTTATTGTAGGTATTTTCCTTCTCTTGTGTTTCTTGCCTAGAGGAGTTCCTTTAGCATTTTTTTTTTTTTTTTTTTTTTGTGGTACGCAGGCCTCTCACTGCTGTGGCTTCTCCCGCTGCGGAGCACAGGCTTCAGACGCGCAGGCTCAGTGGCCATGGCTCACGGGCCCAGCCGCTCCATGGCATATGGGATCTTCCCGGACCGGGGCACGAACCCGTGTCCCCTGCATTGGCAGGTGGACTCCCAACCACTGCGCCACCAGGGAAGCCCTAGCATTTTTTTTTTTTTAATTTTATTTATTTATTTATTTATGGCTGTGTTGGGTCTTCGTTTCTGTGCGAGGGCTTTCTCTAGTTGTGGCAAGTGGGGGCCACTCTTCATCGCGGTGCATGGGCCTCTCACTATCGCGGTCTCTCTTGTTGCGGAGCACAGGCTCCAGACACGCAGACTCAGTAATTGTGGCTCACGGGCCCAGCCGCTCCGTGGCATGTGGGATCTTCCCGGACCGGGGCACGAACCCGTGTCCCCTGCATTGGCAGGTGGACTCTCAACCACTGTGCCACCAGGGAAGCCCTAGCATTTTTTTTTTTTTTAAAACTGGTTTGGTGGTGCTGAATTCTCTTAGCTTTTGCTTGTCAGTAAAGGTTTTAATTTTTCCGTTGATTCTGAATGAGATCCTTGCTGGGTAGAGTAATCTTGGTTACAGGTTTTTCCCTTTCATCACTTTAAATATGTTCTGTCACTCCCTTCCGGCTTGCAGAGTTTCTGCTGAAAGATCAGCCGTTAACCTTATGGGGATTCCCTTGTATGTTACTTGTTGCTTTTCCCTTGCTGCTTTTAGTATTTTTTCTTTGTATTTAGTTTTTGATAGTTTGATTAATATGTCTTGGTTTGTTTCTCTTTGGATTTATCCTGTAGTGGACTCTCCGTGCTTCCCGGACTTGATTATTTCCTTTCCCATATTAGGGAAGTTTTCCACTATAATCTCTTCAGATATTTTCTCAGAGTCTTTCTTTCTCTCTTCTTCTTCTGGGACCTGTATAATTCGAATATTGGTGTGTTTAATATTGTCCCAGAGGTCTCTGAGAACGTCCTCAATTCTTTTCATTCTTTTTTCTTTATTCTGCTCTGCAGCAGTTATTTCCACTATTTTATCTTCCACGTCACTTATTCGTTCTTCTGCCTCTGTTATTCTGCTATTGATCCCTTCTAGAGAATTTTTAATTTCATTTATTTTGTTGTTCATCTTTGTTTGTTTGCTGTTTAGTTCTTCTGGGTCCTTGTTAAACGTTTCTTGTATTTTCTCCATTCTATTTCCAAGATTTTGGATCATCTTTACTTTCATTACTCTGAATTCTTTTTCAGGTAGACTGCCTGTTTCCTCTTCATTTGTTTGGTCTGGTGGGTTTTTGTTTTGCCCTTCATCTGCTGTATATTTCTCTGTCTTCTCATTTTGTTTAATGTACTGTGTTTGGGGTCTCCTTTTCGCAGGCTGCATGTTCGTAGTTCCTGTTGTTTTTGGTGTCTGCCCCCAGTGGATAAGGTTGGTTCAGTGGGTTGTGTAGGCTTCCTGGTGGAGGGGACTGTTGCCTGTGTTCTGGTGGATGTAGCTGGATCGTGTCTTTCTGGTGGGCAGGACCATGTCTGGTGGGCAGGACCGCGTCTGGTGGTGTTTTGGGGTGTCTGTAAACTTACTATGATCTTAGGCAGCCTCTCTGCTAATGGGTGCGGTTGTGTTCCTGTCTTGCTAGTTGTTTGGCATGGGATGTCCAGCACTGGAGCTTGCTTGCTTGGCGTTGAGAAGGAGATCTTTGAGAGAGCTCTCGCCGATTGATATTACCTGGGGCCAGGAGGTCTCTGGTGGTCCAGTGTCCTGAACGCGGCTCTCCCACCTCAGAGACTCAAGCCTGACACCTGGCTGGAGCACCAAGTCCCTGTCAGCCACAGAGCTGAGAAGAAAAGGGAGAAAATAAAAGAAAGAAACAAAAAATAAAGTTATTAAAATAAAAAATTAAAAAATTATTAAAATACAAAAATTTAAAAAGTAATAAAAAAAGTGAGCAACCAAACCAGTAAACAAATCCAGCAATGATAACAAGCCCTAAAAAACTATACTAAGATAAACATAACAGTCAGAAACTAGTCAGTTGCATACAGCAAACCCCAAGTCTACAGTTGCTCCCAAAGTCCACAGCCTCAATTTTGGAATGATTTGTTGTCTATCCATGTATTCCACAGATGCAGGGTACATCAAGTTGATTGTGGAGATTTAATCCGCTGCTCCTGAGGCTGCTGGGAGAGATTTCCCTTTCTCTTCTTTGTTCGCACAGCTCCCAGGGTTCAGCTTTGGATTTGGACCCGCCTCTGCATGTAGGTCACCCTCTGGCATCTGTTCTTTGCCTAGACAGGAGGGGGTTAAAGGAGCACCTGATTAGGGGGCTCTGGCTCACTCAGGCCAGGGGGAGGGAGGGGTATGGAATGCGGGGCGAGCCTGCAGTGGCAGAGGCCGGCGTGACATTGCAGCAGCCTGAGGCGCGCCGTGTGTTCTCCCGGGGAAGTTGTCCCCGGATCACGGGACCCTGACAGTGGTGGGCTGCACAGCCTCCTGGGAGCGGAAGTGTGGATAGTGACCTGTGCTTGCACACAGGCTTCTTGGTGGCTGCAGCAGCAGCCTTAGTGTTTCATGCCCATCTCTGGGGTCCATGCTGATAGCTGCAGCTTGCGCCCATCTCTGAAGCTCATTTAGGCGGTATTCTGAATCTCCTCTCCTCATGCACCCCGAAATAACGGTCTCTTGACTCTTAGGCAGTTCCAGACTTTTTCCCAGACTCCCTCCCGGCTAGCTGTGGCGCACTAGCCCTCTTCAGGCTGTTTTCACTCAGCCAACCCCAGTCGTCTCCCTGGGGTCTGACCTCTGAAGCCCAAGCCTCAGCTCCCACCCCCCACCCCCACCCTGACGGGTGAGCAGACAACGTTCTCAGGCTGGTGAGTGCTGTTTGGCCTGATCCTCTGTGCGGGAATCTCTCCGCTTTGCCCTGCGCACCCCGTTGCTGTGCTCTCCTCTGTGGCTCTGAAGGTTCCCCCCTCTGCCACTCACAGTCTCTGCCCGTGAAGGAGCTTCTAGTGTGTGGGAACCTTTCCTTCTTCACAGCTCCCTCCCACTGGTGCAGGTCCCATCCCTATTCTTTAGTCTCTGTTTATTCTTTTTTCTTTTGCCCTACCCAGGCACGTGGGGAGTTTCTTGTGTTTGGGGAAGTCTGAGGTCTTTTGCCAGCGTTCAGTAAGTGTTCTGTAGGAGTTGTTCCACATGTAGATGTATTTTTGGGGAAGAAGGTGATCTCCATGTCTTATTCCTCTGCCATCTTGAAGGTCCTCCCCTGTGGACAGTTTTTATCATAAACGGATGTTGAATTTTGTTGAAAGCTGTCTGTGCATCTGTTGAGATGATCTTATAATTTTTATTATTCAGTTTGTTAATATGGTGTGTCACATTGATTGATTTGTGGATATCCTGGCATCCCTGTGATGAATCCCACTTGATCATGGTGTTTGATCCCTTTAATGTATTGTTGGATTCAGCTAGCTAATATTTTGTTGAGGATTTTTCCATTTGTGTTCATCAGTGATACTGCCCTATAATTTTCTTTTTTTGTGGTGTCTTTGTCTGGTTTTGGTATCAGGGTGATGCTGGCCTCATATAATGACTTCAGATGCATTCCTCCCTCTTCAGTTTTTTGGATTAGTTTGAGAAGGGTAGATGTTAACTTTTCTTTAAATGTTTGGTAAAATTCACCTGTGATACTGTCTGGTCCTGTACTTTTGTTTATTGGGAGTTTTTAAAATTAATAATCAATTTCAATATGAACCGAATTGGTCTGTTCATATTTGTATTCCTTCTTGATTCAGTCTTGGGAGATTTTACGTTTCTAAGAATTTATCCATTTCCTTTAGGTTGCCCATTTTATTGACGCATAACTGTAGTAGTCTCTTATGATGCTTTGTATTTCTGTGGTGTCAGTTTTAACTTATCTGTTTTCATTTGTGAGTTTATTTATTTGGACCCTCTCTTTTCTTGATCTGTCTGGCTAAATGTTTATCAATTTTATCTTTTGAAAGATTCAGCTCTTAGTGTCATGGATCTTTTCTGTTGTTGTCTGTCTCTTTCATTTATTTCTGCTCTGATCTTTATTATTTCTTTCTTTCTACTTTGGATTTTATTTGTTCTTCTTTTTCTAGTTCTTCAGTTGTAAGATTAGGTTGTTTACTTCAGATTTTTCTTGTTTTGTGACGTAGGCTTGTATCGCTGTAAACTTCCCTGTTTGAACTGCTTTTGCTGCATGCTGTAGATTTCGGATCATTGTGTTTCTGTTTTCATTTGTCTCCAGGTATTTTTTGATTTCCGCTTTGATTTCTTCAGTGACCCATTGTTTGTTCAGTAGCATATTGTTAGCCTCCATATGTTTGTGTTTCTTGCAGTTTATTTTTTATAGTTGACTGCTAGCTTCATAGTGTTGTGGTCAGAAAACATGATTGATATGATTTCAGTCTTCTTAAATTTATTCAGACCTGTTTTGTAGTCTAGCATATGATGTTTCCTGGAAAATGTTCCATGTGTACTTGAAATGTTTATTCTGCTGTTTTTAGATGAAATGTTCTATGTATAAATATATATCTATTAAGTTCATCTGATCTAATGTGTTATTTAAGGCCAGTGTTTCCTTATTGATTTTTTTTTTGTCTGAATGATCTATTGATTTAAGTGGGGTGTTGAAATATGCTACTTTTACTGTGTTAATGTCAGTTTTTCCCTTTATGTTTGTTCATATTTGCTTTATGTATTTAGGTGCTCCTATGTTGAGTGAACATATATTTACAATGGTTATATCTTCTTGTTGGATTGATTCCTTTATCATTATGTAAAGTTCTTCTTCATCTCTTGTTACAGTCTTTGTTTTAAAGTCTATTTTGTCTAAGTATTGGTACCCCAGCTTTCTTTCCATTTCTCTTTGCATGAAATACCCTTTTCCATTCCCTCACTTTCAGTCTGTTTTTAGATATGAAGTGATCTCTTGTTGGCACCATATAGATGGGTCTTGTTTTTGTACATATTCAGCCACTCTGTGTCCTTTGATTGGTGCATTTAGTTCATATACATCTAAAGTTATTATTGATAGGTATGTACTTATTGCCATTTTGTTAATAATTTTGGGGCTGTTTTTGTAGTTCTTTTTTAAAATTTATTTATTTTTGGCTGCGTTAGGTGTTCATTGCTGTGTGGACTTTCTCTAGTTTCAGCGAGTGGGGACTACTCTTCATTGCGGTGCACGGACTTCTCATTGTGGTGGCTTCTCTTGTTGTGGAGCATGGGCTCTAGGCGCACAGGCTTCAGTAGTTGTGGCAGGCGGGCTCAGTAATTGTGGCTCGCGGGCTCTAGAGCGCAGGCTCAGTAGTTGTGGCACACGGGCTTAATTACTCTGCAGCATGTGGGATCTTCCCAGACCAGGAGTCAAACACGTCCCCTGCATTGGCAGGCGGATTCTTAACCACTGTGCCTCCAGGGAAGTCCCTGTAGTTATTTTTTGTTCCTTTCTTATTCATTTGCTCTCTTCCCTTGTGATTTGATGTCTTTCTTTAGTGTTATGTTTGGATTCCTTTCCCTTTTCTGTGTTTCTATTATAGATTTTTGGTTTGTGGTTATGATGAGATTATATATAGTAACCTGTATATGTATGTGATTGTTTTTAGCTCTCCCTCCCCCCACGTTTAATGCTTTTGACATTATCTTTTACATCTTTTTGTTCTGTGTATCCTGTAACTGTCTATTGTGGATATAGGTGATTTTACTACTTTTGTCTTTTAACCTTCCTACCGGCTTTATAAGTGGTTGATCTACTACCTTTACTGTATATTTGCCTTTACCAGGGAGGTTTTTTTTCTTTCATAAATTTCATATTTCTAGTTCTGGTCTTTTCTTTTTTGCTTAGAGAAGTCCCTTTAACATTTCTTGTAAAGCCAGATTAGTGGTGCTGAACTCTTTGCTTTTGCTTGTGTGTAGAACTCTGTATCTCTGTTTCAAATCTGAATGATAGCCTTACCATGTATTCTTGGTTGAAGGTTTTTCCCTTTCATCACTTTAAATATATCGTGCCACTCCCTTCTGGCCTGCAAAGTTTCTGCTGAAAAGTCATCTAACAGTCTTATGGGAGCTCCCTTGTATGTAGCTAGTTGCTTTTCCCTTGATGCTTTTAAGATTCTCTCTTTATCTTTATTTTTTGCCATTTAATTACAGTGTGGCTTGGCGTGGACCTCGTCAGATTGATGTTATTTAGGACTCTGTGCTCCATAGACCTGGATGTCTGTTTCCTTTCCCAGGATAGGGAAATTTTCAACTCTTATCACTTCAGATAAGTACTCTGCCCCCTTCTCTCTCTCTTCTCCATCTGGGACCTCTATAAGGCGATTGTTTGTATGCTTGTTGTTCTAGAGGTGTTTAAGACTGTCCTCATTTTATTTTTAATTCTTTTTTCTGTTCAGCTTCAGTGATTTCTACTACTTTGTCTTCCAGTTCGGTGATCCATTTCTCTGTATCATATAATCTACTGTTGATTCCTTCTAGTGTATTTTTTATTTCAGTTATTGTACGCATCAGCTCTGTTTGGTTCTTCTTTATATTTTCTAGCTCTTTGCTAAACTTCTCACTATGGTCATTCATTCTTCTCCTAAGTTCATTAAGCATCTTTATGATCATTACCTTAAATCCTTTATTGGGTAGATTGTTTGTCTTCACTTTGTATAGTTCTACTTCTGGAGTTTTATCTTGTTCCTTTGTTTGGAACATGTCCTTTGTTGCCGCATTTTGCCTAATTCTTTGTGTTTACAGTAGGTTCCCTACACACAAACAAGTTCCATTCCAAGAGTGTGTTCATAAGTCCAATTTTTTCGCAAGACCAACAAAGTTAGCCTAGGTACCCAACTAACATAATCAGCTATATAGTACTGTAATGTAATAGGTTTATAATACTTTTCACACACATAATACATAAAAAACAAAAAAGAAAAATAAAGAAAACATTTTTAATCTCACAATACAGTACCTTGAAAAGTACAGTAGTACAGTACAACAGCTGGCATACAGGGGCTGGCATCAAGTGAACAGGCAAGAAGAGTTACTGACTGGAGGAGGGAGAGGAGGTGGGAGATGATGGAGCTAAAGGATCGTCAGCAATAGGAGACAGAGGGCAAGCTGCAATTTCACTCATGCCTGACATTGATGGCACAGGTTCTGGTTCTTTGCTGGATTCAGTTCTATCTACCCTCTTGAAAAAACGATCCAGTGATGTCTGGGTAGTAGCTCTTTTTTTTCTCGTCATAGATGACATGGTGGCACTGGATTGCATTCTGAATGGCTGCTGCAACCTTTGTGTACTGTTCTACATTTGGGTCCTGTGCCTCAAAAACTAACAGTGCCTCCTCAAATAAAGAAAATCCCCTTGCCATTTCTTGCATCGTGAATCTCTTCAGTTCTTCAGTTACTTCTTCTTCCTCTTGTCTCTCTTTGTACTTTCTCTGGGCCACTGCTTTCTTGTCATCACCGCTGCTTTTACGCTTGCTTTTGGACATCCTGGGCTTGAAATAAAGATACTGTACAGTAAAGTACACAAAAACACAACCACTGTAGCGGATGCATGTGCGTGGCAACGTACGCCCGGCATGTGAACTAACTCACGTGATTGTATGTGCGAATGCACATTCACATCTTTTTTTTGTTTTGTTTTGTTTTTTTGTTTTCACATCTTTGAAAGTTCTCAACTTGAAGGTTCGTATGTAGGGGACTTATTAAGTAGGTCATTTATATTTCCCAATCATGAAGAAGTCGGCTTGTGTAAAAGATGTCCTGGGACTTCCCTGGTGGTCCAGTGGTTAAGACTCTGTGTTCCCAATGCACAGGGCCTGGGTTTGATCCCTGGTCAGGTAACTAAATCCCACATGCTGCAAGTAAAGATCCTGCACGCTGCAACAAATATCCAACACACGGCAATGAAGATTCCCACCTGTCACAACTAAGACCTGATGCAGCCAAATTAATTAATTAATTAATTAATATTAAAGATAAAATAAAAGACATCCTATGGGGCTCAGCAACATACTCCCCTTGTGTCACCGTAGCTATATGATCTAGGGGTGCCCCCTATGTGCCTTCTGTTGTGGCAGGGCCAATTACTGTGGGCATGCTGGTAGAGAGCGCTGGCCCCTGTGCCTGTTGGCTGCTAGGCCCTTCCTCAAGAGGCGGCAATCAGCTGATTATGGGCAGAGCTGGGTCTTGGCATGGTTGGATGCATGGCTTGGGCTGTCCCGGGATTTGTGCCAACCTGAGTGGGGCCAGGTCCCAGCAAGGCTGTCTGTGGGCAGGGCGTCCTGGAGCAGCTGGCTGCAGAGCCTGGGTGTCTCAGGATTGGTGCTGCCTGCTGGAAGGTGGGGGTGAATCCTGGGGGATCCTGGGTCTTGTGTCAGCCCACTGGTGGGTGGGGCCAGATCCTAAGGTGGCTGGCTGGGAGGCTATGGAGCCAAGGCTGGTGCCCGCCCACTAGTGGGGAAAGCGAGGTCTCCTCTGCAGTTGGCTGCTTGACCTTAGGTGTCCTGGTACTGGTACTGATAGACTGGTGGACAGGTAAGCCTCCTGCAATAATAAACTAGAGGGAGGACTCCAAAATGTTACCAGCACCAGTGTTCTCATGGTAGAACAAGCTCCCCAGAGTGGCTGCTGCCCATGTCTTTATCTCCAGGAGGAGTCCAAGTTGCTTCCTGGCTCTCCGGAAGGCTTTCCAATATCAGCAAGTGGGTCTGACCTAAGCTCTTTTCACATTATTGCCTCTGCTAGGTCTTGGAGTGTGTGAAATTTTGCATACTCCCTTTAAGAGTAGAGTCTGTTTCCTACAGCTCTCCAGCTCTCCTGCACAAAACCCTCACTGGCCTTCAAAGCATCATGTTCTGGGGGCTTATCTTTGTGGTACAGGACCTTTGGGCTAGGGAACCCGATGTGAATTCGGACCCTTCTCTCTTTGGGAAGAACATTTGCAACTGTGTTTATCCTCGTGTTTGTGGGTTGCCTGCTGGAAGTGTGGATCTTGACCATAGGTCTCTACCCCTTCTACCTGTCTCATGGTTCCTTCTATATATTTTTAGTTGTAGAAAATCTTTTCTGTTAGTCTTTAGGTCCTTTCTCATCAATTGCTCTGTAAATAGTTGTAATTTTGGTATGTTTATTGAAGGAGGTGAACTCAGGGTCTTCTTCAAACTGCTGCCATGGTAACTTTTTATTTTTAAGCTATTTTTTCCAGTTTTTGAGGTATAATTGACAAATAAAATTGTAGTATATTTAAAGTGTACAATGTGAAGATTTCATACACGTTTATATAGTGGAAGGAATCCCATAGTCAAGTTCATTAACACATCTGTCACGTAACATAGCTACCCTTTTTTAATCTTTTTT
This sequence comes from Delphinus delphis, assembly GCF_949987515.2. Lineage (NCBI taxonomy): Eukaryota > Metazoa > Chordata > Mammalia > Artiodactyla > Delphinidae > Delphinus > Delphinus delphis. Next base: position 146,859,107 of record NC_082684.1, read on the forward strand.
TTTAATGTGAATCTTTAAGATCTACCCTCTTAGCAACTTTCAATTATGTAGTACAGTTTATCAACTATAGTTACCATGCTATACATTAGATCCTCAGCACTTGTTCATCTTATAGCTGAAAGTTTGTACCCTTTTACCAATATGTTCCCATTTCCCCCACTCCCCCAGCCCCTGGTACCACCATTCAACTTTCTGTGATTCTGACTTTTTCTTTTAAGATTCCACATATGTATGATTCAGCATTTCCTTCTTTTTTAAGGCTGAATAATATTCCATTGTGTGTGTTTGTGTACATATATATACACATACACATAAAAAAAAAGTGTACAATTCTTTGGCTTTTAGTTTATTCACAGGTTATACAACCATCATGACTATCTAATTCTGGAATATTTTCATCACCTCCAAAAGGTACCCCATACCTATTTGCAGTCACTCCCCACTCTTCCCTCCCCTTAGTCCCTTAAAATTCGTAATCTACTTTCTGTCTCTATGAATTTGCCTATTCTGGACATTTCACATACAACATACGGCCTTTGGTGTCTGCTGTCTTTCACTTAGTATAATGTTTGTAGGATTTATCCATGTTGTAACATATCTGAGACCTTCATTCGTTTTTATGGCCGAACAATATTCTATTGCATGCGTATACCACAATTTGTTTATCCATTCATCATTTGGTGGCAATTTAGGTTCTTTTCATCTTTTGGCTATTGTGAATAGTGCTACTGTTAACATTCACTTGCAAGTATTTGTTTGAGTACCTGTTTTCAATTCTTTTGTGAATAAACCTAGGAATAGAATTGCTGGGTCATTTGTAATTGTATGTTTAATTTTTGGAGGAACCACCAAATAATTTTTCATAATGGGTGCACCTTTTACATTCCTTCCAGCAATATATGATGATTCCAATTTCTTAAACCCTTGTCAACACTTGTTATTTTCCATTTTGTTGATTATAGTCATCCTATTGGGTGTGAATTGGTATCTCAATGTGGTTTTGATTTGCATTTCCCTGACACTAGTGATGTTGAGCATCTTTTCATGTGTGTCTTGGCCATTTGTTTATCTTATTTGGAGAAATGTCTATTCAAGTCCTTTGCCCATTTTTAAATTGGGATATTTGTCTTTTTGTTGTTGAGTTGTAAGAGTTCTTTATATATTCCAGATACTAGACCCTTATTAGGTAAATGACTTTCAAATATTTTCTCCTACTTTGTAGATTATATGTTCACTTTGATAGTGTCCATTGGTACACAAAAGTTTTAAATTTGCACAGAGTCCAATTTGTTTATTTTTTTCTTTTGTTGCTGGTGCTTTTGGTGTCAGTCATATCTAAAAATCTGTTGACAAATCCAAGGTCATGAAGATTTACCCTATGTGTTCTTCTAAGAGTTTTATGGTTTTACTTATATTTAGGTTGTTGATCCATTTTTAGCTAACTTTTGTATATGATGTGCAGTATGGGTCCTGCCTCATTCTTTGGCATGTGGATATTCATTTGTTCCAGCACCATTTATTAAAAAGCCTTATCAAAAATCAGTCAGCTTGGGCTTCCCTGGTGGCACAGTGGTTGAGAGTCCGCCTGCCGATGCAGGGGACGCGGGTTCGTGCCCCAGTCCGGGAGGATCCCACGTGCCGCGGAGCAGCTGGGCCCGTGAGCCATGGCCACTGAGCCTGCGTGTCTGGAGCCTGTGCTCCGCAATGGGAGAGGCCGCAACAGTGAGAGGCCTGCGTGCCACCAAAAAAAAAAAAAAACATCAGTCAGCTCATAGATGTATGAGTTTATTTCTGGACTGTCAATTTTATTGCATTGGTCTATATGTCTGTCCTTATGTCAGTACCACACTTTCTTGATTACTGTAGCTTTGTAATGTTTTTTTTTTTTTCCGTACCTGGGCCTCTCACTGTTGTGGCCTCTCCTGTTGCGGAGCACGGGCTCCGGACGCACAGGCTCAGTGGCCATGGCTCACGGGCCCAGCCACTCTGCGGCACGTGGGATCTTCCCAGACTGGGGCATGAACCCGCGTCCCCTGCATCGGCAGGTGGACTCTCAACCACTGCGCCACCAGGGAAGCCCCTGTAATGTATTTTGAAATTAGGAAGTATGATCCTTCCAACTTTGTTTTTTTCAAGATTATTTTGGTTATTCTGGGTCCCTTGTAGTTACATTTGAATTTAAAGATTGGCTTTTCCATTTCAGTTAATATGGTAGTATATCCATGTGTTTTCTGGTGATTTGAAAAAGGTCATTACATAAAATCTTATTTTTATAATTAAAAAAGTATAGAAAATGAATGGGGGTTAAGATCACTAGTATTTTTTTCTTTTGGTTTTTTTTTAAATTTTTTATGTTTTCCCAACAATAAACATGTTTTCCTCAATAACAAAACATTTATTTTTGTAAAAGGAACAGTGCTTATCTTCCTATGATTATTTTTTAGACTTTTAATTTCTTTTTGTTCTAACAGGAATTACTAAAATCCTATGTACATCTACCAAATTTCCAAACATATGAGAAATTAACTTTAGCCATTAGCATGGTATCATGAGAAAAGGCAGTATCTTTGACACTTTCTTATATTTACACTTTGTCAAGTCTACTGACCTACTTACGTTTTGTGTAAATATAACCCAAATTCACAGCATCTGTGCAGAAATAAACTTTCAACAATCATATATATCCACTTTTTTGTTGACTATAAGCTCTTTCATCTTTTCCAGAGGTGTGGTTAAAATCTTTTTTTTATTTCCTATGTCCCTGGCCTCACAGAGCTCAGAGAAAGTCTATGGGCAGTTTCTCAGAGCTCTTACAACTTGAGTGCAAGACAGTCAGTCTTCTTCCACTACTTTCCCTAGGTCCCTGAATCTAGACCCTAATCAGCTTCTTGGGAAGTCACTGAAGGTTTATAAGTAGATAATTTTAGGGCAATATATATATTTTTAATTCTCTCTATATGGAAGTAAGTGGCCCACACTTCATGGAGTTAAGCTTGAGTACCAGTTGAGTTGTTCAAGTGGCTAGTATATGTATTATGGAAATAGTGTTATGGAAAAGAGATGGATAGTATAGGGTCACACATTTATAATACTGATTAGGTTTTTGTTAGCCTTGGAAAGAACAGAGTGTGGGAGAAGAAATACTTTTTTTTCAGAGAGAAGTTGAGAGATTTAAGTTGTTGATGGTTCCTTGTCATCTCAACAGCAAGGTCTTTTGAGATGGAAGTAGCTGAGTTCAATTGGACACCTCCAAAAAGGAAATTGTTTGCAAAAGTCTGTTATCAGAGGTGAATAAGATTACTATTGAACAACAAGGATAAGGTGAAGAGTAGGGTACAAGAGTATGATATTAATTCATTTCCATTAGTCAAAATCTGGTTTAAAAAACTAACAGTTTTTCTTCTGTTCCTCAGTTCTGTCAGATTTGTTCCTTGAATTTGAAGACTAGTTTAATAGAAGCATTTTAACATATATGACATTAAATATGTCAGTACTATGTCTCTGTGTAGTAAACCCAGGTACTGACTTAAGAAAGATTTCTTCATCAATAAGCCAAAGCTGAATCTTTGAAAGATACCAACAAATCATGACAGGATTGTGAAATCATATAGTGTAAGACCAAAGGATTTTCTATCAAGTAATAACTTTTGTTCAAGGACAGGTAGAGCTAACTACTATAGTAAGAGTTTGCTCTTATCCTTGTCTACACCTGGAGTTTCCAAGACACTTACAAATTCTTATGCTTTATATGAAAGTCCAGATTTCAATTTAGTTAGGTTATTCTGCCTTTCAGTTTACTTATGTCCAAATTTGCTGGAGAGTTTAACAAGTTCCTCTCAGTTATTCATAAGTTTGATTTTTTACTTTGTGAATTAATTAGCCACTGGCTCTCCTTATAACTTTCAACGATATCTTTGGGCCACCTTTCACCTATTTGAAAATCTGCCAAAGGGAAAAGAAAATCTCCTAGTCTGCTTGGGCTGACATAACAAACAAGCAAAAAACACGGACTGTGTGGCTTAAGTAACAGAAATTTATTTTCTCACAGTTCTGGAAGCTGGGAAGTCCAGTATCTAGGTTCAGGCCAATTCATTTTCTGGTGAGGCCTCTCTTTCTGGCTTGCAGCTGGCTGCGTCCTTGCTGTGTCTTCACATGGTGGACAGAGAGAGAGAGAAAGCACTCTGGTGTCACTTCTTATAAGGACAATAATCCTATTGTATCAGGGCCCCACCCTTATGACCTCATTTGACATTAATTACCTCCATGTAAGCCTTATCTCCAATATTGTCACATTGAGTGTTAGGGCTTCAACATTACAAATTTTGGGGGACATGATTCAGTTCGTAGGGAGAAGAGAAGGGAACTGAAATGAAAATCAATTTTGTTACATTTTAGCTTTGAACACATACCTATATTATTTTAACTGGATTATCATTTCCACAGAATATAAACAAACAACTAAATAATTAAATTTCAGAAGTTAACAGCTTTCCAAGAGAAATTTTAACACTGTATTTATTAAACTTCAGACTGAATTAATACTTGAATTTTCTTAGCTTGAGGGAGCTCTTTGTTAGAATGATATATAGCTCCATGTGGAAGATGTTGACTGAAAAGATAAAACATAACTCTCAATTTTTAGGCTGTGTGTTATTAAGGGACCTCACTGAGGACTGTAGCCCTGGAAACAGCCTCTCAGATAGCTCTGAGGTACTGTCCCAGAGAGGTAAAGAAAGAGCCAGGATATATAGGGGTTTTTGCTGAAAAAACGAACAAACAAAAAAAATGTAGTTGAACATCAAAAGATTTCTGCTAGGCACAAGAAACAGACATCTCAAGTTAATGGTTTTAGTGCTTTTGTATGTATGGGAAGATGTTAGAGTCTGGGCTCATTGAAATTATTCCTTTGAAATTCTTCTTAACTGTCTAGGCCCAGTATCCTGTTTTTCTCCGTCCTAATTTCCCCTCAGGGTGCACCATTGGGGCATCTAAGTGGCTGATGGCTTGATGGTGGACAACATTGTTTACCAGAATGACAGGCAACGTTCTTTGTTTACAGAAATAAAACTTTTTTGCACCCCCCCCCGCTCTGCACAGCATGTGGGATCCTAGTTCCCCACCCAGGGATTGAACCTGCACCCCCTGCATTAGAAGCCTGGAGTCTTAAACACTGGACTGCCAAGGAAGTCCCCACAGAGATAAAACTTTAAGATATTCTTAGGGGGCATTTTGCACAGTGTCTTCTTTTCCCATTAGAGCCCTTCACATATTAAACAGTTATTTAAAATTCCATGCCTAATAATTCTTACATCTGTGTTGTGTCTGAGTCTGGTTCTGATGATTGCTTTGTCTCTTTACAATGTGTTTTATCTTGCCTTTGGCATGCCTTGCAATTTTTTGTTGAACACTAGGCATATTGTATCAGGTAATAGAAACTAGGGTTAATATGCTTTTAGTGAGTAGATTTATTTACTCTGACTGGGTTTTGGGTTGTGTTTAATGTTAGCAATGTTAGCTGTACATAACAGGTACCAGAGGCTTCAGATTCCTCTAGTGTTTTTTTGGTTTTTTGGGGGGTTTTTTTTCCCCTTCTCTTTTGAAGTTGGAATTTTTGGCTTCTCTGTCTACTCATCCTCAGAGAGAGCCTTTGTCATAAGCTCTTTCTTCTGTAATCCACTGTCATTATCCTGGAACCCTGTTGGTGTGGTAATAAATTGTAAGGGAGTAGAAACAATCTATAATCTTGCCATTAAGTCTCAGTCTTTCCATGGGCCTGTGTTTTGGGCCTGTGATCTTCACAAGTGTTCCTCCAGTGATACAGCTTTTCTCCCTTGGCTCTTATTCCCTTCTCCAGCTGCAGTGTTCCCCGTGTATTTTCCTGAAACCCTGACAGTTCCCCGGCGGGAAGGGAATTCCTTTAGCTCTGACAAGATCCTTTCTCCTGGAGAGTAGATCTTTGTTATGGAGAATACTCTGAGTATTTCTGTATTTCATAATGATTATTTTTCCCCCCTTCCTGCCAGAGTTCTTATTCATGGTGACCTAGTGGGGTTTCTGATGGTAAAGCTCACAAAAATACGGGTTCACCCTCCAAGATTGTGGCTCCCGAGAGTTTCTCACTGTCATGCTGGGCCCCACTCAGACTCCAACATTTTGTCAAAATTACCGTTTAAGTGTTCCTACCAGTTTGCAGCTCTAGTTGCTTCTGCAATAGGCAAGCAGATCTTTTTGTCTTTCTGGATACACTTATCTCTGTGTTTCAGGGTAGCAGTTTGCCCTGTGACTCACTTCTCTGATGGGTCCAAGAAAATTTGGTTTTCAGTGTGTCTACCTTTTTTTTTTATAAGGATAGGAATGACAACTTCTTAACATGTCAGAGCTGAAACTGGAGCTCCCTTGTTGACCTTTTAGCTACTTACATGTGTATGTGTGTGTGTATATATATAATCTAATATAAATAAAAGTAATTTTTATAATATGTATATTTTTTTAGGTTGTGAAAGTTTTTAATTGTTGCCACATGCACCTTTAACTTATCACAGTCTATAATCTACTTTAGGTTTACACTGACTCAATTCCAGTAAAATATAGCAACTTTGCTTTTTACAATTCCATTTTTCTCTCCTTATTTTTGGGCTATTGCCATTCATGAATAGGTATATGTACATGGATATTATAAACTAAACAATATGTGTTGGGACTTCCCTGGTAGTGCAGTGGTTAAGAATCGCCTACCAATGCAGGGGACACGGGTTTGATCCCTAGTCCAGCAAGATCCCACATGCCACGGAGTAACTAAGCTCGTGCACCACAACTACTGAGCCTGCGTGCTGCAACTACCAAAGCCCATGTGCCTAGAGCCCATGCTCCACAACAAGAGAAGCCACCACAATGAGAAGCCCGCGCACTGCCCCCGCTTGCTGCAACTAGAGAAAGCCCGTGTGCAGCAACGAAGACCCAACACGGCTAAAAAATAAATAAGTAAATTTATTAAAAAAAAAAAGTATTGCTTTTTTCAAAACCCCAAGTTTTTAAATAAAGAGAAGAAAAGCAATAAAATATTTATTGTCTTTTTAAATTTATTTTTAATTGGATAAAACATAACATAAAATTTACCATTTTAACCATTTAGAAGTGTATAGTTCAGTGGTATTAAGTACATTCACATTACTGTGCAACCATCATCACCATCCATTTCCAGAACTTTTTCATCTTCTCAGACTGAAACTCTGTATCCGTTAAATAATAACGTCCCATTCCACATTTCTCTAAGCCCCTAGCAACCAGCATTTTACTGTTTCTATGAATTTGACTCCTCTAGGTATCTCATATAAGTGGAATCATACCATATTTGTCCATTTGTGCCTGGCTTATTTCACTTAGCATAATGTCTTCAAGGTTCATCCACTTTTTAGTATGTGTCAGAATTTTCTTCCTTTTTAAGGCTGAATAATGTTCTATTATTATGTATATACCACATTTTGTTTATCCATTTGTACTGTCTTTTTTTTTTAAGATTTTTTGATATGGACCATTTTTTTTAAGTCTTTATTGAATTTGTTACAATATTGCTTCTGTTTTATGTTTTGGTTTTTTGACTCCAAGGCATGTGAGATCTTAGCTCTCCGACCAGGGATCGAACCCACACGCCCTGCATTGGAAGGCGAAGTCTTAACCACTGGACCCCCAGGGAAGTCCCTGTGTTGTCTTTTATACTTACCTATATATTTACCATTTCCCATGTTCTTCATTCCCACTTACAGATCAGAGTTAGTGTTTAGTGCCATTTCCTTTCTGCCTGAAGATTTTCTTTGGTATATCTTGTTGGACAGGTCTGTGGGCAATAGTTTGTCTCAGTTTTCATTTATCTTGGAATGTGCTTATTTCATCTTCATTTATGAAGAATGTTTTTGCTGGATCTAGAACTGGTAGTTTTAGTTTCTTTCTGTCAGTGCTTTGAACGTGTCATTTCACTGCCTTCTGTCCTGTGTTGTTTCTAATGATGAATCAGCCTTTAATTATATTATTGTTCCCCTGTCCATGATGAGTCCCTTTTTTCTTGCTGCTTTCAAGATTTCCCTGTTTTTGTTTGGCTTTTGTATTTACTTAGCAGTTTGACTAAGTTGTATCTAGGTGTATCTCTTTGTATTTATTTTACTTTGGTTTGAAATTCTCTGAGGTATGTAATGTTTTCATCAAATTTGAGAAGTCTTTAGTAATTATTTCTTGATATATTTTTGGTTGAAAACTAGACATTTTAGTTAGTAGATTATAGTAATTCTGAGTTCTGTTTTAATTAATTGTTTATTTTTTAGTAACTTGCCTGGACTTTAACTGTGGGATTAGTGTAGACTCCCTTGTGGTATACAACTGCTGATGTCTCTGCTGAGTTTTTTAATTCTTGTTTTTTGGACTGGCTTCCTTAAGGGTCTTCCCTGTGTCTGCGTAACTCACTTGTTAGCTAATGATTTGGGCAGAGGTAGTATATACCTTTAGCCTGAAAGGCTTCCACCCCGTTGCTGATTGGTCTGTGTGTGGGTTTGGAAGTACATTCACAGTTAGAGCAAGTTCTCAAGTATCCCTTGGCTTTGTTTTATGCCAGGCTTCCTTAGGTCTCCCTCAGAAATGCATAGCTTGCTGTTTAACCAGGGGTGTATGGTGAGCTTATTACAGACCTTCTATGGCTCTCTAATTTACGTGATCTTTCTCTTAATTTTCTGACTACTCAGGCACTTACCCTGACTAGGACCTCAACCTCAGACCTCAACTGTAAATTTTCCCTCTTCATTCCCACCAAGTTTACCACTTTTCTCCACCAAAGCCACAGATTTTCACTGCCCCACCCTGAAATGAGTCCACCGTTTTTGCTAACAAAGCTGCTGGGTTCTTTTTCCTAGTTCCATGTTGGTAAAAATGTCAGTCTTGTCATCCTGGCTGGAGGTGTAACCTCCAGGTTAAGTGGGAGTAACCTTAAGCAGGTCAGAGCCTCCCACTGTTCTTACCTATAACTTTAGCAGTTCTTCTAGAATAAACACTTATCAATTTGCAGGCTGCCTTTGGTTAATTCCCACTGCCCTGAATTGGTTGGTTTTGATAAATTTGTCTAGATTTATACTTGATCTTTATGGATGAGAATTGCCAACCTCTTCACAGCTCCATAAAACCTGCATATTTTCTTCTGTGGATGAATTTCACAGTTACTTATCAAGCTCCCTAAGAGTTCTTCTGGTATTTTGATTAGATTTACACTGACTTATAAATTAATTTGCAGAATATCAAAATATTGAGATTTTCTTCCAGGAATGTGGCATTTATCTCCATTTATTCAGACTTACATTTTATATCCCTCAGCAAAATTATTTAGCTTACATATAGGGCTGGCTCATATTTTGTGAAGCTTACTTGTAGCATTTTAAAAGCTTTTCTGGCAGTTACTAATGAAATGACTTTTTCCATTGTATTTTCTAATTGTTTATTGCCAGATTGTAGGAAAGTTAGTTTTAAGAGTTTGTATAAGTTGACCTTGTATGTGACTGCCTCGCTGAACTCTCCTTTTCATTCTAATAGTTTGTCAGTTTATATATTTGTGTTCTTTTAGGTAGTCTACCATATTATTTGCAAATAATGATGGTTCTATCTTTGCATAATCTATATTTGTATTTCTTAAAGTTTTTTCATTTAAAAAAATTATTTATTTAAAAAATTCTGTTGTGTAGGTTATGCCCGCTAGGAAAATAGTAAAGCAGTAGGCATATTGGCCTTAGGGACTTTACTAGAAATATTTTTAATGCTTCTCCATGAAGCATAATATTGTGTAGGTCCTTTTATTGATCTAAAAATTTTTTTCTTAGTATCAAGGGTATTTTGACATGTAGTGAGATCATATTATTTTTCTCTTTTTTGATTTCCTAATATCATAGATAAGAAATACATCATTGATCAAGATGTATTATAATTTTAATATTTTCCTTGATTGAGTTTTCTAGTATTTTATTTATTATTTTTACATGTAATAAATGAGATTGGCTTAAAAAGAACAATGCCTGATAAACCAGAGATTCATTCCAAATTAAAATAATTATAGATTTCCCTTTCTTCAGGAATTTCGTTTAGGAGCTGCTCATTATTCTCCCATTACTTATATTTGCTGTCTGTATTAAACTAATATCCCATACTATATAGCGTCCTTTTTTGAGCAGTACAAAGCACTTAAAATCCAGTTCCTTCAGTGCGGTGATTGTTTTTCTAGCTTTCTGAGTTACTACACATTCCTCCTTTAAGTAGTATATTCCCCTTATTATGTTTTTTAAAAAATAAGACCTTCAAGGATTGTTTAACATTTGTCTGTCTCTGTTTCTCTTTGCTGTACATAGTCTGCCTTTATCATAATCATAAGGTATTACCTTCTTCATGTTTTTCTGTTCTTTCTAGTTCCTTCTGTCACCTGCTCTTAGAAGCCTTTTTAAATCCTTCTTCTTCCTCATTAATCCCTGAGGACTATTTTTGTGTTTCTAATATAGTCTATTATAAATTGCATATACATATATCTTTATATGCACACATGCGTGCGTGCGTGCACACACACATATTTCCCTTAACTACATCTTGGCATAATAAAAGAACTTTCTTGTTACTTTTGGTTATAAGAACAGTCTTGTTTTTGGTAAGTAAGACTCAGTCTTATGCATTTTTAAAAACTTTTCAGAATTCATTCTGCATAACAGGGATCATGAGGGGTGAAGGTGTTCTGACTCTTCACATACTTTTTCCTCCTTCCGTGTGTTGGGGAACAGAGGAAGGAGGGAAAAAAGGCAAACATATTACTAAACTGGGGGAAGTTGTCATCTTCTTTTAGGTTGTGGCTGCCTCTAGCTAACACTGACTGTTCATCATGGCCTATTATCAGGCATTTAAATGCTGGTTCATTGCCACGTACAGATTCTTTCTGGCCCAACCTGTTGGCAGCTCAATGCGGCTCTCTGAATTTAGGACATATAGTAATTAGCATCTTTTGTGCTTAGTTTAGGCCTTAGGTGCAATTCTGGGATTATAAGAAACTCCTGTTAGTAATCTGTGAAATTTATTTTAAAATAAATGTTTCATGGTATAATAGGAAAATAAACAGTCTCCAGAAGAGGGTATTAACTCATGCAAATATTACAGAGTACCTCTTCAGTGCACGGTTTTCATACCTATAATGTTAATTCTATATCCTAAAATAATTCAGCCTCTAGGAAACTTTTTCCCAGCATGTCATTCTAGAGCTGTGTCAGATGTCCTATTTAAAAATAAATTAATTTAAATTTACATTAATGAAACGTAAATAAAATTACCAATTCAGTTCCTCAGTCACACTAGCCCCATTTTAAGTGCTTCATTAGCCATGTGTGACTAGTGGCTAATGTATTGGGTAGTACAGAACATTACTACCATTCAAAAAAGTTCTGTTAGACACTGCTTCTCTAGAGGATACAGGTGAGAAATTTTTGTTACCATAGGAAGGTTAGGTACATGGAGTCGACCATATATACTAACCAGTTACTCTGTTTCACAGGGACTTTTTTTTCTTGCCCATGTGAGGGAAGTTTGTGAAAGGGAGAAAAATTGGCGCACGACTGAGCAATGTATTGCTTTCAGATTCATCTGATATTTAGCTTTTCGTGTGGAAATGTCAAATAACTGCTATTGCAAACATAGTTGACAGCAGGATTCAAAGTTCAAACATTTCCACCCACCAGAGACGAACTCCCTAGTTCCTCCTTCCTATTCCCTTCTTATTATTCCCTCATTCCTCAGGTGAAGGTCGGCACAACTTCAGTCCTAAGACAAGGTAAGACTGGCATTGGTAGAAAGGCGAATGTTTGCATATGTGTATTTGTGTGTGTGTAAAGATTTGGGGACAAGTGACTTAACTTTCAGAGTAATAAATTCTTCCTTTTTTTTTTTATTTTATTATTTTTTTAATTAATTAATTTATTTTTGGCTGTGTTGGGTCTTCGTTTCTGTGCGTGGGCTTTCTCTAGTTGTGGTGAGCGGGGGCCACTCTTCATCGCGGTGCGCACGCCTCTCACTGTCGCGGCCTCTCTTGTTGCGGAGCACAGGCTCCAGACGCGCAGGCTCAGTAGTTGTGGCTCACGGGCCTAGTCGCTCCGCGGCATGTGGGATCTTCCCAGACCAGGGCTTGAACCCGTGTCCCCTGCATTGGCAGGCAGACCCTCAACCACTGCACCACCAGGGAAGCCCTTTTTTTTTTTATTAACCAAGCCCTTAGATATCATTTAATTGAATGCCTGTCCACATTTTACATGCAAGTAGACTGAGGCTAGAGAAAGTGACTGCCCAAGAACATATCAATAGTTAATGGTAAATCTGGAACTAAGACCTTTGTTCAGTGACACCATATCATTGAGCATTCTGCTAAATCATTTACCGTTCCCATTTTAATTCTTTATTCACTGCTAACTGTTGCTGCAGGTTTAATGACAAGTGTTTAAAGGTAAAAATAACTAATTATTATAATGAATTTCTTATTTTTAAAATATTGCTTTTTGTATGTTTTAAAGGATTTGGTAATTTTAATTTTTTCAGATTGAAGAAGAAGAGAGGAAAAGAATAGAAGATATGAAAGAAAATGAACGGATAAAAGCAACTAAAGAATTGGAAACCTGGAAAGAACATCAAAGAAAAGCTGAAGAACATAAAATAATTCAGAGAGAAGAAAAATTATATCAACAAGAAAAGCAAATTGAAGAAGAGAGAAAAAAATTAAAACATAAAGGTCTTACTAGGAATTCAGTATCTAGAAATCTTGCCACAAAAGGTACAATGATTACTTAATATTTTCTGGGAAAGTGAGTCCTGTTAGTGAAGTATATATGTCAGAGTGTGTGTGTGTGTGTGTGTGTGTGTGTGTGTGTGTGTGTGTGTATGAATCTATCCACAGTATTAGGTCATTATTTTGGTATATGAATTACTACAATACAAAGACTAAGGTGAAAGATTTATTCCTTCTTCTACGAAGTAGTGAAGTTTTCATAATAAAATGAGCAAAGATTCAATATTGCTTTTACTCATGTGCTTCCTTTAGAAATTTATGCAGGTGTTGTTAAATATGTGTTTAACTCAGGTGCAGGAAGACTTGGAGTGAATTAGCAGTACCGGGAGCATTCATTTATTTCTTTAGAGATAAGAAAATAGGAATTTCATTAAAAGACCTTTTCGTCACATAACTCAGGAAAATAAATACTGTTAAGCAAACTTCACTGTAAGCAGACAAGAACTCTTCTGGCCTTTGATTCTAGTGTATTCAAAAATAGGTGAGAGGGCAATTTTCTTTATTGAAAGCTAAGAGTTTGTTTTTATCTGATTTTAGAATATTAAACTTTGTTTTGGGTTTATTTATGTTTAGTAAATGGAACGTTTTGTAGTTAAATCACTTACATAATAGTGACAATTAACATTTCTTGGGTGATTACTATATTCCAGGTAATTTTATTGATTGTATCACTCAATCCTCACAACAGCACTTTGGGGTAAGTGCTGTTATTCTTATTTTAAAGGAAATAGGTGTTTTGAAAAGATAAACAACTACCCAGTAAGCAAACCTATAGGATTTGAACCCAGATCTGATTCTGAAACCTATGTTCTTTTCAAAGGCTACATGTCTTTACTACTTTAACAGTGAGGTTTAGCATGTTAAGTCATTTAGAGTAAATATTAAGCAGTAGCTTTATTAAATTTATATATTTTGTGGTTTAATATTGACATGCAAGTTAACTACTACACTATCTCCTTCTTTAATGCCATTTCAACAAAATATTGATACAACTGGAGTATTTGAAAGCATTTCCTTCCTAATTTCAATTACTTCTAAACAAATAGGATGTTTTAAAACACTGGTGGAACTCAAACAAACTTTTGTATATAAGAGATATCCTGAAGATGTTTTAAAAAAATTCATCCAAGGATACAAGGGAAATTAAACATGGTGGAGGAAAAAAATGTATAAATCAGCTTTTTTTGGATTTTTTACTCTAGAAGTCCTTTTTTTCCTTATTTCAGTAGTATCATTATGGATGACTGGTAGCATCCTTTAGTAGGCTTTGGTTACTTTCTTCCATCTCGTCCATGCATTTAACAAATATTCATTTACTCAGTGTCTCCTCTGTACTAGGAGTTATAGAATATACAAATATGACTTAACGTGTGGCCAGTGCCTAAGGAACATAAAATGTTGTAGATACAAATAACTTCAGTTAGCTGGGATTTGTGAGTAACGGCTTAAAAAATTGACAAATGTCTCATTGGCCAGTAAAGTTAGACCTCTTAAAGAGGAAAACTTGGCTGCTCCTAAAAAGTCTAATGCTACTGTTTTAATGCCACCTTTAACTAAAAACGCTCATTTGATAACATTTTTAACTATAGAAAGAATATTGTATTATTTGCCCCAGAAACGTTCTTGAGACAAGCTACTTTTATAGTATACTGAATACAAATGGTGTGGCAGGTGCTGTAGATTGCCTACTCAATATATACTCTCTTTTTCCTTTTTTACCAATAGAATCATGATTTGGGGGTGGGGGACAGAAGAAATGTGTCCAGCTTAAAAACTTACCTCTTGGAAGTTTGAGTATTGATTGGATATTTGAAGAAATTAAGGAATAATTACATTTTTTTTCTTTAGATGTGATAATGGTATTTTCTTTAGATGTGATAATTTATAAAGTCCTCATCTTGTAGAGATGCCTACTGAAATATTTATAGGTAAATATAATGTCTGAGATTTGCTTCAAAATAATATGGTATGTGAAAGTGGATAGAGGTAAAGATGAAATGGTGTTGGCCATGAGTTGATAATTGAAGTCACGTCATGAATGCATGATTGTGATTATTCTATGCTGTCTACTTTTGTACATATTTGAAATTTTTTATTATAAAATGAAAAAATAAGGAACAAAGCACAGTGATTCATTTTTACAAACAAAGTAATTTTAAATTAGTTTTAAAAAAAAAGGGAAAATAAAATTTACTTCCTCAGACTCTCTTGTAACTGTATGTAGCCAAGTGGCACAGTTCTGGCTCTTGAAATGCAAGAAGAAATCTACTAAGGATTTATAAAAAAGTATTACTTTTCTGAGATAAGTGTCCCCAGTTCCTTTCTGCTTGCTCCCCCTTTCCTTTTTCTACCTAAGATGAAGATCTTTGCCAAGAAGTGCATTAACACTTCTTGAGATCATGAAGAGGCATGCCATACATTAAGAATGATAGAACAGGGAAGAAGAAAGAGCCTGGGACATTAATGACATTGGAAAGCTGATAAATCGTGCTGAACTATCTTTCTTCAAGCTTGTTAAGTGAGAAAAATAAACCCATGTTTGGTTAAACCACTGTAGTCATGGTTTTTTTTCACACAGCCTAGAGAATTTTTGACTTCTGGAAATGGGTAATGGAAGGGAAGGTTGATTTAGCATTTGAAAATCATTCAGTATAATTATACTAACAGAACAAAGGACAAATGTGATTATTTCAATATTGCAAAGAGACATTTGACAAAATCCAACACCCATTTATAATAAAAAAATTGGACTAGAAAGAAACTTTCTCAACCTGATAAGAGCCTTCTACACAAAAATCTATAGCAAACATCATATTTACTGATGAATTAATGTGTACTTTGTGGCTTAGGTTGAAGAGCAAGGCAAGCATGTCTGTTTTCACTACCTCATTCAACATTATACTAGAGGTCCTAACTGCTGCATTAAGACAAGAAGAAGAAATAAAAGCCATGAAGATTAGACAGGAAGAAGTAAAACTGTCTATTTGTAGATGACATGATTGTCTATGTAGAAATCCCTAAGGAATCTACAGATAACTGCTAGACCTAATAAGTGAATTTAGCAACGTCTCAAGATATAAGATAGCAAAAATCACTTATGATTTTATTTATCAACAGCAAATAATTGGAAAATTAAACTTTAAACAATTTATAATAACACTAAGACACAAAATGTTTAGGAATAAATTTAATAAAAGAAGTGTAAGATCTCATCACTGAAAACTATAAAAAATTACTGAGAGATATTTTTAAAGGCCTAAACAAATGGAGAGATATAGCATGTTCATGAATAGGAAAACTCAATATTGTTAAGATGTCACTTCGCCTTAAATTGATGTATAGATTTAATGCAATTCCAACAGAAATACCAGTAAGCTTTTTATAGAAATCGACAAGCTGATTCTAAAATTTATATTAGAATGCAAATGACCTAGACTATCTAAAGAAATTTTTAAAAATAAGAACAAAGATGTTGGACTTATACTACCTTTATACTACCTGATTTGAGGACTTAGCATCAAGCTACAGTAATCAAGATAGTGTGGAACTGGTGAAAAGATGAACAGAAAGGTCAAAAGAATGGAGTACAGTGAGCAGAAATAGATCCTTACCTGTGTGGTCCGATGCTTTTCATCAAAAGCAGAACAGTTCAATGGGGAAAGGAAAGTCTGGAACAATTGGGTATCTATGGAAACAAATGAACATTGATTCTTGCCTCACCGTGTACATAATATATACACAGAAGACAAACTACCCAATAAACAATTAGACAAAAGATTTGAATGAACTTTTCACAAAAGAAGACATATGAATGGTCAATATGCACATGAAATTATGTTCAACACCATTAGTAAAGAAATGCAAATTAAACCACAGTGAAATATTGTACATATCCACTAAGATAGCTAATATTAAATATTAGAGAGTCCATCAGTACAAAGTGTTATTGAGGATGTGCTACAATTGGACCTTGTACAATGATGGTCAAAATATAAAATGGTACAACCACTTTGGAAGAGTGTCAACTGTCATATAACCTGTCATATAACTCAACCAGTTTAGCCCTAGGTATTTACACAAGAGAAATGTGTCTACCTAAAAACTTGTATTCAAATGTTTACAGCAGCTTTATTTACAATAGTGAACAACTGGAAACAATGTCCATCAACAGGTGAATGGATAAACAAATTATGAAATACATTCATAAAATGGAATATTACTCTTCAATAAAAAAGAGACAACTGGGACTTCCCTGGTGGCCCAGTGGTTAAAAATCTGCCTGCCAATGCAGGGGACACGGGTTCGATCCCTGGCCTGGGAAGATCCCACATGCTGCAGAGCAACTCAGCCTGTGCACCACAACTACTGAGCCTGCGCACCTAGAGCCTGTGCTCTGCAACAAAAGCCACTGCAATGAGAAGCCCACGCACCACAATGAAGAGTAACCCCTGCTTGCCACAACTAGAGAAAGCCCATGCACAGCAATGAAGACCCAATGCAGTCAAAAATAAACAAATAAATTTATTTTTTAAAAAAGAGACAACTACTGATACACATGACATGAATGAATCACAAAATTATTCTGAAAAAAGCAAGACACTAGTCCATAGTGTGTGAAATTCTAGAAAATACTAACTATAATGACTGAGAGCACATCAGTGGTTGCCTGGGGCCAGGAGTGAAGGGAAAGGATGAACTTCAAGGGTTACAGGGGACTCTTAGAGGTGATAGAAATTTTCTGTGTTGATTGTGATTTCAGGAGCATGTACATCTGTCAGAACTCATTTAATATACTTTAAAATGAGTATAGTTATTGTACGTGCATTATTTCTCAATAAAATTGAAAAAATAATGTTTATTGATTTTAGGCAGGAAAGCATCAAAGTGTGCACGATTTCCTCAAGTTCTTACTATTCCACAGAGTTATGCTTAGGGCCAGGCATAGTGAAGCCATTCCCCCAAAAGGCTCCAATTGAGGGTCCCTGCTCTTGTACTGTTGTCTATATTTATAAGGTACGAGGAAAGGGGAATCAATGAGCATTAATTAGTTACATGACTATGGGGGCTTTCTTGTCTTGTTAGAAACAGCTTTGTTCAAAAGGGGAAGCCGGAACTTCCCTGGCGGTCCAGTGGTTAAGACTTTGCCTTCCAATGCAGGGCATGCAGGTTCGATCCTTGGTTGGGGAGCTAAGATCCCACATGCCTCGAGGCCAAAAAATCAAAACATAAAACAGAAGCAATGTTTACATTGCTTTACAAACTCAGTAAAGACTTTAAAAATGTTCCACATAAAAATAAAAAAATCCAAAAGGGGAAGCCTCTTGAAGTCAGTTACTGGTATCTGTTGAACTAGTTTTGATTTGCTGAGCTATCTATTTGCTAAGCTACTAAAAGCATTGTAGTGGGAGAGATGAGGCTTCAGGGCAGGTGGATTTGTCCCTTTTCAACTTGGTAGAACTTGGTACGTCTAAAGGTAGGGGCAAATGTAGGTCTGGAAAAAAATAGGATTGGTTGAAAGTGCATAGGACTTTGATTACCAGCTCTCCTCCCGTACTACAGCAGATAACTGGAGGTTTACTTTCTGCACAATTGAGGACTGAGTGAGATTCTGCTCTGAAAATACAGAGATTGAGTGAAAGTCTGCATTGTAAAAATCTAAATACTGATTCAAGAGATCCCCTCCAGCTCTATTCTCTTCGCCATATGCATGCAGGAGCCCAGTGCACCTGTTATGTAGACTGGAGAATTCCTCTACAGGGAAGCTAACTAGTATAGGATGAAAAAACCCTGGCATTTATAATGGCCCCACTAGTTCACCATGCTGAAGCTCACTAGTCAACAATCTTTAGATTCATGTACACAAAACTTCCAGTCAGAATATTTGTACTTCATCTTTAATATGAACAGACAGCCAAGAACCAAACAGAAAAATGCAAATTGGAACAACCAAGTAATGCAGGGAATAGAAGAAAACTTAAAAAGAAGTATAATTAGGTGGGGCTAATGGCAGGTTCTGGGAGGGCTCCCGCTGAGTACTTACCAGAAATTCTGCCAGTGTCCTTGTCCCCACGGTGAGCCACAGCCACCCCCCGCCTCTGCAGAAGACCCTCCAACACTAGCAGGATGGACACCAACCTCCAAACTTCATTCATATGTTGAACCTGAAGACAGTTGACACACCAAGAGAATCTGACAGAACGTCCTCACATGAGGGACTCCTGGTGAAATCAGTTTGTGGAAACAGTCACAGTGCATCAAGAAACCTTTACTATTCACAGAAAGATACACGAGATGAAAAGGCAGAGGGATATGTACCAGATGAAGGAACAAGATAAAACTCCAGAAAAACAACTAAATGAAGTGGAGACAGGCAACCTTCCAGAAAAATAATTCAGAATAATGATAGTGAAGATGATCCAGGACCTCGGAAAAAGAATGGAGGCAAAGATCGAGAAAATGCAAGAAATGTTTAACAAAGACCTAGAAGAACTAAAGAACAAACAAACAGAGATGAACAATACAATAACTGAAATGAAAAATACACTAGAAGGAATCAATAGCAGAATAACTGAGGCAGAAGAATGGATAAGTGACCTGGAAGACAGAATGGTGGAATTCAGTGCTGCAGAGCAGAATAAAGAAAAAAGAACGAAAAGAAATGAAGACAGCCTAAGAGACCTCTGGGAAAACATTAAACGCAAAAACATTCGCATTATAGGGGTCCCAGAAGGAGAAGATAGAGAGAAAGGACCCGAGAAAATATTTGAAGAGATTATAGTTGAAAACTTCCCTAACATGGGAAAGGAAATAGCCACCCAAGTCCAGGAAGCACAGCGAGTCCCATACAGGATAAACCCAAGGAGAAACACGCTGAGACACATAATAATCAAATTGGCAAAAATTAAAGACAAAGAAAAATTATTGAAATCAGCAAGGGAAAAATGACAAATAACATACAAGGGAACTCCCATAAGGTTAACAGCTGATTTCTCAGCAGAAACTCTACAAGCCAGAAGGGAGTGGCATGATATACTTAAAGTGATGAAAGGGAAGAACCTACAACCAAGATTACTCTACCTGGCAAGGTTCTCATTCAGATTCAATGGAGAAATCAAAAGCTTAACAGACAAGCAAAAGCTGAGAGAATTCAGCACCACCAAACCAGCTCTACAACAAATGCTAAAGGAACTTCTCTCTAACTGGAAAGCACAAGAGAAGAAAAGAACCTACAGAAACAAACCCAAAATAATTAAGAAAATGGTCATAAGAACATACATATCGATAATTACCTTAAACCTGAATGGAATAAATGCTCCAACCAATAGAACACAGGCTTGCTGAATGGATACAAAAACAAGACCTATATATATGCTGTCTACAAGAGACCCACTTCAGACCTAGAGACACATACAGACTGAAAGTGAAGGAATGGAAAAAGATATTCCATGCAAATGGAAATCAAAAGAAAGCTAGAGTAGCAATACCCATATCTGATAAAGTAGACTTTAAACTAAAGACTGTTACAAGAGACAAGGAAGGACACTACATAATGATCAACAGATCAATCCAAGAAGAAGATACAACAATTATAAATATATATGCACCCAACATAGGAGCACCTCAATACATAAGGCAACTGCTAACAGCTGTAAAAGAAGAAATTGACAGTAACACAATAATAGTGGGGGACTTTAACACCTCACTTACACCAATGGACAGATCATCCAAAATGAAAATAAATAAGGAAACAGAAGCTTTAAATGACACAATAGACCAGATAGATTTAATTGGTATTTATAGGACATTCCATCCAAAAACAGCAGATTACACTTTCTTCTCAAGTGCTCACGGAACATTCTCCAGGATAGATCACATCTTGGGTCACAAATCAAGCCTCAGTAAATTTAAGAAAATTGAAATCATATCAAACATCTTTTCTGACCACAATGCTATGAGATTAGAATTGAATTACAAGGGAAAAACGTAAAACACACAAACACATGAGGGCTAAACACTATGTTACTAAATAACCAAGAGATCACTGAAGAAATCAAAGAGGAAATCAAAAAATACCTAGAGACAAATGACAATGAAAACACGACGATCCAAAACCTATGGGATGCAGCAAAAGCAGTTCTAAGAGGGAAGTTTATAGCTATACAAGCCTACCTCAAGAAACAAGAAAAATATCAAATAAAGCGTCTAACTTTACACCTAAAGGAACTAGAGAAAGAAGAACAAACAAACCCCAAGGTTGGCAGAAGGAAAGAAATCATAAAGATCAGAGCAGAAATAAATGAAATAGAAACAAAGAAAACAATAGCAAAGATCAATAAAACTAAAAGCTGGTTCTTTGAGAAGATAAACAAAATTGATAAACCATTAGCTAGGCTCATCAAGAAAAAGAGGGAGAGAACTCAAATCAATAAAATTAGAAATGAAAAAGCAGTTACAACAGACACTGCATGCAGAAATACAAAACATACTAAGAGACTACAACAAGCAACTCTATGCCAATAAAATGGACAACCTGGAAGAAATGGACAAATTCTTAGAAAGATATAACCTTCCAAGACTGAACCAGGAAGAAACAGAAAATATGAACAGACCAATCACAAGTAATGAAATTGAAAATGTGATGAAAAATCTTCCAACAAACAAAAGTCCAGAACCAGATGGTTTCACAGGTGAATTCTATCAAACATTTAGAGACGAGCTGACACCCATCCTTCTCAAACTCTTCCAAAAAATTGTAGAGGAAGGAACAGTCCCAAACTCATTCTATGAGGCCACCATCACCCTGATACCAAAACCAGACAAAGATACTACAGAAAAAGAAAATTACAGGCCAATATCACTGATGAATATAGATGCAAAGATCCTCAACAAAATACTAGCAAACAGAATCCAAAAACACATTAAAACGATCATATACCATGATCAAGTGGGATTTATCCCAGGGATGCAAGGATTCTTCAATATACATAAATCAATCAGTGTGATAAACCATATTGACAAATTGAAGAATAAAAACCATATGATCATCTCAATAGACGCAGAAAAAGCTTTTGACAAAATTCAACACCCATTTATGATAAAAACTCTCCAGAAAGTGGGCATAGAGGGAACCTACCTCAATATAATAAAGGCCATATATGAGAAACCCACAGCAAACGTCATTCTCAATGGTGAAAAACTGAAAGCATTTCCTCTACGTTCAGGAACAAGAAAAGGATGTCCACTCCCACCACTGTTATTCAACACAGTTTTGGAAGTCCTAGCCACGGCAATCAGAGAAGAAAAAGACATAAAAGGAATACAAATTGGAAAAGAAAAAGTAAAACTGTCACTGTTTGCAGATGACATGATACTATAAATAGAGAATCCTAAAGATGCTACCAGAAAACTACTAGCGCTAATCAATGAATTTGGTAAAGTTGCAGGATACAAAATTAATGCACAGAAATCTCTTGCATTCCTATACACTAATGATGAAAGATCTGAAAGGGAAACTAAGGAAACACTCCCATTTACCACTGCTACAAGAAGAATAAAATACCTAGGAATAAACCTACCTAGGGAGACAAAAGACCTGTATGCAGAAAACTATAAGACACAGATGAAAGAAATTAAAGATGATACCAACAGATGGAGAGATATACCATGTTCTTGGATTGGAAGAATCAATATTGTGAAAATGACTCTACTACCCAAAGCAATCTACAGATTCAATGCAATCCCTGTCAAATTACCAATGGCATTTTTTACAGAACTAGAACAAAGTAATCTTTAAATTTGTATGGAGCCATAAAAGACCCCGAATAGCCAAAGCAGTCTTGAGGGAAAAAAATGGAGCTGGAGGAATCAGACTCCTTGACTTAAGGCTATACTACAAAGCTACAGTAATCAAGACAATATGATACTGGCACAAAAACAGAAACATAGATCAGTGTAACAATATAGAAAGTCCAGAGATAAACCCATGCATCTGTAGTCAACTAATGTATGACAAAGGAGGCAAGGATATACAATGGAGAAAAGACAGTCTCTTCAATAAGTGGTGCTGGGAAAACTGAACAGCTACATGTAAAAGAATGAAATTAGAACACTCCCTAACACCATAATGAAAAATAAACTCAAAATGGGTTTGAGACCTAAATGTAAGACCGGACACTATAAAACTCTTAGAGGAAAACATAAGAAGAACACTCTTAGACATAAATCACAGCAAGATCTTTTTTGATCCATCTCCTAGAGTAATGGAAATAAAAACAAAAATAAACAAATAGGACCTAATGAAACTTAAAAGCTTTTGCACAACAAAGGAACCCATAAACAAGACCAAAAGACAACCTGCAGAATGGGAGAAAATATTTGCAAACGAATCAACGGACAAAGGATTAATCTCCAAAATATATAA
Source organism: Delphinus delphis (assembly GCF_949987515.2). Lineage (NCBI taxonomy): Eukaryota > Metazoa > Chordata > Mammalia > Artiodactyla > Delphinidae > Delphinus > Delphinus delphis. Next base: position 146,882,362 of record NC_082684.1, read on the forward strand.
ACAGTTCATGCAGCTCAATATTAAAGAAACAAACAACCCAATCCAAAAATGGGCAGAAGACCTAAATAGACATTTCTCCAAAGAACGCATATTGATGTACAAGAAGCACATGAAAAGCTGCTGAACATAACTAATTATTAGAGAAATGCAAATCAAAACTACAATGTGGTATCATCTCACACCAGTTAGAATGGGCATCATCAGAAAATCTACAAACAACAAATGCTGGAAAGGGTGTGGAGAAAAGGGAACCCTCTTGCACTGTTGGTGGGAATGTAAATTGATACAGCCACTATGGAGAACAGTATGGAGGTTCCTTAAAAAACTAAAAATAGAATTACCATATGATCCAGCAATCCCACTACTGGGCATATACCCAGAGAAATCCATAATTCAAAAAGACACATGCACCCCAATGTTCATTGCAGCACTGTTTACAATAGCCAGGTCATGGAAGCAACCTAAATGCCCATCGACAGATGAATGGATAAAGAAGTTGTGGTCCATATATACAATATATTACTCAGCCATAAAAAGGAATGAAATTGGGTCATTTGTTGAGGCATGGATGGATCTAGAGACTGTCATACAGAGTGAAGTAAGTCAGAAAGAGAAAAATATTGTATATTAATGCATGTATGTTGAACCTAGAAAAATGGTTCAGATGAACCAGTTTGCAGGGCAGAAGTTGAGACACAGATGTAGAGACCAAGCTTATGGACACCAAGGGGGGAAAGCTATGGGGGCATGGCGATGGTGGTGTGATGAATTGGGCGATTAGAATTGACATGTATACACTGATGTGTATAAAATTGATGACTAATATGAACCTGCTGTATAAAAAAATAAAATTCAAAAATTAAAAGAAAATAAAGAACTATAATTAATGTCCTCAGAGAGATGAGAACATATTTTAATCCTTGAACAACAACAAGTGGCTGTAATAAAGAATTTTTCCAAACAACAGTTTGGAAATTAAAATGTAATTTAAAAATTTAAAAATTAAATCAAATAGTTGTAATATTGTTAATTTTTTTCCAGAAAATAGAATAAGATGACAAAGAGATTTTATTATTTTATTTTATTTTATTTATTTTTGGCTGTATTGGGTCTTTGTTGCTGCCCGCCTGCTTTCTCTAGTTGCGGCAAGCAGGGGCTAGTCTTCCTTGCGGTGCACAGGCTTCTCATTGCGGTGGCTTTTCTTGTTGCGGAGCATGGGCTCTAGGCACATGGGCTTCACTAGTTGCAGCACGTGGTCTCAGTAGTTGTGGCCACAGGCTCTAGAGCACAGGCTCAGTAGTTGTGGTGCACGGGCTTAGTTGCTTCGTGGCATGTGGGATCTTCCTGGACCAGGGATCGAACCCATGTGCCTTGCATTGGCAGGCGGATTCTTAACCACTGCACCACCAGAGAAGCCCCAACAAAGAGATTTTAAAATAGAAAAGATAAAACAACTAGAGTATCCATTCAGGTTGTACAACATTCCCATAATAGGAGTATTAGGAAGAGGGAAGGGAGAAACAGAGGAAAAGTAATAATTTATTAAAAATTCTTTTTTTATTGAGATTTAATTGATATTATGTTTCATGTGTACAATATAATGATTTGATATGTGTGTATATTATGAAGTGATCATCACAGTAAATCTAGCAAATATGTCCAGCACCATACATAGTTACAATTTTTTTTCTTAAGATGAGAACTTTTAAGATTTACTCTCTTAACAACTTTCAAATACGCTATACAGCATTATTAGCGATAGTCACCAGGCTGTACATTTCATTCACAGGGCTTATGTATTGTATGAGTAGAAGTCCATACCTTTTGACCATCATCACCCACGTCCCACCCCCCACCTCTGACAACCACCAATCTGTTCTCTGTATCTATGAGTCTGTTTTTTTGTTTTAGGTTCCACATATAAGAAATAATTTTTAAAAACTTTTTTTTTTAGTGAAGGGTGGTGGGAGAGATAAATCAGGAGTTTGGGATTAACATATACACACTACTGTATGTAAAATAGATAAACAAGGACCTGCTGTATAGCACAGGGAACTATATTCAATGTCTTGTAGTAATCTATAATGGAAAAGAATCTGAGAAAGAAATGTATATATATATATATATATATTTGTTGTTGTTGTTCTTAATACTATTTTATTTTTCCTTGATCAACTATTGCAGCATTTTGCAAATTTTGTTTGTCTATTCAGAAAAGCAATTTTTGGTTTTGTTGATCTTTTATTGTTTCTTTGTTTTCTATTCCATTAATTCCTGTGTTTATTTTTATTTGGCTTCTTTTAGTTTCTTTGGGTTTTCTCTGTTCTTTATACAATTTGTCTGCATTAATTTTTGAATCTTTTAACACATGCATATGAAGTTATAATTTTTTCTCTTAAATGCTGCATTAATACATTCACCAAGTCTTGAAATCTTGTGTTTTCATTGCCATTTAGTTGCAAATATTTTGTAACCCATCATGATTTTTTTTGTCCTTGAATTATTAAGGAGATTTTAAAAAAAATTTCCAAATGTATAAAAGAGGAATGACAGTTGTTCTCATATTTTATATTATGTGGGTCATTGTGTTATATACAAATGTGTTTATAAATCATTTGTAGTTTGCTAGTGTGTATTTTTGTTTATTGTGAGTCCTTCTTTTGATATGGGCTACTTAGGTTTATTATTATAAATAAAATATATCCTGGGACCTTCCTGGTGGCACAGTGGTTAAGAATCCACCTGCCAATTCAGGGAACCCAGGTTTGAGTCCTGGTCTGGGAAGAAGCCACATGCCGTGGAGCTACTAAGCTCACGCACCACAACTACTGAGCCTGCGTGCCACAATTACTGAAGCCCATGCACCTAGAGCCCATGCTCCTCAACAAGAGAAGCCACTGCAGTGAGAAGCCTGTGCACTGCAATGAAGAGCAGCCCCCGCTTTCCGCAACTAGAGAAAGCCTGCACACAGCAATGAAGACCCAATGCAGCCAAAAATAAATAAATTAACTAATTAAAAAATAAAATAAAATATATCCAAACATCTTAGAATTTCCTTTTGCCCTCTTACTTTGTGATTTATATTTACCGGACTTCCTTTTTTGTTCTTTTTTCTATTTTTCTGCCTTGGATTAAATAATTTTTCTTAATTACGTCCTTTCCTTTGTACTAATTTGAAAGGTATACATTCTATTTTTGTTCTCTGAATGATCAATATTAAATTTTTTATAACTGTTTTGATACATAGATATAATTACAATTCTATTTTTAATGTGCATACTAAACAAAATTTAATCTCTACCATTACTTGTAAATATTAGAAGGAAATTTAATACATGAACTTCAGTCGTACCCATCCTCTATGTTACTGTCTAAAGATTTCATTCCACTTTTTTGGCGGGAGGGACTCAACTGATCTCACCTTATTTTTAAACCTCTATATTTAGTCGTTAGTGTGGCTTTACCACATATACTCATTACTATTTCTGTTGACCCATATTTACTGCTTTTTAATTATCTTTGCTTCTTGCGTCTAAGTTCTTTCTGGATCCAATTACCTTTCCTTTAAGTAAATCCTTTAGTAGTTTTTAAATTTTTTTTAACATCTTCACTGGCGTATAATTGCTTTACAGTGGTGTGTTAGTTTCTGCTTTATAACAAAGTGAATCAGTTATACATATACATATATCCCCATATCTCCTCCCTCTTGCATCTCCCTCCCACCCTCCCTATCCCACCCCTCTAGGTGGTCACTGAGCTGAGCTGATCTCCCTGTGCTATGCGGCTGCTTCCCACTAGCTGTCTATTTTACGTTTGGTAGTATAAGTCCATGCCACTCTCTCACTTCGTCCCAGCTTACCCTTCCCCCTCTCCGTGTCCTCAAGTCCATTCTCTACGTCTGTGTCTTTATACCTGTCTAGTAGTTCTTTAATAAAGATCTGAACGTTAAGTTCAGTTATTTTTATTTTGTTATTGTTATTCAGTGATGTTTTAGATGGTTGTAGAATTCAAGATTGACAGTTATTTTCCATCAGTAACTTGAAGATATGTCTATTGTCTTCTGACTTTTAATATTGCTGCTGGGAAGTCTGCTCTTGATTTAATATTGATCCTTTATAAGGTAAATCCATCCTTTGTCTCTGGTTGCTTTAAAATTCTTCACTTTGGTATATGTTGATTTTATTGCTCTAAGTGCAGTTTTATATTTATTCATCTCATAATATCAGAAGTTGGAGTATAATTTCACTCAAAGAACGTATGTCTTACCTCAGTTCTGGGAAGTTATAAGCTATTGTTTTTAAATAGCAAATTGTTTTCAAATTGCCTTTATCTTCCTTGGCTGCGTTCTGTATAATATCCTCAGATCTGTCTTCTAGTTTGCAAATTTTCTTCAAATATGCCTAATGTGCTGTTAAACTTGTCCTAGAAGTTTTCAATTTCAGGGATAATATTTTTCATTTTGCAAGTTCTGTTTGCTTCTTTCATACCTGTTTGTTCTTTTTTCATTACCTTAGTTTTTCATTATGTATTTTAGCCTATCTTAGCTCTTTAAGTAAGCATGTTTTAAATTATTATAGTCTCTTTCAGATTGTTCTGGTATTTCAGATTCTTAATAGGCCAGTCCTCCTGTTTGTTGTGTCTGCTGACTGTTCTCCGTACTCTAAGGAAGAAACATACATTGTATCCACATGTGATTTGTAGTTTTTGTTTGTGTGCTCATCTTCAGCACGGATTATTTTTATGTGTGCATATGAGGAAATTTCATGTGTACTGGTTTGCAGAAGTAGAATTACTCGGAAGGGATACCTGAAGTTTAGGTTTCTCACGAGAGACGTTTTTTCTTCTCTTATCCAGAGCCCCAGGAGGAGACATGCTTCACTTTCTTGGAGTTGTGGACAGAGATTTTATGTGTCCATTTCACTGAGAGTGTAGCCCTTCTCAGGCTGTAATTGCATTCTCAGCTTTCACCTCTGTACCTATATGAGCATTAAATTTCCAGTCTTTATCCTTTATATATAGTCTCTAATATATATATGTATAATATATAATATATTCATATATATAAAATTTCAGATACAGATATGGATATCTAGATAGATATATAGATATATACCTTCATAGGTATACCTATATAGATATCTATATCTATATCTGAAATCTTTCCAAATAGCTTTTTGTCAGCTTTTGAGATTACCCTGGCTATAAATTGCTGATAAGGCTTTTCTTTTGCATAGGTTTTGAACTGAACTATGTACTTGAAACTTTTGTTTATTTGTTATATTTTTATCAAGCATTTTATGTGTTCATAGCATTTTGTCTGCTTGTAAAATTGCTTGTTAAAGTTTGTAAAAACTTTAACCTATGCTGCTGAAAACAGAAAGCTAATTTCTTTTTATGTTTTTCTGTTTGTCTTATTTTACTGTAAGAGTTTGAAAGCTAGATATCCTATTTTTAATGTAACTCATGGTCACCATAATGATTTCCATAAGCATTTTCAAATGTTTATTCATTTACTTTTGTTTAACAAAATTAATAGCAAAGTAATTTTTAAATTTCTCATTATGGAAGAATAGTGCTTATTCCCTCCATGTTGTGTATCCTAGTAATCATTAGTATAAAATGCGAACTTATATACTTCATTTTTACTTTTTATTCTGTTTTCCTTCTGTTGTAGTAACATTAAAAAATCTTACAACATTTTTTCGTGTGTTTTAGAAAACCCATCCTTTTTCATTTTTACCCTCAGGTTTCCCACTCCTGAGTTCTTAATTTTATTTGTCCATGTTCTGGAACATTTCTTTGAGTAATTCAGAAAACATGACTAGATGGTATATTTACTTAGTTCTTACATATCTAGGAATGTCTCTTGGCTTCACAAGTGAACAACAGTTTACCAGGCTACAAAATTCTTAGGACATTGTGTTAGGTAGGTTCAAGCCAACTGCTGAAATAAAGAGGTCCAAAGTTACAGATCAAATAAGATAGAAATTGAATTCTCTGTAATCTAAGACTTATTATGTAACAGCAATCAATCTAGGCCTGATAGATGGCTTTGTTCCACGGGGCCATCTAAGCTGGTGGGGCCACATATATCATCACATCATTTGGCTTCCATTTCTGTGTCCAAGGTGGATGCTGCAGTTGGCATTGTTTTTTAGCCAGTGGAAGGGGAAAGAGGACGTCCATTGCAAGTAGATTTACATGTAAGATAATGATCCATAAGTTTTATACAGCACTTATATTCATATTCTGTTGTCTCAGGTTTGGCACATAACTACAGCACTCTTAAGGGAGGCTGAACTTTGTTGAAGTTACTTTCTTTGTTTGAGTCCTTATTCTTTCTTTCTTGCTCCCCTCCTCCCTCCCTTTGAAATGTTAATTCATGCCATTTTCAATTTTTCTTTAAAATGGAAGTTTTATTTTTTTTTAATTTTCTCTCTTTTTTTCAGACATTTTAAAAAATATATAAATTTATTTATTTTTGACTGAGTTGGGTCTTTGTTGCTGTGTGCAGGCTTTCTCTAGTTGCGGCGAGTGGGGCTTACTCTTCGTTGTGGCTCACAGGCTCTAGGTGCATGGGCTTCATGCCACCTAGTTGTGGCACACGGGCTTAGTTGCTCTGCAGCATGTGGGATCTTCCCAGACCAGGGCTTGAACTCGTGTCTCCTGCATTGGCAGGCAGATTCTTAACCACTGCATCACTTCCAGTTCCCTAAATTGGAAGTTTTATATCTTAATTTTATGTATTCATTTTATATCAAGGATATTAACTCTCTGTCATGTTTCTGGAAAATCTTTTTTTAAACAATTTTGATATTTGCCTTTTAAATCTGTATATCATGTTTTTAGTACTTTTCCTTTTTAGTACCTTTCCTTCCCTTTATTCATATAGTTTATATTCTAACATATAGATTAATTTCTTCTCTTATATTGACTTAATAATTATTACATCTAACTACCTTTATACAAATGTATGGCCTTTCATTACAACTCTTTGCCTGTTCCCATTAGCTGTCTTTAATAGCTGAAAAACTTTTATATCATCACCAGGGAGCTTATAGAAGATACTGATATCAGAGCTTAAGGAAAATGATGGCTTTGCCTAGGTGCCCTCCTCTAGAGTTGATGTAGTTTAAGTTGCCTAGAGTGGCTTCCTCTATAGTGAATGTAAGTTAGACACTGTGTGGTTTAACAAAGAGAACCCCAGAAAAGTAGCTGAGGTCATTGAAAGAACAGATAATTAGCTGCCATAATTTCAATGAGGGATTTTACATGCCTTATTGTAGAAAATATGTTTGGATTATTTGTATAGGATTTTAGAAGTAGCTTTAATGTGTAATTACCTTAAAAGTCAGTTTGTTAACTAGGAAATGAGAGATAAATAACTTAGTTGCTAATATTGTTTTTGAAGGGAGAAATTCAGAAATTATATTTTTTGAGAAGTTAAAGGAAGACAGTATTCCTGCTCCTCGCTCTGTCGGCAATATTAAAATCAACTTTACCCCTCGAGTATTCCCAACTGCTCTCCGGGAATCACAGGTAGCAGCAGAAGAGGAGGTTGGTATACTTGCTGTTAGTTACAGTGACCACAATGAAAATATTTTTTATTCCATATATTGAAACTGTTACTGGGTCTGAATTTTTAAAGTATTCATTAGGCTAAAGATATTACTTCATGAAAAAATTTAATATTTCCTTTTGAGAAAAATATATTTTGCAGGATTTTTATTTCTTTTTTGGCTCCAGAATGCTGATGAGAAAACACTGGTTTAATATCCAGTGTTGTTGCTTATCCCAGGAGATAAAATGTTGCATGTGCATTTATTTTATCAAATACATCATTTTCCATAATAGATTTGTAAACTTTGGGTCAGTGTATGTCGCGGTAAGAAAAGATTTGTAAATTTATTATTTTATTACAATTAATTATTAATATCAAGTATTTCTAATGTGACATTTGGCATTAATATCTTTCATTCATTTATAAATTCCTGAGCTCTGGGATTTTGAATATTGTATATTTAGTTGTGTAAGCAGTAAGAACTGTTTTTTTTTTTTTTTACTGTAAGGTGTGAACTGATACCTCAATTGAAAAGTTGTGGAAATAATTGAATCTCCTTAAGATATAATGACACTTAATAAATATTAATTTTTTTCTTATTATTAATAGCATATTTCTATATTTTATTATTTATAAAAGTATCTCTGTAACTATAAAATTATAATTTTAAAAATCATTTATATATTTTATAATGTAAAAAATATATATATATACATTATAAACAAGAAAAATAAAACAATATTCACATGAACTCCCAGAAATTTGGATGAAATTTGGACTAGAACTTTTTATACATTTGATCTTAATCAGCTAGTGAAGTTTAAAAAAAAGCTTAAAGATGTATAAAAACTAGAAGTTTAAAATCACCACCATCAATTATTTTATCAGTCTGCTCAGACTGCTGTAACAAAGTACATAGACTGGGTGGCTTAAAGAACAGGCAATTACTTCTCACAGTTCTGGAGGCTGGGAAGTCCAAGGTCAGGACGCTGGGGTGGGGTGGGGTGCCAGCATGCCTTCTGGTCTCTTCCTCTTCTTATAAGGACACTAATCTTACGATGGGAGTCTCATCCTCATAACCTCATCCAAGCTTAATTATCGCCCAAAGGCCCCATCTCCAAATACCATCACATTGGTGATTAGGGCTTCAACATATGAATTTTGGAGGACACAAACATTCAGTCCATAACAAATAGTATTTCCATCTTGTATAGGAAGATGGAAAATCTAAAAGTAACTTTTAATAAAACAAGACTTTTGTGTCCTTCATTAAACTTCATTCTCATTTCAGTGGCTACATAAACAAGCAGAGGCGCGAAGAGCAACGAATACTGACATTCCTGAACTTTGTGATTTAAAAGAAGAGGAAAAGAACCCAGAATGGTTGAAGGACAAAGGAAAGTAAGTTGTTTGAACTCTGCCCATGAGATTTATAATAAATTTATGTAGATATTAATACATATTTTCTAGTTATCTTGACATATGTGTGTGTGTGAGTTTGGGGGAGAAATAATGCAAATATGCCAATTCTGTAGGTAGTGCTTCCATATTTAAAAAGTCAGATCTTATAACAAATAAGGCTCTTATTTTTATTGCTTTTGTATTTATATGTCATGGAAATGAAAAATATAACGTCTTTTGGATTGCTTATCAAAATCCCTTTTTAAATCACTTAATGTTTAACATAAGTCCTTCATACTACTTCCCTTAAAATCATGGTTCTTTGGGGACTTCCCTGATGGCACAGTGGTTGGGAGTCCGCCTGCCAGTGCAGGGGACATGGGTTCGAGCCCTGGTCCAGGGGGATCCCACATGCCGCGGAGCAACTAAGCTCGTGCGCCACGGCTGCTGAGCCTGTGCTCTAGAGCCCATGAGCCACGGCTGCTGAAGCCCGTGTGCCACAACTGCTGAGGCCCCAGTGCCTGGAGCCCGTGCTTCGCAACAAGAGAAGCCACAGCAATGAGGAGTCTGCACAACGCAACGAAGAGTGGCCCCCACTCGCTGCAACTAGGGAGGGGCCTGTGTGCAGAAACAAAGACCCAACACAGCCAAAAATAAATAATAAATAAATTTATTAGAAAAAAAAATCATGGTTCTTTAAAACTAGAGCTACTTTGGTTAGTCATATCCATCTTTAAAAGATTATCAAATTATCCTATAAATTTTCATTTTATATCCAGACAATCCTTTTATTTATTTGTATGTGACTCTATGTGTAAACTTTTAGACAGTTAACAACAATGAATTCTGCTATATTCTGTGGTAATTCGAGTTCATATTTTGAGGCAATTTTGTATATATTATTTATCTCATTTTATACACTTTTGTATTATTTTCCTATTGCTGCCATAGCAAACTACCACAAACTTAGTATCTTAAAACAATACAAATTTATTATCTTATAGTTCTGGAGGTCAGAAGTCTAAAATGGGTTTTTCTGGGCTAAAATCAAGATATCAGTTGCAATCCTTCTGGAGGCTGTAAGGGAGAATCTATTTTCTTGGGTTTTCCAGCTTTGAGACTGCCCACATTCCTTGGCTTATGGCCCCCAACCAGCAGTTGCGTCACTCTGAACTTTGCTTCCATAGTCACCTCTCCTTGTCTGACTCTGGCTCTCCTGCCTCCCTCTTGCTTTTATAAGTGCCGTTGTAATTACATTAGTCCCACTTGTATAATCCAGGATAATCTCCTACTGCAAGATCCTTAACTTAATCACATCTGGAAGGTTCTTTCTAACTAACCATTTTAGTTAATATATTCACAGGTTTTGGGGATTAGGATGTGGACATCTTTGGTGGGGAGATTTATCTGTCTAACCACAAAATCTGTGTTTTTCTTTTCTCATCTTCTCTCTGTTCATCCTTGGTCTTTTCTCATATCTGATAACAACACCAGAGATTGATTTGTGGAGTTGAGCTGGAGTTAACAATTTTTCTGAAGTTCAGAAGCCTGGGGCTGACAGGTTTGTTCCTCTTACTCCCAACAAAAATCCCCTCTGCTTCTTCTCCATCTGTTAAACCATTAAATAAATATCTGTTGATTACTTGCGGTTTGTCAGACTGTAGGCTAGGCTCTGAGCTACAGAGATCAGTAGAGAAGAGGGACATATACAAGTACTTATAACACTGTGTGGGAAGTACAATACATAGAAAATACAAATACTTATAACACTGTGTGGAAAGTACAATACATAGAAAGAACAAGGTAAATGAGAGTACAGAAGAGGGGCACCTAACCTTAAAGGAAGAAAGGTAGTTTCAGGAAGAGCTTCCTAAAGAATATAGCACCTGAGCTCCTCTTAATGATAAGGAGGAGTTTCAGGAGGAAGGACAGAAAGGCAATAGCAGAGGAGACAGTATGAGCAAAAGCTCAGAGGCAAGAATACTGTGATACATAGGTCAGGAACTGGGTAGTTTATTGCTTGCTAAAACATAAATTTGGTGCTAGGAATAATGCCAAATGAACCTAGAAAAATAGGCAGTGGCCTTGTGTTATTCTTACATTTTATTCTGTAAGGTGGGGAAAAATGTGTTGCAGAAACTATGGCAGAGGTCTTGAACCATTATGACATTGTTATAGGGTGAAGAGGAGAGCAGTGTGAGAAATATTCAGGAGGTGAAATAGGGAGGACTTCTTGAGTGATTGTTGGGGAGTGAGAGAAGAGTAGTTGTGGGCGACTTTGGGTTTCTAGTTTCAATGATTGATTATATGATGCCACCAACTGAATCAGAGAACTCTAGAAGAGGGCCATTTAGGAGGGAATGTAGGTAAGTTCAGTTTTGAATATGTTGAATTTGTGCTGCCTCTTGGTCAGTCTGGCTGACAGTGTCCAGCAAGTTTGAAACTCAGGGGAGAGGCCAACAGTGTATTATGGATTTGGAGGTTATCAGCATTTACGTAGCAGTTGATTTACAAGAGTAGGTGAGATATCTGAAAAGAGCACGTAGACCAGAGGAGTAGTGGCCTAAGGATAAAACCCTGTGACCTACCAACATTTGAAGACCTGGTAAAATAAAGGAGTACACAAAAATACTCCCAGAAGCCAATGGAATAGAAACTTTCAGAGTTTTTGTTTTGTTTTGTTCTTCTTTAAGAATAGAAAAGGTTTGAATAGATGTGCAGATGAGACAGAAGAGGTGGCTGAACTGTCCTCGAGAAGAGTGGAGAAAATTGGGTCAAGGCCAAAGGTAGATGGTTTATCCCGATTTTGTTTTTGTTTTTCCTCTTGTTAAAAGTTGCATTCATTTTTACACTTTATGATAAAGATATATCTTTTGAAAAAAATTTACACTGCACATCAATTCAAAGTCCCCCTTGGTTTTTTTGTTTTTTGTTTTTTTTTTAACATCTTTATTATAAGTGCTTTACAATGGTGTGTTAGTGTCTGGTTTATAACAAAGTGAATCAGTTATACATATACATATGTTCCCATATCTCTTCCCTCTGGCATCCCCCTCACTCCCACCATCCTATCCCACCCCTGTAGGTGGTAACAAAGCACCGAGCTAACCTCCCCGTGCTATGCGGCTGCTTCCCACTAGGTATCTATTTTATGTTTGGAAGTGTATATATGTCCATGCCACTCTTTCACTTTGTCACAGCTTACCCTTCCTCCTCCCCATATCATCAAGTCCATTCTCTAGTAGGTCTGTATCTTTATTCCTGTCTTGCTACTAGGTTCTTTGTGACCTTTTTTTTTTTTTTCTTAGATGCCATATATATGTGTTAGCATACAGTATTTGTTTTTCTCTTTCTGACTTACTTCACTCTGTATGACAGACTCTGGGTTTATCCACCTCACTACAAATAACTCAATTTCGTTTCTTTTTATGGCTAAGTAATATTCCATTGCATATATGTGCCACATCTTCTTTATCCATTCATCTGTTGATGGACACTTAGGTTGCTTCCATGTCCTGGCTATTGTAAATAGAGCTGCAATGAACATTTTGGTACTTGACTCTTTGAATTATGGTTTTCTCAGAGTATATGCCCAGTAGTGGGAGTGCTGGGTCGTATGGTAGTTCTATTTTTAGTTTTTTAAGGAACCTCCATACTGTTCTCCATAGTGGCTGTATCAATTTACATTCCGATCAACAGTGCAAGAGGGTTCCCTTTTCTCCACACCCTCTCCAGCATTTATTGTTTCTAGATTTTTTGATGATGGCCATTCTGACTGGTGTGAGATGATATCTCATTGTAGTGTTTTTTTTTTTTTTTTTTTGCGGTACGCGGGCCTCTCATTGCTGTGGCCTCTCCCGTTGCGGAGCACAGGCTCCGGACGTGCAGGCTCAGCGGCCATGGCTCACGGGCCCAGCCGCTCCACAGCATGTGGGATCTTCCTGGACCGGGGCACGAACCCCGGAAGGATTGGGGTGGGAGTTGGAGTCAGTTATGGCAGAACAGGAATAAGAAAGTGCAAAGGAATAGAGGGGGATGAAAGTAGGAAAGACCAGCAAATACGAACTTTCATGTGAGGACAAAGAAGAAGCATGCTTTTAGATCAGCCCAAAGATAGCAGGTTGATGGAGATGGTTAGAGAGTCCTTTGGCATAAGATGTTTTTGGTGCTGGGACTGGCTAAACATCTTAGACAGTGTTTGGTCTGGTCTTATTTTTGATATACTAATGCTGTGATTTCGATTTAAGTGTGGAAAGAGCAGATAAGATCATTGAGCTGAGGTTGGCATTTGACAAGTACAGCAAAAGATGTGTGTGTGTGTGTGTGTGTGTGTGTGTGTGTGTGTGTGTGTGTGTGTGTGTGTGTGTGTGTGTGTGTGTGTGTGTGTGTGTGACTGCTGGCAAAAGCAATGAATTGCCAGCAACCTCGTGCAAAAGTATACTTGGTTGCAGTCAGGTGTGACTGGTAGATTGTAATCACTTCAGTCTGTTGTTTTTTGTACCTTTTTGCCTCACTGCCTCCAATTAGGTAGAATAAGAAAGACAAGCAAAATAGGAGAAGAAAAGAGTTAAAAATGAGGAGAGATGGAAGAAAACTTAGTAACTAGTGACACCCAGGGAAACAAAGTACAGTTAATCATAGTGCCAAGTACAAACAGATAAAAGGAAAGGTACTAATTATTAGAGAGAAATGTATCCTCTCTGGCAATGTAATGCAGTACAAAAGACAGAAACAGACATAATAGAACCCATTCAGAAGCAGTGTTGAATTTAAGCCAAAAGATAAAATACTTTCATCTCCAGAGGCTTTGTTTCATGCTAGCCTTCTATATTTACACAGGCAAAAACAATCCAACTGTCCTTTATTGTTTTTAAACCCGTGGGTAGAAGTGGACAAGACTTCCAAAAGCAGTAGTTTGAGAAAATTGTTTATGGGATTGTATCTACTCAAAAGAGACTCTTAGAAAAAGCCATAGAATGTTTCATTTTTTTAACCTAGCATTCTATTGCCAAGTCTTAGTTTTAAATGCCAAATCTACCTTTCAGGAAAATTTATAAGCTTAGGTAATTTTATTTGCTCATGAGAACATTTTACCGTTGGCAATTAATATTGTACCAGATAGCTTTTTACTGAGAACGTCTCACATAAAACAGAGTTTCTGTGCTCTAATTTATATATTCGCATGGTGTGTTGTTATTTAACAGCCTTACATGACTCAGAATCTGTAAATAATAGCTACCCTTCCAGTCACTTATAATCATATAAGGTTAGATGAATCGTTGTTCTGTCCCACTGATGTTACTTTGTGCTTGAGTTTTAGCATGCGTTTTTTTGGATACTCTCTTAACCCCAGTCTGAAAGTTCCTTCTTCCCCCACATTAGGACCACTTGAATGCCATCTGCATACCTCACTCTCTACAGCAAATTGTAATGTTAGATAGGAGGAAATTAAGGATATATAATTCTACAATCTAGCACCCAGCATCATATTACTGTTGTTACATAAAATTACCTACATTAGTTCTAGTGTCTGAATTTTCTTTTTTTTTTTCTTGGCCTAAGTGTCAGATTTTATAGCCTGCCCAATACTCCAGTCCTTTTAAGACTGAGGCTCTGCTTTGCTTTTACTTATTCTCTTTCCACCCAAGTTAATTCTCTTCTGAACCCCAGATTTGTGTGTGGGAGCCTGCTATTTGATGACCGACTAACCTAGTACCAACTTGTGCCAGTCTGAATTTCTGTTTGCTTGCTGTTTGTGAATTTTCTGTAGCTGGATTCTATCTGCCTGTCTGGATGTCCTTTTACTTCACGTTGGACTTTTTATTACTGATTGTTAACCACCTGTTACCATCTTCTCCCAACACAGCATACAGTTCTACTTGCCAGATTGAATTTCTTTCTAGCACTTTGGTTTGGATCCATGCCCTGGCAAGGACTGTGAAGAGTTAGCCTACCACAGTTTCATAGGTGCTGACAGAAGTCAGGAGACTCATGAGTCAAAGAGAAAGGACTTTACTATTCAAGTCACATCAAACAGTATGACCTTCAAGTTGGTTCCCTCTGCCCCTAAATTCCCATGGGGCCAATGCAGAGGGGGACCCAGGTGGATGCTGTACACACAGTAGGTTTGGTACCATAGCTGAGAAGACCAAGCTTAAGGAACACAGTTTTTTATAGAGGATTATTAGCAAACCTGTCCAATTTTTGCCTCACAAGGTGATGATATCTTTATTATACTGAGCAGTGAACAAATCTATTCTTTGCCCCAGAGAGAGACACTGTCTCTATCTTCCAAGGCTGTGCACTATACAAACATCTTTGAAAAGATAGTCCCAAACAGAAGCTGTCAGTGCATCTGACATATGACACGCAGGGTAAAAGACCCATGGAGAATTGTCTCCCAGTATCCTCTTGTACTTGCCTACTTTCAGAACAGATCTGCCAAATCTGCCTTGCTCTGCTGCATTTTTTACAACTTTATTTGTTTATGGAGATAAGACAGTTTTCTTATGCTGCTACCTTTTGCCTGACTTAAAGAAGTTTAGAAGCCATATTCTAAGATGACTTCTTTGACATAATTATAATTTTGTTTGTTGATTGTATGTATTTTACAGCCCATAATATTCTGTTGCAGTACAGTCCCTATTATGGCCTAACTTGTCATTTTATTTTGTATGCAGTATCCTTTTCCTCCTTCCATCCTGAGTGCTAAATTGTACTGGTTGATGTTCCTTCACTAAGGTGCACTAATACTCAGTTTTAGAAGCTCTTGAGATACCAAGAATGTTTTCTACCCACATAAGATGCTGAAAGAAACCAGGACCTTAAAAGTCTTTTGAGGGGTAGGTGGCTGTTAGAGTCCTTATTACCCACAAAACAGAGCTGTTGTGTCTTGTATTGGAATATGTGTTACCCTCTGCCTCCATTGCTGTTTCTAAGCCCCACTGCTTTTTTTTTTTTAAAAAATAAGCAAACACTGCTATAGTTTAACTGGCAGATTTTTTCTTACTATATATGAAATGACGGTGTGACATATAATCTGTAACATCTCAGTATACAAAGAACAGTACTACCAACGTACAAATTCTACATCTTGCTTCCTTTAGTCATTTTTTTTAATTAATTTTTATTGGAGTATAGTTGCTTTACAATGTTGTGTTAGTTTCTACTGTACAGCAAAGTGAATCAGCCATACATATACATATATCCCCTCTTTTTTGGATTTCCTTCCCATTTAGGTCACCACAGTGCATTAAGTAGAGTTCCCTGTGCTATACAGTATGTTCTCATTTGTTATCTATTTTATACCTAGTATCAATGTAAGCCCCACTGCTTTTGACTTCTCTTAACTCTTTTCTGCCCCTTTCTTTACTTCCCTCCACATTGCTTCTTTCTTATCACTCCTGCTTCTTGTAGCTTCTCCTGTGCTGAACTGTTGCTCAAAATGTTTGGCCCTTTTGGCCATTGCCAATCAGAATGTTTCCTTCTTTACAAAGTCAAACCAATCAATCGTCATAAAAATGACAGGAGTGTTTGCAATTCTCCACGTCTCTTTTGTTCTTTCTGTACAGTCAGTACCATAAGGACTCAATATGTTTTGAGTGAGTACTTTTGCATAATTCTTTTCTTTGGCATTGCTTTATTTGGAGCCATCAGGCGAGACTTACTGGTTATTAGCTTCTCTGTTTAAATTTGGTGTTCAAAGGCTACTGCCCTTAAGACAGGTTTAATTTTTTTTCCCTTTCCTTTTGAAATTCAGCTGTTTCTGAGTTCAGAACCATTCTGAAAGCCATAAAGCAAATTATGCTTTATTGGATGTTTGTACTGGTATTGAAGTTTAAAGAATATAATGTTCATTTGGATTTATATTTTAATATATATGTAAACATTAAAAATGTTTAATACTTCATATTTCTTGCTATTATGGCTCCTACAGTGGCTCTTATTTTTTTTAATTTTTATTGGCGTATAGTTGATTTATAATATTGTGTTAGTTTCAGGTGTACAGCAAAGTGAATCTGTTATACATATATATATATATGCACTCTTTTTTAGATTCTTTTCCCATATAGATCATTACAGCGTGTTGAGTAGAGTTCCCTGTGTAATACAGTAGGACCTTATTAGTTATCTGTTTTATATATAGTAGTGTGTATATGTCAATCCCAATCTCCCAGTTTATCCCTCTCCCCACTTTTCCCTCCTACATGCTACACTGGTTTGTTTCCTACATGCTACACTGGTTCTTTTAATACTGCTCATTGTAAGCTGTTCTTCCCTTAGAATCTGGGAGAATTTTTCTGTTAAAACTGTTACATTATAAAACTGTAAACTTATATTAAAGATGAAAAATGGAGCTCCAAATAAATGTATTAATATAAGGTTTATATAGATATAGCCCAATGGAATAGATAGCCCAGAAACAACCTTCACATATGAAAATCATATGGTCAAATGATTTTCAACAAGGGTGCTAAGAATATTTAATGGAGAAAGGATGTTGTTTTTCAACAAATGGTGTTGGAAAAACTGGATATCCAGTTTTCATTTCATTTTCAGCCTTTATTCCAAAGAATGAATTTGAACCCTTACCTAACACCATATACAAAAATTAACTCAAAATGGATCAAACACCTAAACATAAGAGCTAAAACTATAAAACTCTTAGGGGAAAACATAGGATTCTTCATGACATTGGATTTGGCCATATTTCTTGGATGTAACATCAAAAGCACAGGCAACAAAAGAAAAAATGGTTATTTTGGAATGCGTCAAAATTAAAACCTTTTGTGCATCAAAGACACTGTCAACAGAGTGAAAAGACAACCCATGGAATAGAGAAAATATTTGCAAATCATATTTCTGAAAAGGGTTAATATCAGAGTACATATAAAGAACTTCTACAACTCAACAGCAAAAAATAAACAGCCTGATTAAAAAATGTGCAAAGGACTTAAATAGACCTTTCTTCAAAGATATGCACATGGCTAATAAGCACGTGGAAAGATGTCGAACATCACTAATCATTCAGAAAATGCAAATGAAAAGCACAATGAGATAATACTTCACACACAGAAGGATGGCTATTATTAAAAAAACAAACAACAACAAAAAAAACAGAAAATAACAAGTGTTGGTGAGGTTGTAGAAAAATTGGAACCCTTGAACACTGTTGGTGGGAATGTAAAATGGTGGTGCACAGTAGAGAAAACAGTATGGAGGCTCCTCAAAAAGTTAAAAATAGGCTTACCATATGAGGGAATTCCCTGGCAGTCCAGTGGTTAGGATTCCGTGCTTCCATTGCAGGGGGCACGGGTTCGAACCCTGGTTAGGGAACTAAGATCCTGCATGCTGTGCAGCATGACCAAAATAAAAAGAATTCCCATATGATCCATCAGTTCTGTCTAGATACACACACAAAAGTATTGAAAGCAGGGACACAAACAGATATTTGTATACCCATGTTTATAGCAGCATTATTCACAATAGCCAAAAGGTGAAAGCAACCCAAGGGTCTATTGATGGATAAATGAATAAACAAATGTGATTTATCCATACAGGAGACTATTATTCAACCTTAGAAAGGAAGAAAATATTGTCACGTGCTACAACATGATGAACCTTGAAGACATTATGCTAAGTAAAATAAGCTAGGCACAGAAGGACAAATATTGTCCTTATATGACTCCACTTATATGAGGTACCTAGAGTAGTCAGACTCACAGCGACAGAAAAAGAATGGTGGTTGTCGAAGGTAGGAGGGAATGGGGAGTTATTGTTCAATAGGTGTAGAGTTTCATTTTGGGAAGATGAAAAAGTTCTAGATATGGATGGTGCTGATGGTTGTACAAAAGTGTGTAAAGTGTGTATGCATTTAATGCCACTAAGCTGTACCCTTAAAAATGGTTAAAGTGGTAAATTTTAAAATTAAATTAATTTAAAAAGAAGGTTTGTAGTAGACACAATAGGTTATCTAGCCAACATTTATCATCTCCTTTTATCCTTGTTGGCGGAGTCCCTATTTTGTTTAGGTGTGTAGACCTTGCCTATGTGACTTAGGGTGGGGACCCTGTCCCAAGTTCAGCTATAAATTCTGATTGACTGCAACAAATCAGGATTACTTTCATTACACTGCTGGTGTGTGTGTGTGTTTTATGTATATGTGCAGTAATGTGTATTATAATATTGTTTATAAAAGCTAAGTATCGGGAAACAAAACACGTAAGTGTCTCTCAGTAGGAGGAGACTGGTTTTAGAAATCCTTGCACAAATGAGAGAGTGGTCTGTAAAAATCTCTGTAAAAAAAGTATATCTCTATATTTATTAACATGGACAGATGGTCATATTTTTGAATTTTTTTAAACGTTCCCAAACAGCAGTATATAGCATTGAGGAGTGAAACTGGAGAGAGAGAGAGAGAGAGAGAATGGGTAGAAGGATTGAGAACAGGAGAAACTGGTTGGTTTTTTTAAGGCAAAATATTTTTTAAGGGTAGATATTTTTGGTCAGTGAGATGGGAAAGGAAGTGAACTGGGAGATTTCTGGGCAAGGTTTTCTTGCTCTCAAGGAGCATATACCAGAAAATACTGTCCCATTTTCTTCTAATGAATATTGTGCCTGAATGTGGCACCTTGAACTATGCATGAGGAAAACCAGCTCCAGGATGAAGTAGCTGCTGAGTCCAGTAGGGTGGAGAAATGGAAGGAAACTGAGGCCTTGATAAGATCCTTGTTCTGCTGATCATATTGGGCATGGAGCCTTTCCCTCTGAACTTGTTTAATGTGAGGCGATCTATTTCCTTCCTTGTTTAAACCAGTTTGAGTTGAGCTTCTGTTCCTTGTAGTCAGAAACATCCTAGCTGAAATGAGACATTTCAGAAAGGTAAACTGTTCCCACAGAATTAGCTTTTCTAGTTTGAGGAAGTTATTTTAAACTTGAGTCAGGCTCAGGTTAAATGTCACAGTGGTGTCATTTTACCTTTTATTCATGATTTGCTGTCTCCTTTTATGGGTCTACTTTTGAAGTCATCGTGTTTATTATTCTAGAATTGTAAAGTGTAGAGTACAATCGACTGGAAATGAATACAATGTACAAAGTGTTGTTTTTATGGCACTTTTATATTTGACAAAGTATTTTCTATTTTCCTTGGTTTATGCATTTTTCGAAATACCAGAAACTGTACATGAAAAACAAACAAGACGCTTTATGTTTTAAATACATCCTTTAATTATGTACATCTCTTTATTTGAAGAGAATTTTGGAAGGTTTGAACTGAAAGAGTGTATTTATTAGGATGCTTTTGTTTTGCAAGTAACTGAGAAACCCAATTTAAACTGACTTAATGTTTAAAGGAATTTATTGGCTTATATAACTAAAAAGCTAAAGGTGTGTTACATTTCGGGTAAAGCTTGATCCAACAGCTTAACTGCCTTTTTATCCTTTTCATAATTCAATAGTATCAACTTTATTCTAGTGCTAGCTCCTCCCACAGTATGAAAGATGGTCAGCAACAATTTGGGCTTATATGCTTTCTTCATTTGTGTCCAGCAGGGGGAGTTTTCCCAATTTTTCGTTCTCCAACTTTGGTAATAAAATCACAGGCTTCATTCTCAATAGACCAGTTTAGGTCATAAATCCATCCCTTTGTCAATCATTGTAGCAGGGTGGATGGAAATATGCCTGTTGGCTTAAGCTGTTGATTGGCTACCCTTGGAGGTGGAGGTGAGGTCAGGCCCGTTCAGATTACATGCTGATGTATGGAGGATAGGTGGGCTTAGTGCCACCCGCAATGTCCATTTTACAAGGAATGGAAAGAAAGGAAGCCATCCATCCCCTGTGCCAAATATCATTAGATATTATTTCTGTGTTTCTCTTTTAGTGTTACATTGCTTTTCTTTTATGTTTTCGTCTCATTAGCAAATTGTTTGCAACAGAAAACTATTTGGCAGCTATTAATGCGTACAACTTAGCCATAAGACTAAATAATAAGATTCCACTACTGTATTTGAATCGGGCTGCTTGCCATCTAAAACTGAAAAACTTACACAAGGCCATAGAAGATTCTTCTAAGGTATGTGTATCTATTTATTTATATATGGTGCTTTAAAATTGTTATGCTCCTATTTATTGGTTTAAATGATGCCCTTATCTTTTGTCAGTTAAATTTGAATAAGTGAGTTGCAAGGATTTTAAGAATCTTGCTTTTTACATCTTTTTACTGAAAAAAAAATTCTTTTTTTTTATTTTGTCCATGCCACGTGGCTTGCAGGATCTTAGTTCGCCAACTAGGGATCGAACCTGTGTCCCCTGCATTGGAAGCACAGAGTCCTAACCAATGGACCCCCAGGGAATTCCCCCCCAAAAGAATTTTTTTTTTTTTTAATGGACAAGGAACTAGCGTTTCTTGAGACTTCAAATTAGATTAGAGATCCCCTATCAATTGCCCTGGTGTATCAGTTGAAGTTCAGAAGGAAATTAGTAAATGGTTGTCAGTTTGTGCTCACCTTTTTTCTTATTAAAGTTTTGCAGACTTGATGCGAGATAGAAGAACACTTGGTGTCACTACCGCTTGCACAGTAAAAGGATATCTCCATGATTATTTTTCCATTTTCAGAGTAACTTAGTAAATTCTAATTTCCATTATGAATATCATGTCATTATCTTAAACTTCTAGTTTTTTCTGTTTCCCCCCCCCCCATATCAAAGTAACTTGTTTTAAGGGAAATCACATGCAAAATCTCTTATGTGTCTCCTTGAGATTGAGGATATGGAGGAAACAATCAAGTCCTCGTATTTTTCTTTTTTTTTTTTGCGGTACGCAGCGGGCCTCTCACTGTTGTGGCCTCTCCTGCTGCAGAGCACAGGCTCTGGACGGGCAGGCCCAGCGGCCATGGCTCACAGGCCCAGCCGCTCCGCGGCATGTGGGATCTTCCCAGACCAGGACACGAACCCGTGTCACCTGCATCGGCAGGCGGACTCTCAACCACTGTGCCACCAGGGAAGCCCTAGTCCTCATATTTTGATCTCATTAAGCTATTGAAGATGTGACAATATTTTTGTGATCCAGTTTTCCTTTTAGTAGCATAATTTCAGGCACAAACAAATATTTATTGAATGAATGAATAAACGGAATCACCAAATTTAAATATAAAAGCATTATATATAGTATATATAATACTATAATTAATAGCATTAATTAAATTAATGCTATTTAATCATCCCTGCTAGTAAAGGTAAAGCTGTAGAGGTTTCAAATGATAAACTAAATCATAAGTTTGGGGGCAAGGGTATGAATCTCATATAGGAACAATTGAACAAGTCCTAAAATTGTTCAACATAAATGTATGTAGTTGATAAATTCCTGTCCTAGTTAAGCCAAAAATTTAGGTGGGTGAGGGCTTGAGGCTTGTTTTAAAGTTGAGTTTTATCATGTTTTTGCTCAAGTGTAAATTAGGAAATTATATTTTTCCCTATTTTTTTTTCTTTTTGTAAGGCACTAGAATTATTGACACCACCTGTTGCAGACAATGCTAATGCAAGAATGAAGGCACACGTACGACGTGGAACAGCATTCTGTCAACTAGAATTGTATGTAGAAGGTAAGAAATGACAGAAATGTTTTAAGTTCCAAGTTATACTCTAAAAAAAATGTCATTGCCATTATTCAAGATGACTCCATTATTTTATACGTTTAGCATTTAATTTATTCTTTGCAATTTCTGAGAAAACAAAAGATGATTTGAAATATTTTAAAAAATCATTGTTGTAGAAGGGAATTAACACAAGATATAAACATCTCCCTAGGTCTAGGGAGATGCTGTAGTATCAGACAAGTTTTTTTGTGGAAAGATGTGTGATAAATGAGTCACTTAAGATATAATGGAAATTTCAAAATGAGCTTCTTTGGTCAGACACACAGACACTACATACATACATACATACATACATACATACATACATTCATAAGCTCAGAAATAACTGATCTACCACAATGTATGATCAATTGCTTATTTTTGTGAGACCGTACTAAGGTTTGTAATTCAGTCTCATGTGTATGGAAGCCATATTTATTTAATTTTTATTGTTTTAATTTTTATTGTTTTTCATTTTTAATGTAATTAAGGACTATTTGCAGTTACTCATATTGCCCCCGAGTTTTATCTTCAGTGCTCTTCTTCCCATACTTCCCTACCCAGATTCCCGTTCAGTTTCCCTTTATTCAAGGCCTAAAGGCCTATTCCTGATGATGTCTTGCCAGGGAATTGGCTTTAACTTATAAAGTTTTATTATTTCTGACTTGTTTGTAAGCTTGTTTCTGCCATTTTTAGGTTTTTCCAACCAAAGCATCCAAATTAGGTTTATATGCCTATCCTTTTTTTTAAGAGTCTTATTCAGCTTCATGAGGATAAAAATGATCAAGACAGGAATGAAACACTGTAAGCATTCTTTAGGAATTGCAGCATCCTAGACTTTTTTGAGCTAAAAGGGCCCTCCCTTCATTTTAAAGATGAGAAAATGGAGACTTAGAGACATTAAGTGATTTGCCTGAAGTGGCATGGCAAATCAATAGCACCTGGAAGTCAAGTTTCCTTAGAAATTCTTCTCACTGATATTTTTGTTAAAGATTTAGATCCAGTTATATATTTTTAACAACCAGTCTACAATGCTTTCCTTTTTAACCAATTTTCCTCAAAGAAATTTTGTAGATAGGATAATTAGAAAAAAAAAGAGAGCACAAACTATAGTCTATAAATTATATAAAGTATGGATTGAGTCTACCAAAATTATTTTTTAAAATCTAGAATTTTGAAAGAAGATGACATTTATTACTTTTTCATGGAGGTGATAAAAATGTCCTTTTGATATATGAGTTTTGAGTCTATTCATGCTTTAATGAATTTAAGCTGTTAGCTTATTTGTATTTCAGTTTAAAAAAACTGCTTCTTACTGAATCTTGAATGAAATCATAATTATTTCTGAAATTACTGAAAAATTTCTTCAGTCTCTTAGAGACCATGTATGTGAAAATGGGAATCTGACTAAAACTCGTTGCTTGTGCTGAACCATGGATTTAATGATTCTTTTTATTTTTTAAAAATATTGTTTAGATAACACAAGTATTTATAAAGTATTTTATTCATCATCATTGCTATATAAATATAGGCCTACAGGATTATGAAGCTGCCCTTAAGATTGATCCATCCAACAAAATTGTGCAAAATGATGCTGAGAAGATTCGGAATATAATTCAAGGAACAGAACTAAAATCTTAATGACTACTAGAAGCAACTAGGTATTGTACTAGGTATTGTTCTAAGTTTTACAAAAATAACTGGAGGCATTAGGAATCTGTGCATATTATGGCTGATTATACAGAATCACTTTCTCTTTAGTTCTGTACAGGGCAGAATATTATAAATCTGTAGAAAATGAAATGTTTGATTTCAGTGGTTTTTGAATAAGTAAGTCAAAGTAAGAATAATCTATTTTAATTATTTGTTTCATATTACAACATAATTGTATTTTTTTGTTACTGAATTCAGCTTGCCCTTATAACTAACAAAATATTTGTTGGTGTGATTACCAGGACGCTTACTGATTCATTTTTAACAAGGAGAAGTTTAAAATAAACGGTTGTATTTATAAAGTATTTTTGTTTGTATTATATACTACTCTATTTAATTGACTGAATGATTGGGCTTGGTATAATCAATACTGATGTTTTGACTTAGTCTCCAAATGCACAGGACCTTCTTTTAAAAAAATACTGCTCCGCTACCTGTTGTTTGAGGTTAGAACAGTTTACCCTAGTAAAACAACTGTTTGGGAAACCTTATCTTCAACTTTAGTTGTGGGAAGTGTTTGCCAAAGTGTCGATCATATTTCATAACACTATCTGGTGATGATAAATTTTCTAGTGAGATTTTTTCTAGTACCTTCAAGTACATCAGGAAAAAAACAAAAGAAGGCAGCAGGGACTTCCTTAGTGGCCCAATGGTTAAGAATCCGCCTGCCAATGCAGAGGACATGGGTTCGAGCCCTGGTCCGGGAAGATCCTACATGTCGCAGAGCACCTAAGCCCACGCACCACAACCACTGAGCTTGCACTCTAGAGCCCGAGAGCCACAACTACTGAGCCTGCGTGCCACACCTACTGAAGCCTGTGCGCCTAGAGTCTATGCTCCGCAACAAGAGAAGCCACCACAATGAGAAGCCCACACACCGCAACGAAGAGTAGCCCTTGCTCGCTGCAGCTAGAGAAAGCCCGTTCGCAGCAACAGAGTCCTAACACAGCCAAAAGTAAATAAATAAATTTATTTAAAAAAAAAAAGGAAGCAAAGGTGAAAATGTTAACTTAGAGTGTTATGATACTGACACTGGATTGCACCACCACTTGTGTTGTATCTGTGATGATGCAAGCATTAAGCAAAACCAGTACAGCTTCCCTTTTGCATCCAATAGTTGTCACATTTCTCTGTGATTATATGTAGAGGATTTTTAGGAAAACAAAACAAAATTTTTCGGAGTAAGTTTTATAGTATTTGTTCATCAGGTGTCATTCAAGTAGATCATAAAACAGCCTCTTTCTTAAAGAAAAAATGCAGTACTTTTTTGAATATGTAAGAGTATCCTAGTTCAGCAACCTTGAAATTTTTTTTTTTTTTTTTTTTTTTTTCGGTACGCGGGCCTCTCACTGTTGTGGCCTCTCCCGTTGCGGAGCACAGGCTCCGGACGCGCAGGCTCAGCGGCCATGTCTCACGGGCCCAGCCGCTCTGCGGCATGTGGGATCCTTCCGGACCGGGGCACGAACCCATGTCCCCTGCACGAGCAGGCGGACTCTCAACCACTGTGCCACCAGGGAAACCCCAACCTTGAAATTTTTACTTCTATAAAGCAACTCTTGATAAATTCTATAGCAGTTCTGCCCAGTTATCAGACCTTCTGGTGAGACAGGATTGCTTTTTTCTTATAATCAACCCTTGTTTGGTTTTTTGTTTTAATTAATTAATTTATTGGCTGTGTTGGGTCTTTGTTGCTGCAGTGAGCAGGGGCTACTCTTTGTTGTGGTGCATGGGCTTTTCATCGCGGTAGCCTCTCCTTTGCCAAGCACGGGCTCTAGGCACACGGGCTTCAGTAGTTGTGGCACTCGGGCTTAGTACTTGTGGCTCACAGGCTCTAGAACACAGGCTCAGTATTTGTGGTGCACGGGCTTAGTTGCTCCGCGGCATGTGGGATCTTCCCGGACCAGGGCTCAAACGTGTGTGCCCTGTGTTGGCAGGCGGACTCTCAACCACTGTGCCACCAGAGGAGTTCCCCTGGTTTGCTTTTATTTTTAAAAATAAATGTAACCAAAATAGAGGTGGTTCTTCTGTTTGACACATACCAGTTTGACATTCAAAATACTTTAACCAAACTAGTCTTTCCTCATGTTCTTCCTGTTGCAGGAAAAATGGGGCACGCGAGTATGGTCATGTCCCAGGTCTTGGGTGAGTCCCTGGGTTAGGCCGCCAAGTGAGGGTCCTTGGCTTCGCGTAGGAAAGAATTCAAGAGCGAGCCATAGTAAAGCGAAAGCAGGTTTGTTTAGAGAGATACACATTCCATAGTCAGAATGTGGTCCGTCTCAAAAGGCAAGAGTGGTGCTGAGGTGTGGGGGGGGATCGTTTTTACGGCTGGGTAATTTCATAGGTGGGAGGATTATTCCTACTATCTTGGACAAGGGGCAGGGATTTCCACAGCCCACTTTTTGGCCTTTTGTGGTCAGCCTTGGAGCTGTCATGGTGCCTGTGGATGTATCATTTAGCTAATGTATTGATATTACAATGAGCGTGTACTGAGGCGCAAGGGCTACTGGAAGTTGAATCTTCTGCCATCTTGGACCTAGTTGGTTCTAACTAGTTTTTTTTCTGCATCCTCAATGGCTGTGTCATTCTTTTAAAGGTTGTGCCCTGCCCCCTTCCCTCCTGTCTCATTCCTATTACTATCTCAGTCAGAAAACAAAAACTGGCCCCAATAGCTACCATAAGAGCAAAAGAATCTATTTTTGGAGGAGGTAGAAGAAGGGAGTCTTAAGTAGTTATTTATTCTTTTTGACCCTATCCTCTAAGTCTTGGTTTAAAAGCAACAGACACTCATTTGTATTCACTTGACCTTTTTTATGAGCAATCTTCTATTAAGGGACTTCTGTCTTAGACTGAAGTAGTGATAGAGTTAAAATATAGATATAGACATTCCCATTTCATTTATGATAAAAACATGTTTCCCAAATAATAGTGTGATCATTAAAGCCTATGAATAAAATTATTAAAAGAAAAAATTGTCATGGTAGTCCTTTGACATGACCAAGCCAAAGAAGGAAGGATTTATTACTTGCAGCAAGTAAGGAGAACACTGGGGATCTTTCCTGAGGCAGTGTCTCCCAGAACAGCAAACTTGGGGAAGTTTTAAGCTAAGGGTCCATGCATATTCATGAAGGAGCTTGAGCAGAGAATTCTGCATGGAATTGGGCAAAGGTCAACAGAGTTCCAAGCTTTAGTTGATTGAAGTCACGAAGGTCAGAAAAGGTCAACATCATCATCCCTTAGCTTCCAGTAGATAATGGTGGTTGAGCCCTGGAGGGGGGTTAAATTCTTCAAAACAGCTCAAGAAAGTGCTTCTGGCTAATCTTTACCATTGAAACAGATCTGGGAAGTCTTTCTTATCTGATTTGTTGTCTTTGTTGTTGTTCCTTCTCTTGCCTGATAAGAGTACTTTGTTCTTTTGTTCCCTTAAGATTATTATTACTGAGGGCAAGCATTGTGGCCAGGCTTAGATCACAAAATGGCTTAGGCCTAAAATGGCTTCTCTTATGTCAGGAAAACCATGCCTGGATCTCTTTCTCTGAGGACCCCCTACCATAACTGCTTATTACATAAATACACAGTGTACACATTAATTAAAGAAAACTTTTCCGCTAAGTTGGTAATAAATATCAAAGCTATATCACAATTTTGCATGCAAAGGAAAAACTGCTAGTTAGTCCATTTTGCAATTGATCCTTTATAGAAATAGGAAATGTTAAAAAACAGAGTTCAAAGTCTGAAGACCTAATTGGCCTTATTCAGTGATTCATAATTTAAGCAGTATCATATCTAGGAACTAGAAGCGCCCTCTGAAGGGTTGTACAAAAGGGAAGGTTTTTATAGAAAGAAGGGTGGGGCACAAGGGAGCTATTGATGAAAAAAAATAATGGATTATTTTTAGGCTAAGACATCTTTTTGCTGGGAAAGGTTTTGTCAGGCAGATTGCTGCTTCTTCCTTTAGGGGGTTGGCGGGAGTTGGAGAGGGCCCAAGTGACAGATTACCTCTTGGTGCTGACCAGCAAATTCCAAACTGATTGATTAAGATTACATTTCTGGGAAAGGTCAAAACTGCAGTTAGG
Source organism: Delphinus delphis (assembly GCF_949987515.2). Taxonomy (NCBI): domain Eukaryota; kingdom Metazoa; phylum Chordata; class Mammalia; order Artiodactyla; family Delphinidae; genus Delphinus; species Delphinus delphis. Next base: position 146,910,741 of record NC_082684.1, read on the forward strand.
TTAGGTATTAAATCATGGGCTTTTAACACAAGTGCTGCCATTTTGGGCCTGTGATTTTTCTCTTTAACAGAAATAATAGGAAATAGGAATAGGAAATAATTAGATTATTGTTAGACTAGATTTTTATTTTAGTTATTATTTAAAATATTTATTTATTTATTTATGGCTGCATTGGGTCTTTGTTGCTGCGCGTGGGCTTTTCTCTAGTTGCGGTGAGCAGGGGCTACTCTTCGTTGCAGTGCGCAGTTTTCTCATTGCGGTGGCTTCTCTTGTTGTGGAGCATGAGCTCTAGGCGCACAGGCTTCAGTAGTTGTGGTGCGCAGGCTCAGTAGTTGTGGTGCTCAGGCTTAGTTGCTCCACAGCATGTGGAATCTTCCCAGACCAGGGCTCGAACCCACGTCCCCTGCATTGGCAGGCGGATTCTTAACCACTGCACCACCAGGGAAGTCCTAGACTAGATTTTTAAAAAGAGTATTTCCTTACATGCCACTTGCCTCTTGACTGACAATCGCGTGAGAGTCAGCTAGGGTGGGTAAGTAACTAGTTTCACAAAATGTGTCTCTATCTCATTAAACGTGCTTAAGCATTTTGTCAGGGATGCTCATTTCCTCCTTTCTTTCCAGAAAGAGAACTACATCAAGCAAAAAAAGGTTTGTCCCAGACCAGGTTTGGGATAACTTTTCTTTTACACATTTTAGCTTTTTACTGACAGAGGTAAAAGTATTACTCCTAATAGATAAATGCTGTCTAATAGTTAAATGGAAAGTAAACACATGTATTTAAGTAAACATATCCTGTTCCAGTTTCCTAGTATCACAAAATACTAGAGCTGGACAGTAGTTACAGCAGTAAAATCAAGTATTACAGGAACTATTACAATAGGAGAAAAGAGCACTCAGTATAGAACTGGGTTCAATTCCTACTACAGAATGGACAGGTGATGATTTATAGCCAAGGAGCAATAGTGGGGTCGGGGGGAAGTGGGGAAGGGAGTGGCTTGTCAGTGGATAGAAAATTACTGAGAGGAAACATCAGGGGTAGGGAGATTCTGGCTAAACTAACCTAACAGGATTCCTGCTGAAGGCAGGCCATTTTGATCAGATATCACCTGGGAGAAGGTGAGAGATGAGGAATTTGGTTAGATATTGAAGGTGATCAGATGTTGATGGTGGGATTGTGGTTAAACCGATTTAACAAGATTTTTTTTTTTTTTTTACATCTTATTCTCTTCAACTAATCAACATGACCACCGGTGACACAACACTGTTATTGACACACAACACTCAAAAGTGGGGCCTCTTTTCACTCCAGGGGGACAAGTCAGGTGAGTGGGGCTTCCCTCATGGGGGCAAAGGAGTCGGGGCTGCTCACCTGAGGGGCGGGTGTCATGGAACCCACCTCTTGGTTGTGATGGTTTCGAGTTTCCCCACCATTCAGGATTCATGCCCATGCTCCCTTCTGACCTCCATATCCATAGCAGTTTCAAGTTTCAGCCTAAGCTCAGATCAGTTTCTACTCTCCCCTTTGCTTTCACCAGTGACCCTGTGACCCTGTGTTGAGCTCCTCCAGGAGGGCACTTCTTAAGAGTCAGGCTTGCGAGGAGTTGAAGGAGAGGGTTTAACAAGAGTTTTGTTACAACTAGGCTCTTAAGGACAAGGCCCAAGTGTTACCCAAAAACTGGGTTCACCTCTTGGTGATGTCGAGCCAAAAGACGCAACCAAGGGAAAGAGCGAAAGAAGGACCCATTTATTATTTGCATTAAGTAGGGAGAACACGGGCGATCTTTCCCAAAGGAGTGTATCCTTGAACAGCAAAATTAGGGAAGTTTTAAGCTAAGGGTACAGGTATATTCATGAAGGGGCTTGGCTGGTGTATGCATATTTATGAAGGAGCTTGAGCAGAGAATTCTGCATAGAATTGGGGCAAAGGTCGACAGAGTTCCAAGCTTGATTGAAGCTATGAGGGTCAGAAAAGGTCAACATCCCTTAGCTTCCAGTAGATCTGGTGTTTGAGCCCTGGAGGGGGTTTAAATTCTGCAGAACCGCTCAAAAAAGTGCTTCAGGCTAATCTTTACCATTGAAATGAACTGAGTCTTTATTATCTGATTTGTTATCTTTGCTATTCTTCCTTCTCTTGCCTGATAAGAGTACTTTGTTCTTTTATTCCCTTAAGATCATTATTACTGAGACCTATTCAAAGGCAAGCATTGTGGCCAGGCTTAGATCACAAAATGGCTTAGGCCTAAAATGGCTTCTCTTATGTCAAGAAGCTATATCTAGTTCTTTCTCCAGGGAACCCCTACCCCATCTGCTTACACAAGGATGAGGCCTAGTTGAAAAAGTGGCTCAGAGGAGCATGTTTAGAGTTTGGTCAAGGAGAGACCACTTGCCATTGGCAAGCCAGGTTCTTTCCAACAAACCTCATCTATGTGGAGAATAAAAAAGCAAAGGACTTTTGCACATACCATCTGGGGAAAAGGTTGGTATATGATCTCCCAAGAAGCCTGATAACAAGGGTGTGTTTCATTACCTTATTGAATTGATCTGGCTCAGTCTCACTCTCAAAGACCCAAGAGCACCCTCAAGAGCTGGCCCATCTTTAAGGATCAGAGTCACATTAACCAAGCTCAGGAGACAAATAAAACAGATTGCCTACTTATTATTAATTCATAATCAGAAATTGACTGAGGATGTTCATTGTCACGGTAGGTTAAATGAAAATTCATTTCTCTTTATAAGCAGATTTGATATGGTAAATCAAAATAAAGTTGCTTGGCAAACAGGGACTCAGAACACGGATGATTAGTTTAATGAATGGAATGTTTCATGGCATCATATATGCAATTCTACATAACAGGCTTCCTTTTTCCTACAAAGTTTAGGATAATTCCCTTTGTTTACAAGCCTTAAGAGATACTTCACTGTAACTAACTCTGGTGTACTAACAATAAAACCAGGTTAATTCTTCAGGTCATGACAAGGTTACCAGCATCTTCTCTTTGAAGTGTGATTTGCCCTTCTTTTTTTTTTTTTTTTCTCTGAAAGAACATTAATTGAGTAATTTATTTAGTTGATGTTGTGATTTGCCCTTCTACAATGTTTTAAAAGCATATGACTCTAAGACCATCTTTCTCTTAAGATACTCTCTTCAAGGATCTACTTTTGACAGTACTTAGAACATACTTCATTTTAGCCTTTTTATGACCTAAATGAACATGGTTTTTGTTTAATAAACGAACTGCTTAGTATAGTACCTAGAACATAATAAACTCAGAATAATTTTGAGCTATTATAGATAGTAAAAACCAACCAACATTATTTGGTCAAATATATTAATTAGATTATTGATGGGGTAAATTATATTTATGATAGTCTTTTAGATTATAGCTAAAAGAGGAAAAAGACCTAAACAAATTGGTAAAATATTCCTTTGGGAAGGTAAGCCTTCAGTTTCATTTGAAGCTGAGAGTTCATGCTGTATTTCAAGAAATGATCAGTCAATAAATGGAGGTAAAACTTCAAATATTCTGATAATTGTGGAAAGGAAGGAAAGTTTGCCTAAAGTATGTGAGTTTTCAAATTAATTTGCTTTAAGTATCTTCCAGGAGAATTGATTGTTCAAACTGTTATCTGAAATGGAGTCTTTCTTTTTGGAAAAATTACAGAGTAAGTTCACTTTTTATACTTTAGCATAGCATATTCCAAATATACTACTTTATTTAGTGTATCTCACAAAATAGTTAAATTAATACTTTACAGTCCATACGCTAATGCTTTTTTTTAATTGTTCTTACGTATCCTAGTTCTAAATATACTATAAATTGGTGAATAATTCTGTGTTCATCCTATCTGTGCCTTTGATTTTATACACTTTAGCGTTTTTAGTCCATATTAAAGAAATATTACTGTGTAGTCATCTTTAGCTACATTTTCTCTATGGAACTGATTACTGTGGGTGAGAGGTTCTCCAAATGTGGTTCCATCAAAATACAAACATGCTATATTATGATCCTGTCTTTAAAAAGTAACCTTTGCCCCCATATCTGTTTCCAGCTATCACCCCATTTCTCTGTTCAGTATACAGCAAAACTAATAAAATGTAGTTTTTACTTCTTGCAGCCTTTTTTTTAATATATACACATAAAGAACTGCTTTTATTGAAAACAGTACAACATGAATCATAATGTTCAGCATTAAAAATGTTTCCACTAACGGAACATTTGAAATTAACATTGCATTAGAGGGGAGGGATAAATCAGGAGCTTGGGATGAACATACACACACTACTCTATAAAGATAGATAACCAACAAGGACATATTGTACAGCGCAGAGAACTCAATATTCTGTGATAACCTATAAGAGAAAAGAATCTAAAAAAGAATGAATATATGTATATGCATAACTGAATCACTTTGCTGTACAACTGCAACCAACACAACACTGTAAATCAACCATACACCAATAAAATTAAGATTTAAAAAAAAACACTGCATTAGAAAATTACAGAATATGGTCACCATGCCTATGAAAACTACAGTCAATTTGTCAACAAAACAGTTAAGCTTTGTTCACTGTTCTTCTCCCCCATATGTTTCTGGTTATTAAGACCATTTACGTTAAAAATGGATCAAGGTTTAGTGTCGGTTCTATAGATATGATGAGTATTTTATCCCAGGTTTCCTGGGACACCCCTGGTTGCAAATGACTGTATCCTGGTTTGGGGATGGGAGGATGTGGTCCACACTGTTGGCTTTGTGTGGTGAGGGTCTCCTGATCAAGGTGTGAAGGGGTTAGAATGGATCATTTGGATAACATCTGAGACAGCAACAGAACAAAAGGGTACAAGAACGAGAAAGCTGTTTGAGCGAAACTGGTGGCCCTTGAAGAAGCAGGCAAAGGTGTCAGGCAAGCATGAGGCCAGGATGTGTCTGGGCGAAACAACTTGAGGGTAGATCAGGCAACCGTCTTGGAAGAGGAAGTTGGTTTTCTTGACTCAGCAGCTTAGTCACCTTCCGGCATCATCAGTGTCAAATACTCTTTAGCCTTCAGGGCCTGGCCACGGGCTTCTGAGGTGGTTTCATCACCTCGGAAGGTGGGGATTTTAGAAGGGTGGGCCTACAGGTTCATTTGTGGGAGAAACCTTCATTCCTTCTTCACATGAATCCATTCAAGGGCTTCCTCTGTGCCTGGCAGCCTGTGAGAAACTGGGCAGGACCCAGAAATGGCCAAAACCCAAATCTTTGCCTTTGAGGAGTTTTCAGTCCAGTGTGGGGGACAGGCCTATAGAGTAGTAAATTATAATCCCACCGTATCAAGGATTCCTATCTAGATAGAACCAAACACTGAGGGGCATAGAGAGGAGAGAGCCACTAACCACGGGATAGCTGGTGTGACTCAGGCCGGCCATCATGTAGTGGGCCTCACGCAGTCCTTTCTAAGTCCTTTTCCCCCTCAGTGGGTGAGTACAGGGAATAACAAGAATTGTTCCTCCTGGGGCTGTATAAGTGCTTCTGAGAAGCCCCCTTATCCTTCCAGGCTCCTGTTGATCCTTTTCCTATTTTATTCCCTTTAAGGACCTGTCAGAGTCCAGGCAGGAAACAGAGAGTACACTCAGCTGCGGTGTTTAAAAGGCTTTTTAGTGAAGTGACTATTTACAGAGGTTTGGGTAGCTTCCCAGAATTAGTAAGAGATGTTGTGCCCCCAGCAGCTGCCCACAAAGGGAAGCCTCTCGCCCACCTGCCCTGCAGAGACAGGGGAAGAGGTGGTGGTGGCGGCATCCAGGTGAAAGCCAGCATCCTGGGAGACGGGCTGCTGGACAGGAGCTGCTTGCCCACAGGGCACCATGCCAGGCATTGAGGAATTAAGGATCAACCAGCCAGACTTGGCCCTCACCTTTATGGAGCTTATGGTCAAAGCAGACTGTCCTGCAGGCCCCAGGGCTCTGGTGATTTCTGATCTCTCTCCCTCATTCCTTATTGGCCACGCCCTCTTCTTACCCCATGTGCTCTAGGGCCTAGGGGATACCAGCTGCAGGGCCAGGTGGTATACATATAGACATATATAAATATTTACATGCTAATAACATGCAAATAAAATATTTACATAAATAAAATTTATGTACCATAAATACATAAATGTTATACATATATGGACATAAGTATTTACATATAAATATGTACACATATTTTACATTTACATATTTACACATATGTATATGTCTCATACACACATGTATAACATAAACATATAAACATTTATGTTCTATAACATTTATATATAAATATGTATACATATTTATACATATGTCTTTTGGTCTGTTTTCCCCTACTAGAATTTATTAGAATCTAGCCTCCATGAAGGCAAGCTCTTAGTGCCTAGAATAGTCCCTGGACTTTGATAGGCACTGAATGACTACATAATTGCATTCCAGACAATATGCTTGATTCCAAGATACTCATCCTTCCTAAGAATTTTAGCAAGAACAACAAAACAAAAGGCCTAACCACCTGTCATAGTAAGGAACTTTAGGTTAACCTCTAGATTCTACATAATAAAAAGTTGACTTCACTTTCTACAAATCAAGCACCTACAGTGAAGGGGGAAAAGGGTTTGTATACTTTATGCAGAGAAAAATCTGGTAAACTCAAATTCTGTTGCATCATTTACCTGGAAATCTTGTGCAGTGCCTTGATTTTTGATGTTTTAGAGGAAGTGAACAAAACTAATTTTTTTTTCTTTCTTGTGCCAAATATCATATTTTGGGATATTTGAAAGAATTTCATGAGGCTGCAGTTTGAGCTGTTTCCTCACATCAAGCCATTTTTGTAAATAGAAGATTCAACTTTTCTGGTCCCCTAGTGACTCACAAGATTATTTTTTCTAATTGATGTTAATATCCTGAACCTGAAACCAACAGGGAAAAATAAGAACAGTGATTTTTTTTTTTTTTCCAGTAAAGGTACTCAGATCCAACTGAACAGGAGGTTTCAACAGATGGCAGCTGAAATAAATCTCTCTATATAGTGGAATTACAGAGTTTAAAGAATTGTATAGCCCATAATCTACCACTGTTCATGCTCTATGTTAAAGATGTAGCAAAGTAATTACATTTGGGGAATTCCCTGGTGGTCCGGTGGTTAGGACGCCTTGCTTTCACGGCCTGGGTTCAATCCCTGGCCGGGGAACTAAGATCCCTCAAGCTGCATGATGAGGCCAAAAAAAAAAAAAAAAAAAAGTAATTGCACTTGTAAAAACGTGCAACATTGTCTCACATTTTCATTCTTGTATAAGTAAGGTTTCTTCTGCCTGGATGGACCTTTCCTTTGATTTGGCTTTACCTTCTCCAGAATGTTTCTTCTGATCTTGGTCTCAATTTAAGCAATTCTCTGTGTCTGAAAGACCTTTTACATAGTTTACATTACATAAATTATCATGTATTATTAATTTGCTACTCTCATTCCCCCCAAATATTGTTTATTGAAACAATAAAAGACACTTTTCTATTTCTGTGTTCCATTTTCATTGTATAGCACCTGCCATAAGTAGGTGTTCAATAAATATTTGCTAAATGAATGAATAACAAGTCCTCTCTTCCACCAGTTTAGCAGTGTGAACTAACGTTCCCCAGGTTCTAAGCTATTAGTTGAAATAACAGAAAAGTAGGAAATTACTCATCAGAATCTTCCTTAATTCAGTTTTCAAAATTACAGTTCCTGTGTTCCTTTGTCTTGATAAATATACTCAGTAGACAGTTGAGATCCTGAAAGCCTTTTGAAGCTTTTGGACTACATGAACGAAATAAAGCTAGGTATAATAAAATGCTTTCTACCTTTTATTCTATTTTGAACACATTTTTATTTAAGAAGTCACTGTCATTCAGTTATCAGTTGAAATGCTTTATTTCTTAAAGGTATTTTTTAAAAAATAATTCAAATCTTTTTATATTTCAAATTAGCTATCCTAGCCTTAGATTTAAAACTCATTTTTCCTGAGTATATTTTCTCTTTATTTAAGAGTAATATATTTTCATAGAGTGTGTTGAAAATTAGGAAAATCAAGGGTTCTTGTTCTGTCAGGTGCAGTGTTTAGAGTGTTATTTTGATAAAATCCAGTAGCTCTGATATTGCTTGAAAATACTTGGTCCTTTGGAGTATAATAGCAGGGGAAAAACTGTGGCATGGTTAAAAATTCACCATAATTACTTGAATTGGTTTTATACATAATCATCTTAGGTTTTGATAGTGAGGTAGCTGTATGGAGTGTCTTTGGGTCCAACATACATGAAAACACAGGATTGCCAGGGTTCACACAAGGAGGCAGTTGTTCAGGTTTCATTTCTGTTTCTGAATTTGAAGCTGAAGTAATCTTCTTATCCTAAAAGATAAATGCATAAAATAATTCTCAATTATAAAGTTCTGAAAAAAACAGAATTATTTAAACTTAGCCCTAAGCCTTTCTTACCCCACTACTCACAAAAAGTGACTCGAAAAAGATCAAAGACAAATGTAAGATCTGATACCGTAAAACTCCTAGAAGAAAACACAGGGAAAAAGCTCCTTGGAGTTGGTCTTGGTAATTTTTTGGATATGACAACAAAAGTACAAGCAATAAAAGCAAAAATCAATAAGTGTGACTACATCAAACAAAAAAGCTTCTGTGCAGCACAAGAACAGCAGAAGGAAGAGGCAGCCTTGGAATGGGAGAAAATATTTGCAAACCATACATCAGATAAGGGGTTAATTTCCAAAATATCTTTAGAACTCATACAATTCAATAGCAAAAAACCAAACAATATAATTAAGTAATGGGCAGAGGATCTGAACAGACATTTTTCCCGAAGAAGACATACAGATGGCCAACAGGTACATGAAAAGATGTTCAACATCCTTAATCATCAGAGAAATGCAAATCTAAACCACGATGAGATATCAATCCACACCTGAAGAATGGCTATTATAAAGTTAAGAGAGAATAAGAGTTGGCGAGGATGTGGAGAGAAGGGGACCCTCGTGCACTGTTGGTGGGAATGTAAATTGGTGCAGCCACTGTGGAAAACAGTATGGAGGTTCCTCAAAAAACTAAAAATACAGGACGTCCCTGGTGGCGCAGTGGTTAAGAATCCGTCTGCCACTGCAGGGGACGTGGGTTCGAGCCCTGGTCTGGGAAGATTGCACATGCCGCGGAGCAACGAAGCCCGTGCACCACAACTACTGAGCCTGAGCTCTAGAGCCTGCGAGCCACAACTACTGAACACATGTGCCACAACTACTGAAGCCTGAGTACCTACAGCCTGTGCTCCACCACAAGAGAAGCCACCGCAAAGAGAAGCCTGCGCACCACAACTAGAGAAAGCCCGCGCACAGCAATGAAGACCCAACGCAGCCAAAAATAAATAAATAAAATAAATAAATTAAAAAACAACCAGAAAAACTAAAAATAGAACTATCATATGATCCAGGAATTCCACTTCTGGGTATATATCTGAAGGAAATGAAATCACATCTTGAAGAGATATCTGTACTCCCATGTTCACTGCAGCATTCACAATAGCTAAGACATGGAAACAACCTAAGTATTCATCAACAGATGAATGGATGAAATTTTGGTATATACACACACACACACAACGAAATATTATCAGCCATAAAAAAGGAAGGGATCCTGCCATTTGCAGCAACATGGATGGACCTTGAGAGCATTATGCTAAGTAAAGTTAAGTCAGAGAAAGACAAATACAGTATGATCTCACATATATGTGGAATCTGGAAAAAAAAAAAAAAGTCAAACTCAGAGCAGAATGGTGGTTGCCAGGGGCTGGGGATGGGGGAAATAGAGAGATGTTGGTCAAAGGGTACAAACTTCCAGTTATAAGAAGAGTAAGTTCTAGGGATCTAACATACAGTATGGTGACTACAGTTAACAATACTGTATTATATAATTGAAAGTTGCTAAAAGAGTAGATGTTCTCACCATACCCACACACAAAAATTTTTAATTATGTGAGGTGATGGACATATTAACTAATCTTACTGTTAATCATTTCACAGTATATATGTATATGAAAGCATCATGTTGTACCTTAAACTTACACAATATTATATGTCAATTATACCTCAATAAAGCTGGAAAAACAATAGAGAAGAAAACAAAAACTTAGCCCCATCTACTCTCCTTTTGGGAGTCATTTTCTCTGGAGGACATTGAAGAGTACCCATTCAATTATATATATCTGTACAGAGCAAACTTGTCAAAAGTATGTACAAGGTAGCTTTTTAAAATCCTGTACTAGAACTATGAGAATTTATAAAAACGTGTAACTTATAGAGTAAGACTGCAATAGGTCATAGTTCAAAGAGGACGTACAGCTTAATTTCAGGGTGAAAAGGGAACAAGATAAACATTCAGGGATCTTAACCTTGTGGGGGATAGCCATTAAGCAAATAATTATACAACTGACTAATTGTGGTAAGTGCTATGAAGAAAAAAAATTCAGGATATTTATGAAGACATATAGGGGGTTCTAACCTAGTGTGAGGGCCTAGGAAGGCCATTCTGGTGAAGTGTCGCTGGAAGGCAAGCGAAGGAAAAGATAGAGGAGGGCACAAAGAAAAAGCATGGCCAAAGTGGAGTAAGTTAGAGTGAAAATGGCTGCAGATGAGAATAGAGGGGCAGGAGCCAGATCCTGAAGGGTCTGGTTGGCTATGTGAAAAGTTTAGATCTTTATGGTAAAAGCAATGGAAAGCTATTGAAGCGTTTTAAGGAGAACCATGTCATGATGTAATATGCTTTTTAGTAAGATTACTTTGGCTGCCGTCAGAGACTTGAATGGATGTGGAGAGGAGCTTCAGTGTTCCATGTGACTGACGATGATGATTTATAGAAGAATGGTGGTATAGAGAGACTAGTAAATAAATTTGAGACACATTTTGGAAGTAGAATTCATTGGACCTGGTGATTGATTGGATGTGGATAGTGAGGAAGAGGGACAGATCAAGAAAGACTCCCACATTTCTGGACAAACATTTGGGTAGATGGTGGTGCCATTTACTACAATTTAATATGTAATTAACATATATAATAAATTTAATAAATATTTAAAATATACACAACTTAGCTATTTGGGGAGGGAGGGAGCAAGATATTACAAAGAATGGGTACAAAAGTGCATATTGCTTTCTAGCAATGCATATAACATGCTTATCCTTAGTAAAGTCAAGTCTATAAAAAACATCAAGCTTCAATAATGAAGGTGAAAGAATTCAAATGGAACACACTATATGCACCTTGTTTATCACTCATTCAACAAATACTGAGTACCCACTGTGTACCAGGCATTGTTAGATGATGGAAAAATAGTGATCAACAATCTAAAGTTCCTAGAACTTACATTTTATTACCTAGAAGACAAGCACATAGGAAACCAGCTCAATAATGTTGGGAAACTGGTTATTTAAAAAAAATGTAGGTCTTCACCTTCAAATATTAGGTGTCACCAGTTCTGGGTTCTGATGTTGCCAGTGATAATAGCTGTGTGACTTTGATAAAATTATTTTGCAAGGATTCAAATTCCTTGTCTATAAATATAAAACAAAGGAGATGGATTAGTTTTTTTTCTTTTTCTAATCTGAGGTTATAAGGGCTCTCCAAATGTAGCAATAGGAAAGTGATTTTCAGTTATTTGAAAAACATGAAGGAAGTGTATATTTACTTGTGATAAGGCTCTTAAAAATGATTGTGGTGTCCATGTAGGCAAAAAAATTTGGTAGTTAAAAAACCCTCCAAATTTGGCAACTTCTGGAATACTTAAGATCTAAGTCCTTCCAGATCAGAAATTATATTATTATATCTAACCTCATAGAGATTGGCAGGGTTCTGTAACTCTGACTTTTTAAGGTTGCATTAAATAGAAGGTTGTTTATATGCATTAAAATTCTTTTGCTTTGAAGACTCTATAGTAGATGCTTGTGATTCATGAGGCTGAGACCCTTTAAGAATTCTAAATCCTTAAAACTAGCAAGCATATAATCTCAGTTTCTCCAACTCTAAAAATGGAGGAAAGAATATTGACCAAGTTGCTGTGTCACGCTTAAGTTAGGATCAAATCTGGGTCAGATTAGTTCGGTTCCTCTTAGACTAACTCAGCTCCCTCTGAATTCTTGGGTTATTCTACTTAATGTCTCTGCAAAGTTAAGTTCCCCACTGTCAGGAACCTATTTGTTTTGAAATCTTGAGTTCAAACCTGCAAATGTGAAGTATTTACTCCACTTTCTTTTCTTTTGTTCAGATTTGAAGAAGTATAATAGAGTGTTGGAGGAGTAGCACAGGCAAGAACTTTGTGGCCTAGATTCCAGTCCTTTATCATCACTGCACCTTTGTTTTTATATTGTCTGTAAAACTGGGAAAAAAGGGGGAAAAAAAAAACAACCTGCCATAGTTCCTGTGGTTGTGGAAATGAAAGAAAATCGGATGTAAATGATACGCTGCTATATAAATGGAACCAATTTTTAACATTTTCTTTTTTGCAGGTATACTTCAATGCATATGCATGATCTTCCAGAATTCAGTTCTGAAATTTACAGGTTAAGAAAACTTTACAGTAGTGTGCTACCATTTACTAACATTCATTATCTTGTAGGAAGCTGGCAAAGCTGGAAGTAGAACTCATCAGTTCTTGCTGTTTATTCTTTTTTGACACTGCTTATTGTTTTAAATATCAAGAGCACAGACATTGGAGAATAGTAAGTCACCAGAATCCTACGGTATCACAACAGGTCAGCTTTTCTCAAAATGTCTAGGTTCTCTCAGCACATGGAAGGCTTCTTAGGTGGAAGGTGCTGCCCTGTGACTTGTGAGAAAAAGTACCAACCCTAATTTACTTTATGGACACCAGTCAGGTTGCCCAGGGCAACCTCAGTCCCAGAGGTTGTGACTTTCAAATCACCTTCTGCAACTGGCTCTAAAATTCTGATCAACTTTGAATCAAAATGGAATACAGAAAACAGAATCTAGTGAAAATAGAAGACAAATTTTGTTGGCATAATCCATACCACACAATCTGTAAAAGTTAGTGTCTACCGAAATCTTTTAGACCTCCAGGACAATTCACAAATGTTTACGGACTTGGAAACAAAATACCCCTTGCTTTTACTTTATATCCTAGGCCCTCACTGCAACTTTCTTATTTGGGTTTCAACCTCTTCAAATCTGGTATTCTTAAAATGTAGAGTTCAAAACAGATACAATCAAAAACAAAACAGCCTAATATAAAGAATAATAAAAAGATTACTTTAAATTCTCTGCTAGGTTATACATTGGGTCAGCAACTGTTACTGAAGGAGAAGAAGGTTAATGAAAATTATAAATGAATCTTTTAAAATCGATTAAGTCTAAAATTAGACTGTGCAAGTGCCTTGAAAATCTACAAATAGATGGTATTAGCTTCCTTACTAATTTAATTTTCAGGCTCTCCTAGAATTAGAGAAAACCAGGCCACTTTGACTTTTCCAAGTCTTTTGTTATAAACACACACACATTTTTATAAAGATACATAACAAGCTACTGAAATAATAAAAATGCCCATTATAGAAGCTGTAATTATAAAATTAAAAAAAAATTTTTTTTTTTGGTTTTGTGTCACAGTTGATGTTAACTACAGTAACAACAAAAGCAAAAAAAACCCTGTAAGTCTATTTTTGAGGCACCCTTTTGTTTCCCCTCAGGCCCACCATCCTCCTTGTTCATGTTTTTCTTAATTTATCTTTTTCTGGCCACAATTAGGTGACAGAGAATTAAACCTTAACTTTCTACTGTTTCCATCAACAGTGAGTATAAATGCACCATATACTTTTTTCCCCTCATATCCTTTTTTGAACAAGACACAATGTAAACAGATGTCAAATTAACAAGGTACGTTTTTCTTGTTCAAAACCATCACGGCATTTTGCAATGGGGCATGAGTTGCATACCATCCCCAATCATCTTTATACCTTCAGAGGCAATTCTGGCTTAATGCAATGCATGTTACATCTGTGTAGCCCAGCGGTTGCCTACAACGGTGGGTTTTTTTTGGAGGGTGGGGGTGGGTGGGAGTGTGGGGTGCCCAAGTTTATAGTAAAGAGTACCGACAGTCAAAAACATTCAGCCCTCTGCCCAAACCCACCCAGTCGCCCTCGGTCATTCTCGATATCTTCTTTATTTTTTTCGGCAAACGCAGTCTTTTCCTGCAGCGGATGGCAAGGCCAGCAAGCGCCGACTTTTACTACACCCAATTAAAGCAGCAAAGAGAAGGCGAACCGTCGGCTGGATGGATACGTGTAAAGTAATCGGCCTAATCCCGGGAGCCGTCCTCCAGGGTGGAATCCTTCGGAGAGGCTGTAGCAGGCCGTCTCCACAGTAACCGGCCGCGGCGCCTCTGCAGTGCCGGGGCCCGGATGTTGTGAGGATCACGGCCGCGGGGCCCAGCTTCCGGCAGCCTGCCGGCGGCGGACTGCGCTCCTCTTCGGGAGTCGTAGTTCTTCCCTCCGCCGCCGCCCGGTATAAGGCGCGGGCGGGACTACGAGTCCCGGCATGCGCCGCGGCGCCCCGCCGTCCTCCGCCTTTCGGCTGCGGTCGCCTGCGAGCAGGTTGTTGTTTTATGAGAGGCGTCACTGCTCTCGGAGCTGTGACCGTCGCCGCCGCGACAGCTAACGCCGTCGGGCGGAGGTGGCGCTGCTCCTTCAGGTACGGCCCTGGGCGAGTTTGGACCCCAGGAGGGGAGTCCCGGCCGACTGTCGGGGTCCTGGCTTAGCCGCCTGGTGGAGGCGGTCGCGGGGTTTCCGCTGAAGGAGGGCTTGACCCTAGGCGCTCGGTGTTTGCGGCCGCCTGGGTGGCCTCCTCGGAAGGCGAGTCTGCATCCCCCGTGGCGGAGCCGGTCCGGTGGTCCTGCAGCCTCGGTTCCCTGCGTTGCAGACGCGAGCGGTGTGCCGGGAGTGTGGGGGAGCCGACAGCCCAGGGGACGCACCCGCCTTCCTCCGCTGGGCTGGCTTAAGGCTCTCCTCGGTCCTGATTGATGAGAATCCATATGGTAAGATGTTATGTGCGTCACTCCGCCGGGTTTTCAGCCGGCCGGTCTTTTTTGGTGACGTTTGAGCCCCGTGATGACAGGAAGAGAAAGATTAAATAATGTGTTTGAGATTTCTGCTTGTGAGCCTGGCTGATAATGATCAAATCTCTCTGTCTATCCTGTTCCGCCTCCACCGGTCCCCTTCCTAATCGATAAGCCCTCGTAGCAGCAGGTCACACCGTGCCTTGTACGCGTTACTGTTTATCTTTATTTAACGAATCAAGTTTTTGCCTTTGGGAGCGCCAATTTTAACGAACTCAGCCAATTAGGTACTTTGTTGAGTGGGTGAAATTTGCACTCAGTCTGGCTTTATTAAAAAATGGAATGGAGCCTTCTTGTAGCTAGAATAGGTAATTATTTTAGTACTGCGAATTTTAGGAGATTTGCCTCCTCAAATAAGGTCACATCTACTGGACGGTATTTGAAATGTCATTATTAGCGCATCGTATCTTTGGCTTAACGTTTGAATCTTATTAGGCCCCACCTTTCTCAAGGGGGGGTATTTATCACACCTTGGACGCTAGTGTGAGTGGTTTACTATACTTCCCTGAGCTATGGTCATAAAGGGGAAGGGAAGGGAGAAAGTGAGGGTATTATTTTAATAAATAATTTTTAATCCTTTACCCAACCTAAGGATTAAAGAAGCTATTAAAAATCGCTCTCAAATAATATTTGAGGGTGTGGGAAATACTAGTTTTTAAATGAAAGTAGGTTAGAAAGTAGTGTAATACTAATTTTGTTAACTAAACCATAGGACTAGAAGTGATTCAATGTCTATTAGAAACAAGACTCAAAGGAGTGTAATAGTTATAAAGTGATTAGATGCTGAAACTACAAATTATTTTTTTCTTTATACTTTTTGGTATTTTCCAAATTTTCTATAGGAAAAAACCTTAATTTAAAGAAAAGGACACAGGTGCAGCAATTCCAGTTATACAGACTCTTTAAACATTAATTTTAAAAAGCAAATAACAACTAAAAACAACATAGGCAGAGCCCCTGTTACTGCATCCACGGACTCTGTGAATAACAAGTTTAAATGTATGTAAGTTAGTTGTTGAGAAGTGACAAGAAATGCGTTGGTTGGACTGGAAAGGAAACAAAAAAATATGACAGTAATTCTTAGCATTTGTACATCTCGTCTTATTTTGATCTGTTTTCTTTTCATTTTGTACAGTAAAATCAAGACAAGATTGCTTACTTTTCTTCAATTAAGGGAGTGCAATCTTGATTATTACTGTAACTCAAGGTGACAAAGCATGGGCATATTAATCTGAAAAGATCTGGGATGTAGCAGGATTTTTCATTTATTATTTGTAAACATTTGCCAGTGGAAATAAAGAAGTTAAACATTATTATAAAATGGGGGCTTTAAGCTTGTTTTCATCAAGTCATTTCAAGTATCAATACTATGTTTTATATGCCTGATATTTTGGATTATGTTTTTGTTTCATTTTCTATTATGGATATGTTGGATATGGTTGGGTAAGTAGCATATTTAGCCCACATTTTGTTTTCTGTCATAAAGAAAGGGCCACATTGTTCTTTGATAGGAATAGTCCATGTATTTTTGCAGTTACCAGTCTTGAGAAAATGGGGTTTACCTCAATTCCAAGTGTCCATTAACTCAATAGAATAGCCATTCTGAAGCTTTGTTTTTATTTTTTTGCTTTTTTGTTTTTTAAGCTGTAGAAGTCATACTTTGTTTTCTTAGGTTCTTTTCTTTGGAGCATTGCTTCTCTCCCCAGATTTCAGTTTCTTTTCAATATTTTCTATTGTTTTATTTTGTGTATTTTGTGCCCTTTGTTGGCTCAATATCTCACTAAAAATTTGGGTTCATTTACAGGGCATAAGAAACATTCATAATTACTTAACATGTTTGGTTTACTAACTGGTTCCACAGTATTGTGTAGGTTGTGTAATTGTATTTTATCTAAGTTAAATATTTAAAAAATTAGGTGAGTTTGAACTGAGAGCTTAGAAGTAGTAGTTTCTGACATGTAAAGAATATGGACACAGTGCAAGGCCTGTTAAGCCCAGGGTATTTTAAAACAGAAAATGCAGACTCATCTAACAATGCAGAACTACTAGAGGCTGAATTGCTTTTGTGTTTGAGTGGTTAAGATGAGGAAGTTGCCATATTGTAGGCGATAACTTACATTTTCAAGAATTTTCTTCCTGGGAGTTGTGCAGTTTTTGTTTTGTTTTTAAATTTATTTGTAAAAATTTGTTAAACAGTTTTTAAAGGTTACTTTCCATTTACAATTATTACAAAATATTGGCTCTGTTTTACATGTTGTACGATACATTCTCGAGCCTATCTTACACCCAGTAGTTTGTACCTCCCACTCCCCTACCCTGTATCGCCGCCCCCAACCACTAGTTTGTTCTCTATATCTGTAAGTCTGCTTCTTTTTTTGTTATATTCACTAGTTTGTTGTATTGTTTATGTTCCACATATAAGTGATGTCTTACCATGTTTGTCTGTGTGGCAGTTCTGCAGTTTTGACTAAATTAAAACAGTTAAAAAAAATGAGTTGGTTTAAAAGGTCATGTTCGATGTATTGCACTAGATAAACTTGAAAATAAAAATCTCAGTTTGAGTTCTAAGGTGAAATTTAACTCTGTAATATGGGGAGGATTGCAACTAACTGATAGATTGAGAGGATTTTTTTTCCAAGGGGTGTTTAAGGTGTGGAAACCTGCTTAAGGGCTTATAGAGTTTTCTGGAGGAAGTATTAGCAAGGAAGTATTAGTATTAGCAGTAAGTCAGAAATCTAATTTTTCTTCAGTATTTGTCCATAAAGCAGTTTCCTAAAACCTTATTTCTGGTTCATGTTGCCAGCATGATGAAATGTGAAAAAAGAATTGGATTGGGAGTCAGGACGTTTAATGATGTTGACAAATAATTTAACTTATGAGCTTCTATTGTTTCCATTTGTACATAATAAGTAACAGCCATTACCATACTTCATGGGGTATGTGTGAAGATCAAATCAGATATAAAAAGTCGTATCACTTTGTAAGTGGCAGAGTGATCTACCCATGCAAAGTATTATTGGCCTGCGTAAGTAACATTTACATAAAGCATATTATACATTTGAAGTGTGATGACTTAATGTGATATATATACTTTTGGACTGAGAAGTTTGATGGAAAAAAGTCATATGGGATCTTCATTTGATTTTTTTGATAGTGCTTTTTGCCTTTTACTAGGTTGAAGGGAACCTGGCCCCTTTCCTGACTGTGACTTTGTACTCTACTGCATTAAAGGTTTGGAAATTGCAGTGTGCTTTTATGGTTCAGCCTTTAATTTTGGTTTTGATTTGTTTTAATTGCACATCTAAAGTATAAAGAAGATCTTCAGTGTAACTTAACAGTAGGAAGTGGATGTTGTTTTTAATGTTCTAAAACAGTCCTTTAAGTTGATTTCATGAACAGTGAGTCTACACAGAATGTCAAATTCCAGGTCCTCCCAGAGATACATTACATGTGTAAGCATTTGTCTTTCAGGGAAAGAGATAGTTTAGAGCTTAGACACTCCTTCTGGGGAAGTCAACCCTATCTGTATTACATACAACATCTGCCCCTTGAGATTAACTTCAAGTTGGGTTGACATATAGAACATTCAAGTAAAAAAGTCTTTTAGAAACTTACAAATCAATTCTGCGGACTTTATGAGAGCAAATATAAGCGAAAGTGAAAGGCAAAGAAACATAATATATCATGGGTTGGTAATGACTGCTTCTATATTTGATTAGTTGATAACTCAAATAACATCTTTACTAACATTTTATCTAATATTACTACTAGAAAGTAACAATGGGTGTGTACTTGTCTATTATGTACTTAAAAAAATGGAAAACAGAATAAAAATATATAAAATCCCTTTGTTTTCCATCTCTCTGGCTTTTTTCCCAAATGAAAAGTAGAAGAGGGTTGTAAAAAAAAAAAATTAGGACAGATTATCCTTTTGTGGAAAGTATGTTTAAGATAAACAAAAAATATAGATATATGATGAATACATACATTTTAACAAGTAAAATTATTAAAAAAATTTTTTAAGAGTAGAAAAAACAACATCAAGCTAGATCCCATTAGTTTTACTTATCTCTGAAAGGGGAAGAGGAGCCAACAGGGCCTGGCAGTGCCCAAGTGAGGGTCGTATGGCGCCTAGTCAAGCTTCTAGATTTACTACTGGCTCTTTCAGGCTTTTCCAAAATTAAGATGTAACAATCCTGGAAAGTCAGGATTCTTTTCAGAATGGGAACACCTGGTGAAAAGGTATTTCCATACTAACAGATATCTTAATTTCCCCCCAGCATTTTGAATTCATATGGTTTTCTGCTTTGTTTCAAACTTTTAATCAAAGGTGTAGCTTCTTTTAGATGGAGGCAAAAAGGGATACTTTTATCTTCAAATATGGCAGTAGTTGCTTTTGTTTCCCAATATGAAGGATGTTACATCATAAAAGAAATCTTGTGAAGAAATTGTGTATTGACTCACTTCTTGCAGAATTTGTTTTCTAAACCAAAAAGTTAATTTACTGTATGTAACAGTATTGCTGCCTCTTTCTGGTCATGGATAAAGTGAAATTACTACTATTGGAGATTTTTTTCCAGATACCTATCTTTAGCGATATCGGTGTTTAAATGAAATTCCACTCCATTAAAACTAGGAAAGCCTGTTTGCTATGGACAGGTTATCTTTGAATCCACTTAGAAGATGGATATAACCAAGGGGCAGGACAGCCATTGGACCCACATCTTGATGCCGTAATTACTACACTGTGGACTCTTCAAATCCCTGGGTTATGCTCTCTCTTCTCTAGCATCAGCTTTCTCCAGTAAACTTCTGATACCTCAGATATAAACGTTTTAATATGATTCCCTTTAGTCCTTTAATTTATTCTGAAGAGACTGGTCATCCAGAAGATGATTGGATTTTTGTCAGTCATTCATTTACTTAATATTGGGTTTGTCTTTTCATTTAAAAAATGTATATTTTTTTCCTGCGGATTATGAAGGTAATAAATAGCTCACTGAAATTTAGCAGACATAATACGTGTAATTATAGTTTTTTTAGATTTGAAAGATACTCTTTAAAATTAGACTAATGCATATAAATTAATATCAATAGGGTTTATTATACATATCATTTTCTGACTTGCTTTTTTCACAGAATATATTATTGATGTCTTTCCATGTCAGGACATGTTGATCTATTTTAAATTTTTAATGGCTGCATTAATAATAGATATTATACATTTTAATTTTAATAAACTCACTCTTGATAGACTTTTCACTTTCTAATTTTGTACTATAAAAATTCAACCATTCTTACACACATGTATATGTATTTTCATATTCATGTGAGTATTTCTACCAGATAAATTCCTAGAAATGAGGTGGATAGGAAATGAAATAGAGATGATAGGTCACAGGGTATCTGCCTGTAAAATTTTGTTATTACAAAATTACTCAAATGATAATAACTATGCATTTTTACTGTTTACAGTACCTATTTTTCTGTATCTGACCTATTAACCTGTTTAATCTTTGTTGATCGTTTAGGCATTAAAATAATCTTGCTACTCTTTGTGTATCTTTCGTAGTAAGGTTGAGCATTTTTTTCCTTATAAGCCATTTTAATATCTTCTATAAATTGCTTACTCATATTCCTTGATAAATTTTCTATTCAGTTTTTTAACCTTTTTCTTACTCATTTATTGGTGTACTTTAAATGTTTTGAAAAGTGTTATATATGTCACAGGTATTCTCAGTATATCATTCTTATTTTTATGACTTTTGGCAAACAAGTTTATGATTTTTATATAATAAAAAGCTTTTCCTTTACAATTTCTAGGTTTTGTGTAAAGCTTAGTAAAAAGGTCATCTTTACCCTAGGATTGTAAAACTTTTCTGTTTTGTTTGAGTCTTTTTGTGTGTGTGGTTTTATTTTATATGTTTAAATCTCTGGGCTGTATTTTTACCAGGTGGTCTTAAGGTTTTATGAAGCCTTATCTTAATAATGCCGAACTTTCACAAGGCAAACATGAGAGATGACATCAATCTGAAAGTCTTTTGCAACACCACATTTATGACGTTTAATGGAGAGTATAATTCCTGAGTGATGCAATTTGTCAAAAAACTGATTTTTTCCCCCTTTGGGAGGTAGAAGGGGAAGAACAATGAAATTTACTGTCTTTTTAAATTCAGAAGCGTTTTATGTGAAAATGGCTCTTATCTTTCGCATCTCTTTCATTCTCTACCTTTCACACCAACCATAGAAAGGCTCTGCTGTTTTGAGCATCCATAATGGCAGCCAGCACTTTAGTTCCATATTCAGAATTACCTGTCAGATCATTTGTCTCTTGATGCTGTTTGGAAGCAATTTAGTTTGGCCTGGGCTTCGTGAAAATATGTTGCAGGATTTATCTGCTATAACAGTTAAAAAGCCATACAAAAACTTACTCTTTTTCAAATAAAGAGTTTACCTGACCATTCTAGCCAATAAGCCTTGGAATCAACTTCCCTAAGGCAGTCTTTTTTTTTTCCCCCACAGCACAGAGGCCTAGTGGGTACTAGGCACTCCTAGGCTAGGCTTATTTATTGCCAGAGTTTGGGGACTGAAATAAGGTTGACATTGTAGATGAAAAAAAAAGTATAAGCTGAGCCTTCACTTAAGATGAGACTATTTGGAAAAAAGAAAGCAACACAGTGAAAGGTTCTTCCCCCACCACAATGAACAGGATTGAAGACCCTTTAATTCCGCAAAGAGATACAGTTCTCACCATTTACTCCAGAAGTGTTTGTCACAGTACTTTTTAAAATGTAAATTTGTGCCAAATTACCATAAAGCATAGTGACAGTAACAGTTTTAGATCCTTACTTAGACAGAAAATCTTAGACTTTCTTAAGCTTTTCTGTTTCAACCCCTTCATTGTGGTGCTTAGTGATTTTAGTGGCCCTAGCTCCCTTTTGAAAATAGGCAGGAATAAAAAAAATTCATAATTGTGGTACATTTAAAAGAGGCAAGCTTAAGGGGTGGGGCTAGACCTGGAATTAGACCTGTAGCTCATTACTATTTCTGATCCTTCAATTCCTGATCTGAGTAAAAATGCTTGTGTGTCCTTTTCTATAGATAAAATAGAATATTAAGCGATTAAAGATGAGAGATTATTATGTATGTATTGTATGACTTCTGACTAGTAGAGAGCAGTTAAAATTTTTGTGCAGTTATAGAGACATTGAAAATTAAATTGAAACTTCTTATCAAAAGCTTTGAACTTAACACTAACTAGTAAAGTAACTCATGGATAAAAGTAATAGAGGCTGCTCTTAGGCAAGCTATGCT
Source organism: Delphinus delphis (assembly GCF_949987515.2). NCBI lineage: Eukaryota > Metazoa > Chordata > Mammalia > Artiodactyla > Delphinidae > Delphinus > Delphinus delphis. Next base: position 146,933,197 of record NC_082684.1, read on the forward strand.
AAGAAGTACAGAACTTATGCTGAGAAATAAGAAATAAATGCGATACATTCAGGGGAAGGAGAGATCAGTGTGTCAGAAACATGAAGGAAAACTTCATGGAGGAGACTGAGCCTTAAAGATGGAAATCAGAAGAAAGGAAAGGAGGAAAGCATTCCAGGAAGTGTGACTTGAGTAAGTGAAGACATGGAGGTAGGGCTGTGCTCCTCTACTTGTAGCAAGTAGATTACTTTGATCAGATGAAATAGCCCTGGAGGAGAGAACTAATCGATTGCAAGCTAGGCTAGAGCCAGGTAGTGGAAGCATTTGGATGTCCCCTTAAGAAGTTTGACTTTATTGTACAGAATACTTACTCTCAAGGTCATGGGGAGACTTTTGCACAGGAAGTTTAAAAAAAAATTTCTAGCATTTGGAATAAGTACTGCATGTAACCTGCAGTCAGTTTCATTGTTGCCTGTATGTAAGTGTTCAGGGTGGTTGTGTGTGTTTAGGGAGGGACCAAGCGAAGAGTTGCAAAATAGCACTGTAAAAAGTGGTGAGTACCATTGTAATTAAAACAGCCTTGTTTTGGTGCTGGAATATAGATCATTGGAACAGAATGGAGACTACAGAAACTGATTCATAAATGTATGGGACTTTATGTGACAGAGAGTGGCATTTTAAATCATAGAAAAAATATGGAATATTTAATAATTGACATAATTTCTACCTCACACTAAAAGGGAGAATACCCAGATTCACACATTAAATAACTAAATGTAAAAGCCAAAACTGAAAAAGTATTAGTAGAAAATATAGGAGAACTATTTACAATCTTGAGAGTAGGGAAGACTTTCTAAAGCAAGGTGTAAAATATAGGCTATAAAAAATACCTTATTCTCCATCCTCAACATTTGACTGCATAAAATTTAAAGACATCTATGATAGAAGATATTTTTTTAAATTGAAGCATGCTAGAAAAAAATATTTGCAGTAGGTTTAGCAGTGAATTCATTCATGACCCAATTTATGAAGAACTTCTGAAAATCAACAGAGATAGCCCAATAGGAAAGTGAACATGTGAACATTAGTTCATGGGAAATGAAATAAGGATAGCCAATAAACATAGGAAAAGATGCACAACCCCACTGAGTCATCTGGGAAATGCAAATTGAAATAGGAGATTTACTTTTTTTTGCTCATGACATGATCAGAAATTAAAGATGGTTGTTACATTTTTGGTGAGGTTGTGGAGAAATCGGTACCTTCTTGTGTTGGTGGGAGGTCTTCCCTAACAACCTTATTTAAGATTCTGATCCCTACCCCCTACTCCCTGCATTCAGTTTTCCCCCTTTTTGCTTTATTTTTCTCCACAGTACTTGCCACCAACTAACTTAACTACATCTTCTGCTTGTTTATTTCTGTGGGGTTGTTATTGGGCAAAAAATAGAATATAAGAGACATTTAAAAAGTTTTTATTAGTTGGGATCTTGGGTCCTCTTTCCTTTATCCAACAGTCTGGTTTAAAGCAGGCATTTCATATCCTCTTGGGGAGATGAAAGTTCCAGAACCTCTGAAAAGCATGATAGAAGTAGATTCTTGAAAGCTGTCTAGACTGACTGACTCATCTTTGATCACATTTACAGTACAGCAGCACTTTTGGGACCTTTGGTCACAGCCCATTGGTTGGCTTACCTCGGAATTGTAGACGTGTGGGAGAATAATGCCCCCATTCTTCTCCATCGTGTCTAAGTCTAGAAGATACAGTAATGGAAACCGTACCTTTTCCATAGTAAAATGTAGCTACTCAGGAATGATGAGGGGCGCCATCATATCAGCTAATATTCACTCCAGTTGTATTTTATGAGGTAAAATTAATATTGTTGCTCTGTTATTAGTTTTGACAGCTGCCACCTAAAGTGTAATTTTAAATTACATCTTTGGTCTGTATCTCTCCCCTAAATTCAGTCTCCAGCTGCCTACTTGACGTTTCAACTTGGACGTGATAATAGCTGTCTCAAATTTAATGTGTCCCCGATGAGTTTACCAATTTTCCTTTCATAACCTGCTGCTTTTGAAGTCTTCCAGTCTTAATGGCCTTTCCATTCTTGTATTTACTTAGGACGGGGGTCATCCCTCATACCTTGTATTCAGTACGTCAGGAAGCCCAGTTGGTTATACCTTCAAAATATAGGTATAATTTGCCCACTTCTTACTGTCTTTGCTACCACCCTGGTCCAAAGCACCATCATCTCACGTGGATTACTGTGGTAGCTTTGCAAATGGTCTTCCTGCTTCTGCCTTTGCCCCCTCACAGTGCTGTCTCAATAGGGCAGCCAGTGTGATCCTCAATTATTCCTTTCCTCAAAATACTTCTGTGACTTTTAGTTTCACTCAGTAAAAAGTCTTAGGATCTGTAAGGCCCTACAGCATTTGTCTCCCACTCCATTATCTCTCTGTCCTCATCTCTTTCCACTTTCCTGGTAGCCCACTTCTCTCCAACCACACAGGCCTCCTTGCTGTTTCTCATAGATATGGGCTTGGTTCCAACTTTGTACCTACTGTTCCTTTGGTCTGAAACACTCTTTACCCAGTTAACTGCACAATGATTCACTCACTCATTCAAGTCTTTGCTCAAATATACCTTCTTAAGGAAGCTTTCGCTGATCATCCTCTTTGAAATTAAGACTCTCCAACCCAGCATTTTCTATTCTCTTTTCCCATGCTTTCTCTGTAGTAGGAAATATACCATCAAATACACTGTGTATTCTACCAGGTAATGTTGTTTATTGGATGACTCCAGTGTGAAAGAGGAAGTGCTTAGGAAAATTGAGATGATTTTTTTTTCCTTTGGCCACACCATGTGGCATGTGGGATCTTAGTTTCCCAACCAGGGATTGAACCCATGCCCCCTACATGGAAGCATGGAGTCTTAACCACTGGACCGCCAGGGAAGTCCCAGAAAATTGAGATGAATTTAATTCAGACTATTGCAATAGGAATATCTCAATGAACCGAGGAGTTTTATAGAGGCAAGTAAACAAGGGACTCAGAATGGGTGGAAGTGAGTCTTACCTGGGATTTTTTGAGGGCAGGTTGGTCCTTTGCAGTTAGCTATCAGTCAGAACACAAAACAGGATGGGGAAATTTCTCAACCTTCCTTGCTTTCCTGGAGCACAGGGCTCAGATGAAGTTCAACCTAGTCAATTACTGATAGAATTTAAGCTCCAGGAAGGCAAGACTCTTATTTGTTTTGTACATTGGTATATTTTCAGTATCCTGCATGTGCTAAGAACTCAATAAATATTGAATGAACAGATGGATAAAGGAGTAAATTAAAAATGGTACTATCTGTAGGCCCATCTGCTGTAGAGTTTGATTATACTAGTGTAGTATAATCCTTCTACCTTAAGTAACTTCATAAATGAGATACGAACATCCATGTAATAAATTTACATCCTAATATGACTAATGTGCTATATTCTATGTGGAAAACCGTATGTTTATAATTCTTAGTGTCAAATTCTCTTCCATAGAGTTCTATGAATAAAATCTTACATGTTGTGAAGAAATGTTCCATAGGATTTCTTATGAAGTGAGAATCAATTTAAATGATTTGTCTCTGTTCTAGAGGCTATTATTATAGGATTTTGGAGTTTATCTTGAAGGCACTGGAGACCAATTTTAAGTGATTGATTAAGTGATCAGATTTATGTGTTAGGATAAACAGAGTAGGGACAGCATTGGGAAGGAGTGACTGGAGGGGAATTTGAAACTGCAGGCAGAGATCTCTTAGAGAGCCGTCACTGTAATACAAGTGGGAAATGATGAAGTTGGGATAGGAAGTGAAAAAGGATTTAGACCTGATTGGATTTTTGGGTCAAGGCAATTCTAGTTATCCCAAATGTAGTTATCCTAAATCTAGGATTTTTGACCTGATGTTTGGTGGCTTTTTCTTGCAGCCAGATTATTTTTGGCTAATGCTGTTCTCTGAGATGATAGAAACAGGAAGAGGAGCAGGAAGATAATCTTAGTTTTGTAGATGCTTTATTTGAAAGGCCTGAGAAACCTACTAGTGATCATCCAAAAAGCAATGGGGAAATATATGACCTGAGATTGGGGTAAAGAAGCTACCCTGAGGAATAAAACGAAGCCTGAGTCTAGAAAAGGGCTTCAAGTTTATCATCTTCATAAAGTACCCTTAGCTTTTTAACTTTGTATGATTTTTTATGCCTTTGTAACTTTCCCATAAACTGTTTATTTCTAAGTTATTATTAGTAAAGCCCTCAAAATGGAACAGGTTTTGCATTTACCTTTGGTCAAAATAATGGGGAAAGGAACTTCATGGATTCCTCCAGAATTTTGAGTTCCTTGAGGAACAGTTTAGAAGTGTGTCAGTAACTGCATCATCACCCAGAAATGTTTACCTTTTTTCTTTATTGAGTGCTTAATATGTGTTACCGGTCAAGTAAACAAGCAATTACAGCGTAGTATTGTATTTTAAGTAGTAGATTAGGGAATATACTAGTCTTTGGGGATGGGGTCAGGGAATGGTTCACGAAGTGATGCATTAGCTGAGATAGAAGAGTGGGCACAGGAGTTTGGGTAGAAGTAAGGAGGTGAGGAACTGAGATCAGAATATGCAAAGCCCCTGAACTAAGAGAAAGCTAAGCTTTTTAGCAGAATTGAAAAGGTGGAGGGGAGAGGGAGGGGATGGAGGGAGAGAGGATGAGATGCTAGAGACAAAACACTTGATATTTAAGGCCTGTGGGCATTATCCTGAAGACAGGATGAAAATCTTAACATTTTTAAGGAATGACAAAATATTACCATTTTAAGAAGATAACTGGCTGTAGTGGGGAAGTTCAAATACAGAGGCAGCTTTCAGAGTCAATGTGTCTAGGATGGGGCTCAGAAATTTACTTTTTAAAATTTTGATTTAATTTCAGTGCACCCAACTTTTTTTTTGCGGTACGCGGGCCTCTCACTGTTGTGGCCTCTCCCGTTGCGGAGCACAGGCTCCGGACACGCAGGCTCAGTGGCCATGGCTCACGGGCCCAGCCGCTCCGTGGCATGTGGGATCTTGCCGGACCGGGGCACGAACCCGTGTCCCCCTGCATCGGCAGGCGGACCCTCAACCACTGCGCCAGCAGGGAAGCCCTCACCCAACTTTTTGAAAACACCTGAATTAAGAGGGTTCTTTAGTAGGGCTGTGAATTTTGCTTACCAAACTCTTACTGTGGTGTTATGGCCAGTAGGGGAATCTTTTTTTCCTCATTTGGGCTAGATGTGAAGCCTGTTCTTCCTCCAGGGCAAGTAAACAAAGAAACTGGGATCAGATTAAAATGGGCTCCTTGATTTGAGAAATTCAAATATGATAAAGTCCCAGTTTAGTAATGTATGTAACTTTCTTTTGAAATCTTGTTTTTGCTTATCCCCAGAGCAATTAGAGTTCTTGATTGGAAAACAAAAGCTGGGGACTATCTATTTAGAACTGTTTAAATGGAAATTTCCTAGATAAGAGCAGGAGATATATACACATTAAATATCCCTGATCAGGTCTTGTATCCCAGGAGTTTTGGAAGGTTATGTAAGTCTGGGGGTGAGATGGAGCAGCAGTGAGAATGTGGGCTGCTAGAGGAGGTTAGGAACTGGGGGTTTGCAAAGGGAAGAGGAGCTTTCACATGGTGAAGAATGATTGCTTTTTTTTAGGCCAATTTTCCTTTTTTTAAAAAAAATGTTATTTATTTATTTTTGACTGCGTTGGGTCTTGTTGCTGTGCGCAGGCCTTCTCTGGTTGCAGCGAGTGGGGGGCTACTCTTCATTGCGGTGTGTGGGCTTCTCACTGTGGTGGCTTCTCTTGTTGCAGAGCACGGGCTCTAGGCTCACGGGGCTCAGTAGTTGTGGCTCGCGGGCTCTAGAGTGCAGGCTCAGTAGTCGTGGCGCACAGGCTTAGTTGCTCCGCAGCATGTGGGATCTTCCTGGACCGGGGCTGGAACCCGTGTACCCTGCACTGGCAGGCGGATTCTTAACCACTGTGCCACCAGGGAAGTCCTAGGCCAATTTTCTTAATCGTAAAGCCCTACCTACTTGTTGCATATAGAATGGTTTTTCCAAATACCAAGTCACTTAAACCAAAATATACTACACTTTCTCTTTTCTTTGTTATTCTTCTTGGTTATTCAGTCCTTTAAAAATCTTTCGTGTCTGTCTTCCTAAATCTCTCCTAACCCCTCCCCATCCTATTTATCCTCTCCCCCTCATCAATACTGGTTAAATTTAGGTGCTCATCTTTTTCATGGAATATTGCATTGATTCTTTGTATCCCACAGGTCTAGGGCCCTTTAGTTGTTTCCCCATTTTAATATGTGCCCTTTGAAAGATTCTGATTTTCAGATGTCTTCTTTTAATACTTCACTCATGCTAAATTAATTGAATTTCTTAGAAGTGTCATATTCTTTAACTTTTTCTGCCTTTATTTTTGTAGTGCTTTTCACATTATCTCTTGGGAAATCCTTCCAGTGTCGTCATATTTTCTCTTTTGGCAATAAAGAACCAGAACTTAATTTTTTTGTGATAGCTCTCGATTTTAAAATTTTGGCAACTAATTCAGTTAAAAAACATGCTGTCCAGCATGTCAAAAACATTACAACCTCATTTATAAAGCCTGCTTTGACCATTTTCCTTTCTTCCTGCAAAGTTAACTGCTCAGTCTTTGTGCAGTCTAATATGTTAACCCACAACTTTGGAATTGTTATAAAATAATTCAAATACAAATAGTAACATCAGAGTTTTTAACTCATGAAAACTGGTTCAATGAGAAATTGGGCTTTATGTAGTCAGTTTAATAGGGAATGGTGAAATAAAATTGCTATAAAATTGGTTAATATACTATAGGGAGGGTATTTAAGCCTAGCCTTTGGGATAGTATTCTCTACTGGACAGAAAAAAGTGCATTTCATTGTAATAGTTTTTGTTTTGTTTTGTTTTGTTTTTACAAATTTACCTTTAAATTTAGAAACTGCCTGGGCCCTAATTAGTTGTAAATGGGAAATCAAACAATCAGATGACCTCAGGTGAAGTTATTGTAAAATGTTCTGTCTCGAGTGACATTAAAAGTCACACAGTCGTCTTTAGGTCTTATTTTAGATTTTGAATAATTTGTCTGAAAACATGCTTATTTTTTACTATCAGTGACCAGCCACCTCTCTGTATCTTCTCTTTTTAAAATATTAATTTACGAGAGTTTCCAGAATCACTAATAGACGGTCCACATCTATATTTTTTGCCCTGTTTTCATTTGTGCACTGGTTCCATATTAAATTGTCTGCAGTAGAGTTCTGTTAGAACACTAACCATCAACTTGGATATAATGGGTTCTCAGTATATGTGCAATAATAGAAACATTTATAAGACATATGTATAGAACAAAGTCAGCAAGATACCATTTACTTTAATGAGCTTAATTTTTTTTTTTTTTCTGGCATGCGGGCCTCTCACTGTTGTGGCCTCTCCCGTTGCGGAGCACAGGCTCAGCGGCCATGGCTTACGGGCGCAGCCGCTCCGCGGTATGTGGGATTTTCCCGGACCGGGGCACGAACCCATGTTCCCTGCATCGGCAGGCAGACTCTCAACCACTGTGCCACCAGGGAAGCCCAATGAGCTTAATTTTGAAGTTTAAATAGGAGTTTCAGATAGAAAGGGTAGAACAAACCGGATAGAGTGACCAATGTTTGCTGGTTTAGGACTTGAGTCTATCTAGGTTATTGCCAATGGCCACAAGTTTCTAACCAACTTCTGGTCTTTTTCTTCCCCTGTTTTAATGTAACTGAAGTGTTACCAACATGGTTATTTTCCTAAAAACCATTTGATCACATTCCTTCCCTGCTTGAAAATATTAATTGCTTCATGTTGACAACAGTAGATTTCATTTTGCCGGGCCTTGGAACTCTTCTCTTTCCCCCACCTGGTTTCTTCAGCCATGATTTTCACACCGTACTGTTCATTGAAAACATAGGCTTTTGCTCTGGCTGACTATTCCCCATTTGTCGTTCCCTCAGCAGTTGACTTCCTCAGAGTCAGATTGTTTTCATTTACCTTTGTTTCTGCCTGGCCAAATCCTACATTTTCTTTCAGATCCAGCTTGCCTCTTCATTCCACAGTACGACCGTCTACACTGTTTTGGCTCAGGAGGATCTCCTTGTCATAAAGTTTGGTTGTATTTGTTCATATAGATATGCAAGCATATCCTGTCTGGTAAATCTATGGGTGGGTTGTCTCAGTTTCACCTGGAAGGCAGTAAGCGCCACTTTTTGTACTTGGGTCACATATAGTACTTCCTATAGAATTTTTAAAAATGTGTCCCACATATCAATATGTTTTTGTATTTGTAGACCTGAAAAATGTCTGAAAATTCCAGTGACAGTGATTCATCTTGTGGTTGGACTGTCATCAATCATGAGGTATGCTACTGAATACTTTTTATAAGGCAGTTTGTAATATTACAGTGTTAACAGTGATGTAAACTGGGTTCTTTGAAGGCCATTAGTTTTTTACATTTAAGCATAAGGTTCCATTGTCTATAGCTTTTCCCACCTACATTTCACTTCACTGCTGAAAACTCTTCACGAGCCAGCATGTTATTGGACATTGCTTTCCTCAGCTTTGAGACATTAGGCAGGTATTTACTGAGGGCTTATTATTGGTCAGGTCCTGTGCTTTACTTATGTTCTCATAATTTTAAACAACCCTCTGTGGTACAGATTGTTTTCATTCTCATTTCATAGTTGAGAGGACCAAAGCTTACGGAGATTCAGTAATTTGGCCAAGATTATGTAACTAGAAAACATCAGAGCCTGCGTTTAAACAGACCAAGGAGCATGGAGAACATGTGTTCCACCCATGTTATGTTATGTTACGTTACGTTATATTATCATTTCAAAACTTGATGGAAAAAGGACTATGGCTAGAACTCTTAAAAAATGAATTTGATTATAGAAATGTGATGTTACATAACTAGTACATAATAAACAGTAATTTATTTTCTCACACTGGTAATATATGTTAATTACAGAAAAATCATAAAATAGTGATGTATAGAAGCAGTAAGATAAAAACTATACCTATTTAAAGTGTTAATGGATTTATCTATAATTTTCCTGTTTATTTTTAGACTCAAGCCTCACTTATTTTCCTTCATCAATAAAAATTTTAAACGCTATTTTTTATGATTCCTTTGATAATTTAATATTTAGACAATTGGTTAGTCATGACTTCTAGAAAACAACATTAACCAAAGTTTCTGCAAGAAAGTTTTAAAATTTATTAGCAGCTGTACCAGTTGAAATGAATGTGGTTTCTTTTTCTTCTTTTTTTTAATAAGTGACTTTTCTATTTTTAACCTGTTTTCTCCAAAGCTTAGATCAACTCTCATAGTAACAATTTCTCCTTCAAGGATAATTAACAGTGTAGAAGTAAGGCAGGTGTGGGAGTCTGTAGTGTGAAGCAAGATAGCAGACTTTTCTGGCATTTAGCCAAGTGTGTCATTTGGGCATTCTGTATTAGAAATACCTTGTCACAGAGTTGATCATATTTGTACCTTTATCCTTTTTCCTTCCATATCTTGTTATCAGGTTCTAACCTTTCTTGCTAATGTCTCTTACATGTATTTCCTTTTCCTTTACCATTGCTACCATTCTGATTTAGGCCAGATCTGGTCTCCCCAGTGACTCACAATTCAACCCGAACCTTGTGTCTGTTACTACCATTCTCCTGCCACTTTAGGCAATCCCAAAATCTTATACTCAGAATTCTCTTTAGGATTCAACTCAAGCCCACTGCTTTAATGACGTCTCTTAGTTTTTGCTGTTGTGAGTTATGTATATCAGGAGAACTCAGACCTTTGATTTCATGGATTACTAAATTATAGGAAAATTGAGGGAGGGGCCTGGAGAGAGACAGAATCATTAGTGGATAACTTATTTTGCTAATTAACATGAGAAAAAAACCCTGTTAAGATCCACTTTTATTAAAGAAAAGACAGTCTGACATCAAAGTAAGAAGGAAAACCTTGGAAGAATAAAAGAGTCTGAAATTTTATAAGGAAAGTTTACTCCATTAATCTAATAGGTTAATTTTAATCCTTGCCCTTAAACCTTTTTAGTCATATGTTGCAATAATAAGTAGTTATTTGCTTGTGGCTGTTTCTCTGAATAGGCTATAAATCTGAATTTTAGATTTTAGTTTTTCATACCCTGTGACACTAGCAAAATGTCTTGCCTAGAGTAGTTCTATAAGTGTTGAGTAGAAGCAAATTAATAGAAATAGCTAAATTTAGAAACTTATCCTCTGGGATTCAGATTTATTGCTTGGGCTTATAGCATAGTTAGAATGTTGGACTTTTAGACTGACTTCTTTTATTTTATTGTTTTTAAGATTTTAAAAAATTTATTTATTTTTGGCTGTGTTGGGTCTTTCGTTGCTGTGAGTGGGGGCTACTCTTCATTGTGGTGTGCGGCTTCTCATTGTGGTGGCTTCTCTTGTTGCAGAGCATGGGTTCTAGGCATGCAGGCTTCAGTAGTTGTGGCATGTGGGCTCAGTAGTTGTGGCATATGGGCTTAGGTGCTCCACGGCATGTTGGATCTTTCCGGACCAGGGCTCGAACTCATGTCCCCTGCATTGGCAGGTGGATTCTTAACCACTGTACCACAAGGGAAGTCCCAGGACTGACTTCTTTTAAAATCTAAACCTATGGCTCCCCTGCTGTAGGTTTTATGGACTAAACTGAACAAAAGGAATAGATACTGGACTTCCCTGGTGGTGCAGTGGTTAAGAATCCGCCTGCCAATGCAGGGGACATGGGTTCGATTTCTGGTCCAGGAAGATCCCACATGCCGTGGAGCAACTAAGCCCGTGCACCACAACTACTGAGCCTGTGTGCCACAACTACTGAAGCCTGTGCCCCTAGAACCCATGCTCTGCAACAAGAGAAGCTGCCGCAATGAGAAGCCCATGCGCCGCAACGAAGAGTAGCCCCCGCTCGCCACAACTAGAGAAAGCCCACACGCAGCAACGAGACCCAACGCGACCAAAAATTTAAATTAAAAAAGAAAAAGGAATAGATACTGTTCCCTTTGGAGTATAGCAGCATCTGTGACTTTTAAAAATGGAAGCATCTACATGTAGTCACATCCAGCTTTGGGCAGCTGATAGACGAATAACTGATTAACACTTTTTATCTAGGGGTCTGATACAGAGATGATGAATTCTGAACATGGTGTAGCCAGTGACAGCTGTGAGCTCACCCCAGAATGTTCATCTTTATCACAAGAGGAGCTACAAGTATTGCAGTTAGAGCAGGGAGGTAAGTTTAAAAAAGTCTGATTTTTTTTTTTTTTTTTAATAGGATATGTGAGCAACATTATGAATCTTGGCCTTCTTTCTAGGTGGGCAGCCTTTCTGGCTAGTCTAAATCATCAAGTCACACTGAAAGACTAGAATTTTCGTGTGGATTAGGTGGGCAGGCCTAAAGAACCCAGTGGCACCAAATTGCCCAGGGGGTTTGTTTGTTTGTAGCTATAGTACATACTTGGGCCTCCATATGACTCTTTGATACTGCTAGTGTAAACAGTGACTAAATATTATGAACCTTGATTAAGACTAGTGATATACAAAATTATTTATTCACACAAAGGATTTACTAAATTCTTCTCCAGTTACCATACTTCAGAGTACCTTTGGTTATAGGTGGTAAATGGCATTTAACTACTGTATTGCATTAATGTTATATATTCTTCTGTGGGATTTGATGCCCATATTAATTATATAGAGGATTAAGAAACCCAAATAATTAATACATCTTCATATTTAAAAATTACTTCTTAAATTTTCTTTTAAAAATTGCATTAAAACGTAACAGAACATTTCTCCGTCAGGAGAATAAAGTGCATGTGTCAAGGCCAGAAATATAAAAGATTATACCTGTTAATCTTGTTTTCAGCTTAAGTGTTGATTGCTATTCTCATTTGAACAGTGATTCTCATCTTTCATGGGTCAGAGATCTCTTTGAGAATCTGAAAGCTGTGGATGGTCTCTCCCAAGAAATGCATATATTTAGATATTTAAAAAAAAATTTCCATACTTCCTCAGGCGTCCTTGGACCCTAGTCCACCTTCGTTGAGGAGTCTTATCTCCAAATTAATATTCTGTTAGGAGCTATATAACACACACAAGTGATGTTTGGGTTTTTTTCCCTTTGTTATTTTGGAGGGGTTAAAATAGAAAAACAAATGATGAGCAAAAAAATTCAAAGCCATCTATAATTCTTTTTATCTGGAGGTAACGTTATACCAACAATGCATATACTTTGCTATGCATAAAACCTGATGCTTATTGTATACTGTTTTAATATTTTTAGCTTCTATTACCATTTTATAGCCTTTTTCATTAAAAATATGACATAAAATCTAATTTGTGTATTGTTTTTTGAGAGTTTCTTATAAAATATATATGCAGCTGCTATGGTGACATTATCTTGTTTTTCTGTGTTCTTTTGAGGCCTTGTTTTTTATAGTCCATTTTTTATTGTAAAGATTTGTAATTTGAAGCCATAGTTTTGATTCTTGTGTTACTAGGCGTTGACAGTCATTAGAATAGTGGTACGTTTAAGAATTATGAATAAACTAAGAATTCAGGAAACCTGCCGTCAATTATCTGAGAATCAGTTTTCCATATTAACAGGTTTTTACAAACACCTTGGCTTAAGTACTTTGGAATTGTAATGTAGAGATTGTTTATTTAGGGATTATGGTTTTTAGTAGATTTTTAAATGAGTTCAGTTCAGTACCTAAAATTATCCCCTGACAATTTCAAATAGTTATATTTGAAATACAGAGATCTTTTTAGTAACAATAGAGTGACTGTTATAATTACATGTGGCATTTCCTTAAATCCACTTTAAAAATTAGGAATAGATTTTATCTGCCTATATTATATAATATATGCAGACAAAAAAAAAGGTCGATGAAGTGTAATTAAATTGATCTTTGCTTTATGTCAGAGAGCAGCCAGAATGGCACAGTGTTAATGGGAGGAGCTACTTATCCAGCTTTGGAGGAAATGAAGTCAGCACTCGAGGTAACCTTGTGTTTTACTATGTGGATATATGATAAACAGTATTTATTAGAGAATACTAATTAAAGCTTCCATTTCTATTTGTGTGTTCTGTTCCTATTTGAATTATAAATATCTTTTGTTGAAAAATTTGGGATTCTGCAGGTTGGTCAGTTTTAAGATTAAAGTTAGCTTCCATATAACTCCTAATTAAGTGAGCTATCTTTTAATTTAGAAAAGTGATTTCTTGGTAATGTGTTAAAGATCTATTCATTTCACCTCTAATATTTTCTTTAGAAATATGTTGCTTTCTTGAATTATATTGAGAAATTAAGGGTTCATATCTAAAATGAAGGTTCGTTTTAAAATTTGAGAACAAACTTTGTCCTTTGGCATTTTACTTGACTTCCAGATAAAACTAGATAGCTGGATGATCTTTACATTACGTAGCTTTTGAAGTTTATCAGGAAAATTTAATCAGTCTTTTATGGGCTCCCTGACCACAGAGTTATGCCCAAATAAACCCGTAGAACTGGTGAGAAACAAATCCTCTCCTTTTTGTGGACATTGGGTTGGAAAGGTGGGTTTGTTTCTCAGCTTCTGCAGCCCACCAATGAATGGTAGACAGCAGTTTGATTTAATTCTGAAAGAGAGAGTTGCCAACAGGTTTGATGGTATTTTCAGACTGAAAGATAAGCCTACTATTTGTTTTTGTTTTTGGGCTTGCCACACGGCTTGTGAGATCCTAGTTCCCTGACCAGGCATTGAACCCAGGCCCCTGGCAGTGGAAGTGCAGAGTCCTAACCACTGGACCGCCAGGGAATTCCCTAGGATGAACCTACTATTGCGTAATCCTTTCCTATTGAGCAGGACTTATTTTAAACCCAATCACCATACTACTTAAGTCCATTATATACTTTGAACTGCCTAGAAAATATAAGGCCCATAAATAATTGTTGAATTTGTCTCTAAAATTATGATTCTTCAGGGAGAGGAAGAAAAGTTACCTGATGACAATCTCTATTTTGGAACTGTCAGTGATGATTCTGATATTGTTACACTTGAGCCACCTAAGTTAGAAGAAACTGGGAGTCAAGAAGAAGCAATAATTGTTAAAGAAGCACAGAGTCCGGAAGACTTCAACATGGGCTCTTCCTCTAGCAGCCAGTATACGTTTTGTCAGCCAGAAACTGGTAAGAACTACATAACGGATACGCTGATAGGAGACTTAGGACTCTTGTGACCACATTTTATATAATGGCTTGATTTCTGACCCTGAATTTCAAGTTTTGAATATGTTTGGGTAAAACTCATGAAAATTTTTTGTAAAATCTACTGTTATATCTAGTGTTTTCCTAGATCTAGGGCCTAGAGCACGGTAGTCCAATAAATACCATCTTTTATCATTGAAAGAAGAGAAAAAATAGCTTCAAGGAGATTTGTTAATGTCTCAAACACTCCAAAATGCATTTGACAGTTTTTAGGTCTTTAGGAGTGGGAGATTGAGCCATTATACTTAAAAAAGTAGGACAATGTTAGTAAGATTTTTAGTTACAGTGGTACAAATTTTATATTATAGAAATAGTGAAAGAAACTTTATTGAAGCCTTCCAGATCCATTTAATTATTAGTCAGTCAACAAACATTTATTGTGTGCTACCATGTGCCAAACAGGGTTTAAGGAACTGGCAAAACAGCAGCATCCTAAAGCCCCTGAACTTTGGATCTTTCACTTTAGATTGAGTTATGAAAATGTACCTATTGTAAATCACATTCTTAATGCAGTGAATGCCTGTTGTTCAGACAGAATCATTTGGAGGTAAAATGTGAGTTACTGAGCTAATTCCCTCTACAATTCTTTGGCACAGTTTTAGGGACATATATAACATCTTTCAGGGTAATATAAATATTTAGACACAAAGTTACAGAAAATCTAAGAAAGAGATCTATAATTAACCCACGGTGTTTTTTTGTTGTGGTTTTTTTTTTTTTTTTTTGCGGTACGTGGGCTTCTCACTGACGCAGCCTCTCCCGTTGCGGAGCGCAAGGCTCAGCGGCGTGGCTCACGGGCCCAGCCGCTCCGCAGCATGTGGGATCCTCGCGGACCGGGGCACGAACCCGTGTCCCCTGCATCAGCAGGCGGACTCTCAACCACTGTGCCACCAGGGAAGCCCAACGCACGGTTTTTAACCCCCAATTATAACTTAGGGTGAATTATGTGAGAGATACCTGGGACATTGCTAGTGATAATAAGAGTTTCCAAATTTGATGCAAAAACCGGAACGTGTAGGGCTTCCCTGGTGGTGCAGTGGTTGAGTGTCCGCCTGCCGATGCAGGGGATGCGGGTTCGTGACCCGGTCCAGGAGGATCCCACATGCCGCGGAGCGGCTGGGCCCGTGAGCCAGACTGCTGAGCCTGCGCGTCCAGAGCCCGTGCTCCGCAACGGGAGAGGCCACAACAGTGAGAGGCCCGCGTAACTGCAAAAAAACACAAAAAAAGACAGGAACGTGTAGTATTTATTTCAGATCATTTTCTTAGATTTTACCATTCTTTGTTTAATTTGCCAGAATCAGACAGTGGAATTTTTCTTATTCTAGTTTAAGCTAGTAAAATTCAAGTAGAGGTTAAACCAGAAGCTGGTTTAATTTAAAAATATTTGTGGGCCAGAATGTATAGTCAGATTGAAGCCAGGAGCATTGCAGAAGAGTCAAAGCAGACATTTAAGAAACGATGCCACACACTGTTGATTTTTTTTCCAGGAACTTCAGTACTTCAGATCACATTAATCTAGTTTTTAATTTCCTTTCTGAACTTGGACTTCTTGGGAATTTTACAGATTCAGTTAAGCAGAGTATTTTTTTAGGTGTATTTTTATCCATTGCTGTCCCTCCCAAGGGAATTAATTATTTCAATAAAGAAAATGTTAAAAAATAATCAAAAATGATTTTGGACTATGTTGAAAATACTATGTATACATCAATTATCAAGAGTTTTTGTTCTCTTCCCTTAGCCTGTATTTTTCTTCGTTGGTTAATTTCCTGCTACCTATTGCTTTTTTTTTTTTCCTTTCCCTTTCTTCTCCATCTTTATAGGATTTCAACTTCATTTTTTTCTTTTTATAAATTAGATTCTATGGCAATAATCTTTTTGTTGATTTAAGAACATTTCCCACTCCCTCCATATGACCCTCTGCTCCCCTAAGGAACCAGAATTGGTAGCTGTAGAAAAGTTTGTATTGTGTGTATATATATATATTTTTTTTGTATGTATGTTTTTTAAAAAGGCATGATTATTAGATTTCGATGGAGCACAAGTGATAATGTTAAGTGATAATTAAAACAAGTGTTTTTCAATTCTCTTTTTCCTTTTTATTCTTTATAATAAAGCTTTATACATCTTTTTTCCTGTTTATTCACAAAAGAAAGGTGGTGGGAGAAGCTGTGGAAGATTCCTGAATGCATAAGGGGATGGGATGATCAGCTGAAACACCATGTTCCTAGCCAACTCGCTTTCCAAGGTGGTGTGACTAAATCTGATCAGCTTTTCTAGAGCTGAGTGTGCCTAGTCACATTTACAATTTACTTAGTGCTTTGAAGATATCTGTTGTAATCTGTGATACTCTGAACAGGTGTTCAAAATTGATCTTGTAATAAAGCTGGCTAAGCTTATTGCATGCCTTTGCATTGCTTGCATCTTGGACTGTGTGCCAAATTATGCTTTAAAAGAAGTTTAAAAATCAAAATATTTCAGCTATCATACTTATGGGTTAAAAAAGATGGAAGCATTAGATAAGGATGCGAATTTGTTCATGTGGGTTAGGCTGGTTTGTTTACTTAGACTGTATAATGAAGGCAGTAAGTTAATGTAGAATTGAAAATTTAAGAAATTTTGACAAATGGTTTGTTTTTATATTTACCCATCTTAATAATGTCAGAAAGTCTGACTTAAGTACTCCAACCATGATCATGAATGCCTTTGTATTATGTAATGCTTTGTTTAAGTCTTCCTTTCTTTCTCTTTTTCCAAGAAATGTAACCTCACAGCTGAGGCGACGACATCTTGGAAAAACTAGTGATCAAGAATAACCAGATAAACATGATGGGCATAAGGGTTATGACCAAAAGATCTCTCAGTGGCATCTATTATCACTAAATATTAGGAATATTCATTCATTCAGTAGTGCCTTCTGTCTTTGTGTTTTTTGTTGTAAGTGTGAAAGTTATAAATTCTCTATGATACATCTTTTAGAAGTACTGTCTAACCTAAGTCACCAGCTTTGCTGTGGCATGGATACCCTGTCTTCTGAAGAACTGTTCTGCTTTTTCGAAGCATGAATGTTTGTTGTTTTGGAGCTCTTTGTATCAAATTCATGTTCACATTTTATCCTTACTTTTAGTGCTTTTTTTTTTTCTTCTCTCTGGCCTATGGAAATTATTACTGAGTCATCTAATCTTCTGTGTCAGCATATAGTTTATTGATATATGGGACAATGTTAAGAAATTATACACTTGAAAAAGCTGAAGATGTTTTTTTCCAATGAATATGCTTCTAGTCCTTGAGATTTCTTGTGGAATTTTTTTTCCAATTTGTTGTTCTTTATTATTCTTTTCATAAAGGAGCAGCACAAGACTAGTCCTTAATATCGGAGATAGCTGTTGTGTCACTTCCTCATGCTGACATATTTACTAGAGGGTAAAATTAATAACCTTCTAGTAAGAGTGGCAGTCGAAGGGAAGGGCTCATCTGACTTCTGGAAACCTGTGTTAAACTATAGTGCTTTGAATCTTGATTTTGGGCTCATAGGATGGAAACAAAACTAGGGACTAGTACACTCAAGGAAACTTTTGGTAGTTGTTATCTTTTTTAAGTCTCAGGAACTGCTTATATACTTCCCTCTGTTCCTTAAACAGCTGAGCTTAAATTACCTCTATTTGAAATTAAATGAAGAGATAGAGGGTTTTTTTTCCCCTTCTAGAAATAGTATTTGTTTGTGGCTCTAATAGCAGTGAAATTTAATAGGCTATGAGAATGATTGTTCTAATGGTGTAAACTATAAGGGAAGTTAAAAAAAAGAAAACAACCAAAACCAGGCCCTCAAAGGCACAGAGTATAGTTAACAGTTTCTTATGTATCACAGTTGAAATCTTTGGCTTTATGTTGATAAACTTGAAAACTTGAGTTTTTGTTTCTATTCTGTTGTTTTTGTTCTTGGCTGTTGTATGTAAAAAGGCATGTAGGGATGGCATTCTAAATCATATTTACTGGGAAGGCTTTTCTAAAATATTTAATATTTATCTACATTTTTCTTTTTAAAATAGTATTTTCATCTCAGCCTAGCGATGACGAATCCAGTAGTGATGAAACCAGTCATCAGCCCAGTCCGGCCTTTAGACGACGCCGTGCTAGAAAGAAGACTGTTTCTAGTTCAGAATCTGAAGAAAGGTTACTTGCTGAACAAGAAACTGAACCTTCTAAGGAGCCGTGTAAACGTCAGTTCAATAGTGGTCTCAATAAATGCGTTATCCTTGCTTTGGTGATTGCAATCAGCATGGGATTTGGACATTTCTACGGTAAGTATTTGAAAATTTGTTATATATAAACTGGTGGTAAAGAGTAAGGAATTCTGGGATCCTTTTTCAGTGTCTTCCTTAAAATATATGTCCTTGGAAAGCTTGTACGTGTTTGAGCCTTGGTTTGCTCATGTGGAAACTGGGGATAGTGTTGCTTCACAAAGCTGTTTGCACTGAAATGAGGTAGTATTTAAGAAATGTAAGGATTGCTCATATATATATTTATTTAAAGAAAATATTGGAAGATTAAAAATCTGAAATGCTCATTATAGGGCAAATCGTTTTAATTTAGAATCACAGTTAAACTAGTTTTAACTGTGACTTTATTAGGAGGATTATTTAAATTCCACTTAAATAGTTACATATGAAATGTCACAATAATAGGTGCTCATTATTTCTACTTTTAGGTTTCATGAAAGCACTATATTTTGTGACCGTTGTTGTTACTTCCATGATTCACATGACTTAAGAATTCATTTGTTTTATACTTTGCTCACTATTATCCTTGTTAGTGTTTATTTACATTGATTAATAATTTTCTTAATGCAAAGCCTTTAAAAGTATCCTGGGTGAAAAGAGGAAGGAATTCCATGTGGTGTTACTTTTCTTTTGGGAGCCTAACCATTCAATCTTATTTAAGGTATATATTTGTACAAAGATAAGGCTGAGAACTGAATATTCATTCTTTTTGCTTTATTAGAATTTTGAAAAAGACACTTTAAACAAATGTCTTAGATCTTGTCAACTTCACAAATTTCAGTTTGCCTTGTATTAACTACTTTTAGGATTTTTGCCTACATAATCCACAGTTTAGCTTTCTGAGTAAATCTGGTTTTGCTAGTTCCTTCCAACAATGTGTTCCTTAAGATTGAAGAATTATATGTTCCCTTTGTTGATTTGTGGAAAAGATATTATTCAATATAGTGTAATGTTAGAAGAAACTTAGTGAAGACAATCCTGTTTAAAGTCAGAGTCAGTAAAATGTGTTTCTTCTTGTATTTAACTTTATATTAATAAAAATAAGTATTTAGACTCCTGGTGGATGTCTGCTTGAATTTAATACTGGGATCTTGTAATTTGTATCCTCCCTTGAAGTTCGTTGTAATGAGATTTGACTTGAAATACATACTTTATTATCTAGCTGGAGCAAATATATGAATATGTTTTTTTGAGCTTGGTTTTTTCCCCTTGCAGGTAAACATGGAGGTAACAAAGGAGAAGGTCTTACTTTAATCTTCTTTTCTTACTAAAAAAAAAAATTGGACAGTGATTTAATGTTAATCCACATTGCATTAAAACTCTACAAATTGCATGACCTTTAAGTATTTTGTAGAAAGATCAATTTAGGAGTGTTTTCAAAGTTGAGAAATTATTGCCCTGTTATTTAAGAATTTTGTTTACTTGTAAAATTTACTTTATTAATTGTATTTAATAAATATTTTCCTGTAGTATTTCAAATTAGCTTTTCAGAATAGGAACAACCTTCATAATAATAGGTCCATATAATAATATGATTGACTCAGGGAACATAAAAAAACTTAACCTGAATGATAGCTTTTCAAGGTCACTTTTAAAGGACATCACATTTTTTTTTCTTAATTGTGGCACCGATCTCAATACTTTAAGAGCTCTTTTGAGTTGATTTTAGAGCCAGCTTGAATTTCTCAGGCACTGTGAAGTCAGTCGTTGCACTCCATAATCAGTCATTTGCTTTATAATCATTTAACAAGAACTACTAAGTTAATCACTCAGAACATTCACCAACCTTGGTGATATAAATTTGGAGTGTCAGATCTATCTTGGAAGGAAGAGAGAACTAGAAGGACTGAGGATAGTAAAAGAATGTACTATAGGTATTTGGCACTGCTTCAGGTCCTGAAAGTGCTTACAAAAATTTTTAAAAAAATTCTTGATGAAGCACCTGTTTTATTCTTTCTTTTACCTGTAGACTATCCATGTTCCAAATCAACAGCGGAGTTCAATTGATTGGTTTCCTCATGGAGTTGCTTTAAGTATAGGCTGTCCTGCTTTTCAGCAGACATTTCAGTATAACAGTATAACTAGGTGCTAAGTTATGAAGCACAGACAAGAATCATAGCTCAAACTATGACACTGAGTCACCCTAGAGATGGTAGGATTTAAGTTGGGTCTGGACTTACACTATGTGGAAGGAAAGTAGAACATTCTAGCAGTGGAGAACCTGATAATCTGAAAGTAAACTTGCTACGTTTGGGAGCACTGAAAAGACTGGTAGGATTATAGCAGAATAGATATTTAGAGATAATGGAAAATAGGTTGGAATATGTGGGATGCTATTATATTGTAAAACATCTTGGAATCCGAGTAGGAGAGTTTGATTTATAGAGTGAACTGAGAGCAGTAATTTTAGAGGAAAAGTGCAGGAAGATAAATAGTGTGGGAAAAATTAGAACAGTTAACTAGAAGGTTTTGTAATTCAGGTATTCAGTGATCAGGACCTTGACAGTTCTCGTGATGGTGGGGATGGAGAGAAGGCTGGTGAAATAACGGACACTGAAGTAACAATGGAAAACAGAACTTTGAGCCTGGATGCTTGAGATATTGGTGGTTTACTTTTTAAATTCCAAGAAGTGTGTTAGCTGCTTTACTTTTGGCGTTGGGGGAGTTAGAGGGGAAGAGTTTTGCTAGTTGAGAAAGTTAATAGACGGTGAGCACAGTTCGGTTTGTTTTTACCCAACTTTATTTTAGAATAAATTAGGGCAGGTGCTGAAGTTCAGTTTTTTGTTTTTTGTTTTTTAAATGAAGACACCCCCAAAATTGTGCCTAGCAGGCAGCTGGATATATTGGCTGCAAGCTCTGGTGAGATTGAGACTCTTTACCTGTAGAAGAGAAGTCTTACAGCAGTGGTAGCAAAAACTGACAGTGGGTTAATGTGATTAAGGTAGGCATATTTGTGGATATAACCAGAAGGCCTTAAACCCTGGGTTGTAACACTTCATAGTTAGGCAACTGAAGATGTAGAGGGGGAAAAAAATACCTAATTGTTTGTGAGATTGATTGACAGAGGACACATTGATAGTCATCAAACATATGCTATGTAATGGTACTGCAAACTCAGATCTCAACACATTAGTTTTAAGTTATTTCCCAGTGGCCAAAGGAATTCATTCTGTTAGCAGTTTGAAAAAAAGAAGTTTTCAGTTGCCTTGGGAACTATAGATAAATTTATTTCAATATTTCAAAAAATCTGAGATTCTTTTGAGTAATATCGAAACAAATTTGCCATGCAAATTTGTGATTTTTTTTTTTTGATAAGTGAATTCTAACAGGATATCATAGCTGTTAACTGGTAACAGTTGTCTGTAACTTGGCAGAAGTTTTCTCTTTAGTGGTTTTCAAGATGTACTGAAGAAATGAGTTAATTTTTCAGAAATCAATTAACTATTAATTATTATATTCTTTTTTTAATTCAAACAGAAAGTCACAAAAATTATAATCATCCTCATCAGTTCACTCAGTCCCATATTATATTCTTTCATTACAAAATTCTGTGATGTCTTTTACATAATGGTATGCCACTCAGTAGATGTAATATTATGGTTGCCAAATGCATTTTGCCTTCTTTTTGATTTAGTGTTGTTGTTTTTCTCGTGCATGAAGCATGTAGCAGCACGTGAACAGCATGTCTTGGCAAATTAACATTTTGATTTTTAGGATGAAAATATAGCATCCTGGTTGATTTACGATTTCTTTATTACTGGGATAGGGATGGTGATACTCCAGTACAGACCTAACTAATGCAGAGTTCTTAAAAGATCTGGCTTTGAGAATGGTGGGTAATTATAGTTAGCCAATTATTTTTCTTGCTATTCTTTTTGGGCTTGTGCTATATCATTTAGGCAAAATACAGTGAGAAAAGCTAGACATCTTCATTTTTCCTTAGTTACTTATAACCTGTGAATAGACTACATGGTTTGTTCCTTTCTCTGTTGAAGTGGGGAATGCAACACTTTATGTACCTCAGCCCTTAAAAACAACAGTAAGACAGAAACTTTACATAAAGTTTTTTGTTTGGCAAGGTAATATGGTCTGGCTTGTTTTAATCAAAAGGATAGTGAACTGCTTAAATATCCCTGGTGTATGCTAAATAAAGTAAAAAATATATTAACCTACTTGGCCTGATTTATAAATTAACATCCATGTACCACCATTTGATGAATGACACTGTAAGATTTTACTTATTCCTTCTTTGTTTATATAATCAGAATTTTTATAGAACTGTGAAATGCTGGTATTTTGAAGAAAATGATCCTGTCTGGATTAAGCAGTTAAATATATGCAAAGTAAATGTTTTATTGTATGTTTAAAAATATTGGTAATCATGACATTTATGTTATATATCCCTAATAAAAATTTTTATTTTTAGGCACAATTCAGATTCAGAAGCGTCAACAGTTAGTCAGAAAGATACATAAAGATGAATTGAATGATATGAAGGATTATCTTTCCCAGTGTCAACAGGAACAAGGGTCCTTTATAGATTATAAGGTATGTGCTAGAAATAAAATTTTAAAATTTTGTTAGCCAATAATTATGCTATTCAGATACAACTACAGTGCAGATTAGTAAATCAGTAATAATATTGGTAATTATTGATTGAGTACTTACTGTGTCCTGGGCACTGTTGTACCTCACATACAGTATTTCTCTTATTTCTCACCACATCCCAGTGAATTAAGCAAGTATTAATTTCATTTTATAGTTGGGAAAGAGGCTCAAAAAAGTTAAGTAACTTTCCCAAGTCTAGCAGCCAGCAGAGCTGAATTTAATTCTGTTTATCTGACTCCAAAGATGTTATTCCTAATCACTATATTATAGTTAACATTATTTTAATTGATATTATCTATGAAACATTATTATTATTAACGTTATTTTCATAGAGCCAAGCAAAACATTTTCATTCAGTGAGAGAGAGAGAGAGGAGAGTTTGTAGCTTCTCTAAGGAGCCACCCTTGATCAAGGGAAATAATCAGCCAGTCCTTTTTCTCTGGTTTCATGTCAGTTACGAAGAAAGAGAAAGCATGTTACACTTTCATACCTGAAATTCACCTGGCTCCAACAGGACTGTGCTGTCTATTCTGGGTTTATGAGGATTAGCAAAATACCTGGTCTCCTCTCTAGTTCTTGCCTAAGAAGGGTGTAGGGATTACAGATAAACTCAGGGTAGAAAGGTAAACTATTCCTTTTTCCTTCCATTTCCCTAAATTTCCTTCACAGTTTATTTATATATTCTTTATAGGGTTATGATTGTATTTCTTTGGAAGGCAGAATCCCACTTAACATCTGAAATATATCTTTCAGGGAGGGACTACTGAAGTTAATTGTAAATAGTTTAGTTTTCCCTGCCTTGAGCAGAGGATGTTATAAAAAAGAGCAGCTATTTCCTTCTTACCATCATGGTTTATGGTTCTATAGAATGATGTTGGCTGTAAGGAGACTCGCCCTGCATAGATGTTTGCTGAGTCAGTTCTTGCATACCTTTTGTCTCCAGCTGTTAAATGTAGTTTGGATTTTGAAGATCATCATGGAAGACCTGTCCAGCATCTGCTTAGTCACTTGATTCAAGATTTTAGAGTTTACTAGATACAGAATATGGTACCCTCCAGTCATTCTGTGGTGCTCCCCGTGCTTGTGCATTTAAAGATAATGTTACATTAGTCTGTTCTACTCCATAGTTCACTTAAAAAAAAATTGAAGTGTAGTTGATTTACAGTATTAGTATCAGATGTACAGCATAGTAATTCATGCTAATTCATAGTAATTCATAGATTATACTCCATTAAAAGTTATTACAAGATAATGGCTGTAATTCCCTGTGCTATAGGATATATCCTTGTTGCTTATCTACTTTATACATAGTGGTAGTTTGTATCTCTTAATCCCGTATCCCTAATGTGCCCCTCCCCCTTCCCTCTCTTCACTGGTAACCACTAGTTTGTTTTCTATATCTGTTTCTGTCTTGCTACATGCATTTGTTTATTATTTTTTAGATTCCACAATAAGTGATATCATACAGTATTTGTTTTTCTCTGACTTACTTCAGTAAGCATAATATTCTCCAAAGTCCATTTCTGTTGGGTAGATGAAACTTGTTTTCTCTCACTCAGGGAGAGCAGATGAAATGACTGTAAGGAAATTTTAAATTTTAATTTGTTCTTTGAAGATTAATGAGCCAGACAGTGAAATATCCATTTCAGATATTTATTTTTCAAGTGGAAAAATATCCTCATTCAAAGGATTTTTTTTTTTTTTGGTCTCTGTAATTCAGATATTTTTCTGGTCTGATTCAAAGGGAATAGTCATAATATTTGTAGTAAATTAAGCAAAGTTATATCGTTTTGCTGATTTATGAAGATATTTTAACTGACTAGATAGTGCTCTAACAATTAACTGACTGGATAGTGCTATAACCATTAACCTGTTTAAGCATATTGTTTAATTTCTTGCTGTTGTGATGAAAGTTTGTTACTAATACATGTATTGAAAGAAAGATCATTCAAGGCTACCTAGCACTGCAGCAGAATTCTCTAAACCTGACTGGACATAATTTCTCAGCAAGAATGTTGACTTCAGAGTTGCATTGCTAATCTGGTTACAGTCTCTTCAGAAAATTAATTGAAATTGGAGAAATTAGTTGTAAATGTCACCAAGATTCAGTGTGTTCTCTAAAGTATGGGAGAACTTGTATAACTTATGTGAACTTAGAGATGTTAATTTGCGTACGACCAAGATCTTTCAAATAGGACTAAGATTATTGAAATTTTTTTCCTTCAAAGAGTGCAGTGAGTATAAACAGAACTTTCTGAAGCCTGAAGTCATCTCTAGCTGTAATTTTACTTTTTATAAGAGATAATCGCCCTCACCCAAGGATCAGAGAACCTTTAGTCCTTCCTACATTCTCTCTAGGAGCTTTCTCAGGAGAGATTGGAGTCCTGTAGTCAAAAGATAGAAGGCTGTCTTCCTCCAGTGTGCTATGTTTTTCTTTTGATGAAGCTCTTTGCTGTGCATTTTCCTGCATATGAACCTTGTATTTTCCAGTTTTCATATATTGAAAAAACTACATAAAGGATAGTCTCTGCAGAAATAGACACTAAACATTTATGGGGTATTTGTTGTATCTTAAAGATTTAAATTCAGCCTTTAAAGCTCTTGATATTTTTCTTTCTTATCTTTCAAAAAAATTTAGTCATTGAAGGAAAACCTTGCACGGTGTTGGACCCATACTGAAGCAGAGAAAACGTCCTTTGAAACGCAGAAAAGGAACCTTGATACAGAAAATCAGTATCTAAGAATATCTCTGGAGAAGGAAGAAAAAGCCTTATCTTCATTACAGGAAGAGTTAAGGAAACTAAGAGAACAGATTAGGATATTGGAAGATAAAGGGACAAGTGCTGAATTAGTTACAGAAAATCAGAAACTTAAGCAGCATTTGGAAGAAGAAAAGCTGAAAACACAAAGCTTCCTTAGTCAAAAGGAGACTCTGTTGGCAGAAGCAAAGATGCTAAGGAGGGAACTGGAAAGAGAACAACTAATAACCATGGCTTTAAGGGTGGAACTCCAGCAGCTAAGCTCTAGTCAGTCATATAGCAACCCAGACTCTCCCAGTGTAGTGACTGAAAAAAAGGAAATAGAAGTGTTACGGGAAAGACTCACTGAGCTGGAGCGCAAGCTAAACTTTGAACAGCAGCGTTCTGACTTGTGGGAAAGACTGTATGTTGAAGCAAAAGATCAAAATGGAAAACAAGAAACTGATGGAAAAAAGAAAGGGAACAGAGGAAACCACAGAGCTAAAAATAAGTCAAAGGAAACATTTTTGGGTTCTGTTAAGGAAACATTTGATGCTATGAAGAATTCTACCAAGGAGTTTGTGAGGCATCATAAAGAAAAAATTAAACAGGCTAAAGAAGCTGTAAAAGAAAATCTGAAAAAATTCTCAGATTCAGTTAAATCCACTTTCAGACATTTCAAAGATACCACCAAGAATATCTTTGATGAAAAAGGCAATAAAAGATTTGGTGCTACAAAAGAAGCAGCAGCCAAAAAACCAACAACAGTTTTTAGTGAATATTTATATCCACAGTATAAGGCACGTACACAAAACCAGAATAGTAGAGGCCCTACTACGCAAAGAGAGAGAAGGAAAGAAAAGCCTCATTTTGAAGAATTTGGAAAAAATACAAATTCACAGAAATGCAGTGCTGAGCATGACTGTGGTGAAAATTATAATTCTTTCAGAAAGGCTTGTTCTGGTGTATTTGAATGTGCTCAACAGGAATCCATTAATCTTTTTAATGTTAAAATGTTGAATCCTGTAAGGATAGATGAATTTAGACAGTTAATTGAAAGGTATTTATTAGAAAAACTGGATAGTTTTCATCATTGGAAAGAACTTGATCACTTCATCAATAATTTTTTCCTAAATGGTATCTTTATACATGATCAGAAGCTCTTCACTGACTTTGTTAATGATGTTAAAGATTATCTTAAAGACATGAAGGAATATCAAGTAGATAATGATGGAGTATTTGAGAAGTTGGATGGATATATATATAGACACTTCTTTGGTCACACCTTTTCCCCTCCATATGGACCCAGGTCGGTTTACATAGCACCATGTTATTATTATAATAGTTTTTAACATTTATATTGGATAGCATTTGTATCATTTGATAAATTTCTTAGAATGTTACTACAGTTGACCTGTAAACAATGTGGGGGTTAATCTGCATATGACCTGTAGTCGGACCCTCTGTATCTGCAATTCCTCTGCATCTGTGGATTCAACCAACCACAGACCATGTAGTACTGAAGTATTTACCATTGAAAGATATCCATGTGTAAGTAGACCCACGCAGTTCAAACCCACGTTGTTCAAGGGTCAGCTGTATTTGTAAAAGTACTTCTTGTAAACAAAAGTACTATTTGTAAAAGTACTTTATTGCCTAAGAATTTAGGATAAATTAAATTGAAAGATAAAATTTTAAGTTAAAATCTATTACAAACTGAAAATTTCATATAATCAATTTGACTTGAGCGAATTGTTTAATTTCTATCTTAAAAATCAGTTAAGGATATATAATCCTATTTTAGCCTATTTTGTTTCTTTTCATTATACTTTATGAAAAGATAATCATTTTAAGTGAAATTATTTTCCTTTAATTTTTTATTTACTCACTTTGGGAAGCTAGGAGGAAAAATACAGATTTCACTTTGAAATCAGAATAACGATTCAGTGTCCCACTTACTTTCATTTATCTATTCCATTTACCAACTAAATTATGATATCTAATACATTTATTACAGAATTATTGTTGGTAAAGGTAGAGGTATGATCAAAGTGGCAAACTTAGCAAGCCAAAAGTTCTAATGTGTGTGCTTTATATATAATCTCTAAAAGTAATATTGTATCCATTGCATATCAGTTTTCTATTCTGTAACATGAAACTAACCTAATCTTCTTAGCTTTATTTTTTTACCTTTTAGAAAGGGAACTAACTTTGAGATAGTTTTATATATATATCTTTTTGAGTAAATGTAATGTGTCTATAAAATAATGAGACTGATTTTGGTGTCTTTAGTCATTAAATACATATCTAGTGCAAAGTACTGTGAGGCTGCCCTGAGGAAACAAATGAAAAATTCTTGCTGTCAAAGAGCTCACAAGCTTTTGGAGAATTAGGTCAGTACAAGGAATGCAGTGGAGGTATGGAGGCATATGTATATGGTGGCCTCAGTCTGGAGATGTTTGGGAAGGCTTCATAAGTGAGATGGCCTTTGAACTGAACTTTTTAACAAACTTTTGAAGGAGAAGTGAGAACTTGCCAAGCAGATAGGGTGGGACATTCCACTCAAAGGGAACTTCATTTGCACAGATTTGTAGATATGAAGACATGCTACTTTAAGGAGGCAAGGTAATGCTGGGGTGTGAACAGAAGAAAAGATTCAGAGCATGAAGAACCTTCACTTTATGCTGAAGGACTTGCTTTATTGCATTTTGGGTCACGGGCAGTAGCCTGAAGGGTTTGTTGGAAAGGGTGAAGCTAACTGCTAGAAAGCGGTCTTTTGAAACAGTATAGACATGAGCTGATGGGTATCTGAACTAGGGCAGCAGCTGGAGTAGAAAGGAGGAGGCAGATTTGAACAATATATAGTAAGTAAAATTGGTGGTATTTCTTGTGAAAGGGAAGTAGAAAGTAACAATGATTTCCAGATTTCTGGGTTGGGTCACTAGTTAGATAGTGACATCAGCTGCACTAAGGAATACCATAAGGTTTTGCATAAGGGGAATTGGAAATGAGAATTGTGTTTGGAGGGTACCTGTTGACATACAAGTAGAGAATTAGTTGGCTGTTGGTTATATGACTGTCTCTAGCCCAGACTCCGTGCGTGTGTAGACAGTCTAGGCTGGACGTATTTATCAGACTCCTGGGGAACACCAACATCCAAGGGGTTGTAGAGAAAGAAGGCTGAGAATGAATGGCCAGAGAGTGGCATCATGAAAATCCAAAGATCTTCTCAAGTAAAAGGAATATTGCAGTGTTAAATGCTTAAACAAAACAAAACAAAAAAAACGGAAAAGACTGGATTTCTTGGCTGGGAATTGGATGGCCGTGGATGGCATTGTGGAGTGTTTCAGTGAAGTAGTGACAGAAGCCTGATTATAGAGATGGAGAACTGTTCATGTAGACATTGTTTATAAGCCTTAGCTTAGAGAGAGAGACTCTGTAAGAGATGTATATGTATTCATGAATGAAGCCACTGGGGGGGGATTAATTTTTATAGGAAAGGAGGAAAAATAATGGAAACACATCTCATTATTTTATTGTCACATTTCTACTTATCTATTGAGTGTTTTCCCTCTTTGCCAGCACAGTTTGTCTATTTTTTCTTTCTATAGGATAAAAGTATAAACTCACTGAATCTTTTTCGTATGGTTATAGTAGGATTATACTTCAGATTAATTTAACATCCTTTTTCAGTGTTCAGATAATAGATTAATGGAGAAAAACTTTAAAATTGTTTCTTGTTTAAATAAATTTAACTCTAACATGGATGAAAAATGTGTTTACTGCTTTCAGTCGACCAGATAAAAAGCAACGTATGGTAAATATTGAAAGCTCCAGGCATCGAAAACAAGAGCAGAAGCACCCTCAGCCACAACCTTATAAAAGGGAAGGTAAATGGCATAAATATGCTCGCACTAATGGAAGACACATGGCAAACCTTGAAATAGAATTGGGGCAATTACCTTTTGATCCTAAATATTGACCATCATGATTAAGTTAAATTAGAAAACTGTAACAGAAACTTGGATGCTTTCTATACTGTTTGGTGTTGAAACTAAGATGAAATTATCAAGATAACAGTGTCTTTTTATCATTTCTAAGTATCAGTTTGATGATTTTATATTATTACTCAGAAGCATCAAGCAAAAGCTTACTAACTTGCATTTTCCGGTAGTTTAGCTTTGCTGAATTTTTTTTTGGCACTGGAAATGTTCAACTGTAGATTTATATTAAGGAAGCCAGGCATGCAACAGATTTTGTGCATGAAATGAGACTTCCTTTCAGTGTATGAGCTCAAAGCAAGCTCAAATCATACATGACAAAGTGTAATTAACACTGATATTTGTGTTAAATTTCCAGTAGAGCTTGAAAAAAGTACATTGTGATGGAATTTCATCTCTAACATTTTATAATCTTACACTTCTTGTCTTTTTGTGGGTTCAAGAGCCCATTGACTTGTGAAGAATTTGCTGCCTTACGAGCTTGCTGACTTGTTCTCTTGTGAAATTTCTTGCACATATGAATATTGTGGAAGAAACAATAAAACTACACCATGAGGAAAACTAAAGGTCTTTATTTAAAATCTGGCATTTGCATTATTAATATATGATTTTATATTTTGTGATATTTTTCATATATTTCCTCAGTAGTGATATTTGGTAAAGCAGTTCATAGTGGTTTTTTGCTAGTTCCATGAATTTTACCCAGTATTTACTAGCATATTTAAGCAGCATCTGGATATTTCTACTCAGCAATGTCTATTTCTCTGAGAAAGATCTAAACAAAGTCAGAATTTCATGTTCATGTTTGGTTGAGTTTCCCTTTTAACTTCCGTTCATAGACGTATATGTGACTTCCAGTTCGACGCTCCGGAAAGTGAGTGTGGAAGAAAACAGCAGTTCTCTCATACTTGTTTGAAATTAGGAAAGGATTTATTTCCTAGAAGTAAATAAATGTTTAAGTAAATAAAGGCTGCATTTTGCTGAGTACTGTTTCAAGAATTTAAGAATGACCTATTTGTTCTTCTGAAACCCTTTTCTTAATAAAATAATGCAATTTCTTAATAAAATAATTAACTCATGGTAAGTAACATATATTCCTTGGTAGTTATAGAACTAGGGCTGATTTGGACTAGGGAAAAGACCAGTTATAAAATATGGGTTGAAAGGGACCATAAAAAAAGTGATGTTGTCTATTTACCTGAGTGTTTGCTAAACCTGAGGTGAAATAAAAATACTGAGTTATACCTTTTTTCATGTTCCCTTACCTCCTCCAAGATGCTGAAGATGATCAAGTGAGTAGGCAGCGTTGAATCATTTTGAAACTCTCTATACAACCACTTTAAGGGATTTAGATAAAATATATCTGCTTCAACAAGATAATCACTTTTTCCAGTCAGGTCTGGGGGACACTGGAGAAATCTCATTGGAAGTGGGTGATGGACATGGCTATAAAAAGAAAGTTACCATTATAGTTACAAGAAGTAAAAAAAAAATTTTTTTCGTGAAAGTTTTCAAATTACTCTTAAGATACACTCACATAACAAAATGTGAAATCTGAATCTAAACTAGGTTCCAGTTAAGGTGAGGAGGCACACCTTTAATGCAGTTTTCTCAAAAATGGAGAATATGATTCTCACACTGTGTACCTGTGCAGTAACTTCAAGTCCAAACTAAAGAGCAAAACTCCATTTCAGGGCAGGAAGTAGGTCAGCAGCCTGTGGGACTCAGTAGTCTATAACATTAGTATGCTGTTCCAGGGATGCATGGGGCCTTTGGGACCGGGTATGTTGCTTGTTAATAAGAGTAATATCTGGCAAAGTAGAAAACTGATCATGAACCAGAAAGGATTCTTTTCCTCTTTCTGCTTTGAATCCTTACATGACAAGTTTTTCCTTTTTTTTCTTAAATATTTATATAAGTAAGATTTAGTAATAGAGAGCAACATGGGTTCACTGATAAAAATTCAAATAAGTAATGGTTTTACTGTGGCATAGAAAGACTAGAGTGTATGTAAAAAAGATGGACTGATGAATCATAACAACTTAAGCCAGTTACTTGGGCCATGCAAAAAGCCATGTTTACAACTTTGCCTCAGGAAAATTAATATAGGGACTTCCCTGGTGGCGCAGTGGTTAGGAATCCACCTGCCAGTGGGACACGGGTTCGATCCCTGGTCCATGAAGATCCCACACGCCACGGAGCAACTAAGCCTGTGTGCCACAACTACCGAGCCTGTGCTCTAGAGCCCATGAGCCACAACTACTGAGCCTGCGTGCCACGACTACTGAAACCCGCGTGCCTAGAGCCTGTGCTCCGCGACGAGAAGCCACCACAATGAGAAGCCCGCGCACCGCAACGAAGAGTAGCCCCTACTCTCCACAACTAGAGAAAGCCTGCACGTGGCAACGAAGACCCAACACAGCCAAAAATAAATAAATTTATAAAAAGAAAAATTAATAAGTGATAAAAGTTTATTTTTATCTATGAAATGCATACAAAATAAATTTACACAAGACCTTAATACTTCATGACTGGGACTTCCCTGGTGGCTCAGTGGTTAAGAATCCACCTGCCAATGCAGGGGACACGGGTTCGAGCCCTGGTCCAGGAAGATCCCCCATGCCATGGAGCAACTAAGCCCGCGCTCCACAATTACTGAGCCTGCGCTCTAGAGCCCCTGCGCCACAACTACTGAGCCTGCGTGCCACAACTACTGCGCCTGTGTGCTGCCACTGCTGAAGCCCACATGCCTAGAGCCTGTACTCCGCAACAAGAAAAGCCACTGCAATGAGAAGCCAGCTCGTCACAACTAGAGAAAGCCCACATGCAGCAACAAAGACCCAACAATGCCTAAATAAATAAAGTTATTTCAAATACTTCATGACTTTTATAATTTTGAAGATGAAGGTTTTGCTTCAAGGGGAAAGCAGAAACTGAGAAAAAGCTGCCAGCCTTATATTCCAAAGTAGGTATCAGACTTTTTTTTCTTTTTTTTGTGTGCTCCATTTTGCAAGTTGAAAAAATGTAAGAGAAGAACTAGGTGAACTATACAAAGCCTAAGATATCAACCACTACAACCATGTATGGGAGAGCATCTTGGTGCCTCTAGAATTCCTGTTCTCTTCCGTGTTAACTCTACTGAGAGCATGGATGGAGAGTGAATCTCCCTCTCGCAGCTCTAGTCTTTTTGTGTGTGTGTGTTACGCGGGCCTCTCACTGCTGTGGCCTCTCCCGCCGCGGAGCACAGGCTCCGGACGCGCAGGCCCAGCGGCCATGGCTCACGGGGCCCAGCCGCTCCGCGGCATGCGGGATCCTCCCGGACCGGGGCACGAACCCGCGTCCCCCGCATCGGCAGGCGGACTCCCAACCACTGCGCCACCAGGGAAGCCCTCTAGTCTTTTTTATATAGTATAGGATCCTCAAGTTAAAGGGATACTTGGGGTCTTAAATCCATCTAACCTGTGGCTTTTGGTAGACATTTCCAAATTGCATATTAATGATTGGCATTAATGATTCAGTTAAGTACAGTATTCCAAAAGTGTTAAATTACCTTAAAATGACATCAAGTTTGATATTAAGTTGACTGTGCACATGGAAAAATAACTTCACATTGTTTAAAGCCAGATAGGTAAAGAATTTTCTAAAGGAAAGCTGTTTGCTTTGTCCTTTTACCCTTATTGGGCAATTGGTGAAGTAATACAGCTTCCTGAAATACAAGCATAGCGTCAATGATGTCTTTTTTTTTTTTTTTTTTTGCGGTACGCGGGCCTCTCACTGCGTGGCCTCTCCCGTTGCGGAGCACAGGCTCCGGACGCGCAGGCTCAGCGGCCATGGCTCACGGGCCCAGCCGCTCCGCGGCATGTGGGATCTTCCCAGACCGGGGCACGAACCCATGTCCCCTGCATCGGCAGGCGGACTCTCAACCACTGCGCCACCAGGGAAGCCCAGTGATGTCTTTTTAAACGTCCTGCATAATTAAAGGCAGTTTCAGTGTTATTTCCCAGACACACTTAATCCAAGCATTAGGATATCATCTAATTGAATTCCCTAATTTTTACAGGCAAGACAGCTGATATCCAAAGAGACTAAAAATACTGGTTTAAGACCAGGGCAACAGTACAACAGTAAATCTGGACTTGAATCCAGTGTTTTGAGATTATTTCAAAATTATGTAAATAATAAGATGTACGATAGGTTTGTACAGATCAATGATAAGTGAATTTCTTTACTAAGAGTACCATCAAATAAGCCTATATGGTATTTTAAACTACCTTTAAATAGTATAAAATATCATATAGGCTTTTGATCAGATTATTTAAATGTAAGTTGTTTTGAAAATAGAATATTAAAGTTTATTTAAAAGTTGTATATGATTTTCATTGACATAAATAGCAGTTTCAAATTTCTTATAATCATTTGATCAATTAATTTAAATCCAGGAATCCAAAAGGAATTTTAAAGTAGTTTTCGTAATAATAGCATATAGTGAACAAATTTTATTACCTATAATAAGGAGTAGAGTGACAAGGCATCATCATAAGTACTGAAGCTGAAGATATATTTGTATTGTTGTAACAGAGTTCTTGAATATTAGTCATGACATCAAGAGTACCTCGTTGATGAACTAAACCAGTATAGAGGGCAAAGAACATATTTGATAGAAACAGGAAACTTAGAGCTGGTTTCTTCCACAATTTCAGGTTGTTTAGGGAGTATCCTATATAAAGATAGACACACTGAATTGTAACACTGGTAATGTTTTGTTTTATAGCTAAGCAAATATTAACTGCAAATTATATTGGTAATCTTTCATGGAAGTGTAGTATAAGCTGTAATGCTGTCATGGACAAACAAGAAATCAGCAATACGTCATCTTTGTAATTTCTCTGACCATTCACTGTCACTATCCATTATCATCCATGTCTTGACCTTTTTCTAGAAAAAGGAATTGAGGTATAGCAGAAAGATTATGGCTAGAGAGTCTAACAGAAACAGATTTGAATTCTAGCTCTGGAATTAGTTTCCCTATCTTCCCTAACAGTACCTTTTTCAAGTATTAAAAAAAAATGTTATGTCCAGTGCCTGTCCTGGTACATAGTTGCTAAACAAACAGGACTGGTATTTATTCCATTTACCTATCACTTTAATCTCCAAGCACTAGCAATGGATGTGTACATACAGGTCTCAGTAATTCTGGAGGAAGTATAACAGAATATCCTCTTAGAAAAATACACCACTAAGCTCCTGGGAGATTTTCAGTGGTCAGTTTATGAGTGGTGGCATGGATCTCTTTCTGGAAGAGAACGATTTATGTTTTATTATTATTTTTTTCTTTCATTATAGTGTTGGACAATTTGGAGATGCTAAACAATTTTTCTTTTTTAATTTGTAAAAGTAATTCTTGTATGTGGCAAAACAAAACAAAAAAACCACTTTGCTAAGGAAATCTATATTTTCATTTTCCATAGTGAGAAGTCAGATAATGCCAAAAACAGTAACCTTTAAGAGCATTATTAGCATTTTATTTAGAGAGGGAGACAAATAACAAAACCACCACCTAAAAGAGTGTAAGTGATTGCCTCTGAGTATGGTAATGGGAGGGAGGGCAGGGGAACCACCGTTCTTTAAAAATCCTTATCTGACTTTTGAAACAGTACCTGTGCAGTTTTGCTAAAAAGATAAGCATATGGAAAAACAAAGTGGCCTAATCAGAGACCAGCAAGTCTGCACTGGCCACTGTAGTAAAAACAGATTAAGCAGAAACCCAACCCAAGATCCTGCCACTTAAAGACTTACTCTTTTGGAATGGGAATGAGAATTCAGACAACTCAGTCTTTAAAACACTCTGTAAAGACAGAGCAGAGAAGTGGAATGCTGGAAAAACCAGATTATAAAAATGGAATGAAACCAAGTTCGTAAATTAACCAAACCAAACGTGCACAGAAATATTTGTCCTCCAGTAGTCTGGCAATGCTTACCTGGGTGAAAAGCAAACAATTATAACTCTAACTCAAGTTATTGTAAAAAAAAAAAAAAAGTTTAAATCTGAATAGTGATTTGTGAACATATTTGCTCTGCTAAATGGTCCCACTGTTCTTAAAACTTGCCAAATAGCTCTTAGATGCTTATATTTTTATTTGTGCCTGCATTTGTATATGAAGTAAGACTATAAATAGGACAATAACTTTGGTTTCAGAACTTTAGATGTTTCAAATACATAGATGTGTATGTTTGTGTCTAAATTGAAGAGACTACATCTGAGATCTGCAGGAGATCACTTATACTTGGTCAAAGAAGGCTGCTTAACTCGATGGGTTGTTCGGAGGTTTTTTTTTTTTTTTTAAGTAAAAAGTTTGGTACCATTAACTTCCCAGTTTTTCTGAGCCTCCAGGCCCAGTTGATTACTCATTTCTTCCCTCCTTAGTCCAGTGATTTTTTTAGTGATTATTATTTGAAGGAAGCCAACACTCATTCTGAATTAAACTTGAAGTTAATAAAGTTTTAATTCGTAAATTTTCCAAACCAACCAATGAAAAAATTCATATTTTCCAGAGCCGAGTAATATAAGACTTTTTAGCAGCCATAAGTAAGAAACTTACTGAAAAAAACCTAGTGGAAAAATAGAGAAAAGATTAAAAACTAAGTCAGAGGTGTGAATCACTTTAAAAATTGCATATGCATTAGAGTGAGTCTTGAAGGGATAGATGTGTGTAAAGCATTAAAAACTAGTTTCAGTGTACATTTTTCATTTGTGGAATGTAGAACTTTGTAGTTTAACCATAAATTTAAATTAGCTATTCTAAAATAGACATGTTGTATTACTTTTTAGTGGAAGATTTCTGACAGCCAGAAACACCACCACCAAAAGGTGTTATGGATACTGGATCCTTATGTTTTTGTCTCACAGGACACAGGAAAAAGGATATTTAGGCTGCAAAAAGGGAATGCTGCAGTAATATACTCAATTTGTAATTAAGGAGCAATTCTTATTTAGCCTAGTAGAAAATAAATAATATTTTAGAGTTTAATAAGCATTGATTGTCTTTTAACTGTTTCTTTATAATTGGTTTTTTTCTCTATTATATGAAAATACTTACCACAGAACACCATACAAAATGGTAAAACTGGATAGATAAATCTGAATTCTTTGTGGCTCAACATGCTATAGTAAAAAAAGATATTCAAAGAAAATATTATTTTTTTATATTAAATGATGGTTTGAGAAGTTAATGTATTTAAAAAGAATATAATTAACCTGATCTGTTTTTGTAATTACTGAGACTGAATTTCATGCTTTAGGAATCAGTCTCATTCTTCTTTAGTTATAAGGTGATGATGATGTGTTAAAAGTAATCCTAACATTTGATGTCAATGCGATATTCTAAAGTACAACTGCATTCTAAAAAAAGGATTTCTATTACCAATCCAAGTAAGTTATATTACTCAAATTTCAAATAAAGGCGCATACATTTTCAAAATATTTCTCTGGTCCTTCAATACTTAAAATTTTGGCAGTTTCTGTTTTTTAAAAGCAAATACAATTTGTTCAACCTCTTTAAAAATTGAATGTATCCATCCATATTAAGCAAACTGTATCAGAAGTATTCAGTCTGTCTGAGTACCAGCATAATTATTACATTTTCCATCTGCTAAATAATCCCCACTAACAAATCATAAGAATTAATGCACCTACAAAAGATAAACAGTTTACCTTTTAAATAATTTAGTTAACTTCTTGGTAACATTTAAGTAGTGAACTATTTGAATAAATAAAATCTTACCTATAAACTAGCAGTGTCCACAGCACAGTCACCAAAAATATCCTGTACCTCTTTGGGGCTAGAAGGCAGCCATGAATAAAGAAGGGTAAGTGAGTACCCAGGACAGCTGGAAATCCTTGACTGAAGTACCAGTGCCATGGATGAGAACCATAAAATGATCCCACATTCTGCAGCACGTTAAATTTCAAAAAATTATATTGAACCAGAGTCCACTGGCATCATCGAAGGAAAAAGAAATAGAAATGTGTTAGTGCCAAGTATGAATCTTTGGCATTAGGAAATTTGGCTGAATCATGAAATTAAATCAGAGTGAAGTCTAAACACCAGACCGTAGTTTATATTAATAATTTTGAATATGAACTAATTTAAAAAAAATAAATTTATTATTTTTGGCTGTGTTGGGTCTTCGTTGCTACTCTACGTTGCTCTGCATGGGCGGCTTCACACTGCAGTGCCTTCTCTTGTTGCGGAGCATGGGCTCTAGGCACACGGGCTTCAGTAGTTGTGGCATGCTGCCTCAGTAGTTGTGGAGCCCAGGCTTAGTTGCTCCGCGGCATGTGGGATCTTCCTGGACCACAGCTTGAACCCGTGTCCCCTGCATTGGCAGGTGGATTCTTAACCACTGCGCCACCAGGGAAGCCTGAACTCAGTCTTCTTTATATATTCTTTTCCATTATGATTTATCATAGGATACTGAATATCGTTCCCTGTGCTATACAATAGAACCTTGTTGTTTACCTATTATCTATATAATAGTTTGCATCTGCTAATCCCAAACTGCCAATCCTTCCCTCCCTACTGGCAACCATAAGTCTGTCCTCTATGTGAGTCTGTTTCTGTTTTGTAGATAAGCTCATTTGTGCCATACTTTAGATTCCACATATAAGTAATACCATATGGTATTTGTCTTTCTCTTCCTGACTTACTTCACTTGGTATGATAATCTCTAGTTCCATCCATGTTGCTGCAAATGGCATTATTTCGTTCCTTTTTACGGCTGAGTAGTATTCCATTGTGTGTGTGTGTGTGTGTGTGTGTGTGTACACATACCACATCTTTATCCATTTATCTGCAATGGACATTTAGGTTGTTTCCGTGTCTTGTGAATAGTACTGCTGTGAACATAAGGGTGCCTGTATCTTTTTGGATTAGAGTTTTGTCTGGATATATGCCCAGGAGTGGGACCGCTGGATCATATGGTAATTCTATTTTCAGTTTTCTGAGGAAACTCCATACTGTTTTCCACAGTGGCTGTACCAACTTACATTCCCACCAACAGTGTAGGAGGGTTCCCTTTTCTCCACACCCTCTCCAGCATGTATTGTTTGTGGACTTTCTGATGATGGCCATTCTGACTGGTGTGAGGTGATACCTCATTGAAGTTTTGATTTGCATTTCTCTAATAATAAGCAATGTTGAGCATCCTTTCATGTGCCTGTTGGCCATGGCTTCTTTAGAGAAATGTCTATTTAGGTCTTCTGCCCATATTTCAATTGGGTTGTGTCTTTTGTTGTTGTTGAGTTGTATGAGCTGTTTGTATATTTTGGAAATTAAGCCCTTGTCAGTCTCATTGTTTGTAAATATTTTTTCCCATTCTGTAGGTTGTCTTTTCATTTTGTTTATGGTTCCTTTGCTGTGCAGAAGCTTTTAAGTTTGATTAGGTCCCATTTGTTTATTTTTGCTTTTATTTCTGTTGCCTTGGGAGGCTGACCTAAGAAAACGTTGGTATGATTTATGTCAGAGAATGCTTTGCCTATGTTCTCTTCTAGGAGTTTTATGGTGTCATGTCTTATATTTAAGTCTTTAAGCCGTTTTGAGTTTATTTTTGTGTGTAGTGTGAGGGTATGTTCTAAATTCATTGATTTACATGCAGCTGTCCAACTTTCCCAGCACCACTTGCTGAAGAGCCTTTTTCCCATTGCATATTCTTGCCTCCTTTGTCAAAGATTAATTGACTGTAGGTGTGTGGGTTTATTTTTGGGCTCTCTGTTCTGGTCCATTGATCCATATATCTGTATTTGTGCCAATACCACACTGTTTTGATTACTGTAGCTTTGTAGTATTGTCTGAAGTCTGGGAGGGTTATGCCTCCTGCTTTGTTCTTAAGGATTGCTTTGGCAATATTGGGTCTTTTATGGTTCCATATAAATTTTAGGGTTATTTCTTCTAGTTCTGTGAAAAATGTCATGGGTAATTTGATAGGGATCACATTAAATCTGTAGACTGCTTTAGGTAGTATGGCCATTTTAACAATCTTAATTCTTCCAATCCAAGAGCATAGGGTATCTTTCCATTTCTTTGAATCGTCTTCGGTTTCCTTCATTAATGTTTTATAATTCTCAGTGTATAATTCTTTCACCTCCTTGGTCAGGTTTATTCCTAAGTGTTTTATTTTGGGGGGTGCAATTTTGAAAGATTTTTTTTTTTTAATTTATTTTGGCTGTTTTGGGTCTTCGTTGCTGCATGCGGGCTTTCTGTATTTGTGGCAAGCAGTGGCTACTCTTCATTGTGGTACGCAGGCTTCTCATTGTGGTGGCTTCTCTTGTCGCGAAGCACGGGCTCTAGGCACACGGGGTCAGTAGTTGTGGCTCGTGGGCTCTAGAGCGCAGGCTCAGGAGTTGTGGTGCATGGGCTTAGTTGCTTCTCAGCGTGTGGGATCTTCCCAGAGCAGGGCTTGAACCCATCTCCCCTGCATTGGCAGGCAGATTCTTAACCACTGCGCCACCAGGGAAGTCCCAGATATTGTTTTTTGACATTCCCTTTCTGATATTTCATTGTTAGTGTAAAGAAATGCAACTGATTTCTGTATGTTGATCTTGTATCCTGCTACCTGCTGAATTCGTTTATCAGTTCTAGTAGTTTTTAGGTTTTTCCATATATAGTATCATGTCATCTGCATATAATGACAATTTTACCTCTTCCCTTCCAATTTGGATACCTTTTATTTCTTTTTCTTGTCTGATTGCTCTGGGTAGGACTTCCAATACTGTGTTGAATAGAAGAGGTGAGAGTGGGCATCCTTGTCTTGTTCCACATTTTAGTGGGAAGGCTTTCAGCTTTTCACCATTGAGTATTATATTGGCTGTGGGTTTGTCAAATAGCTTTTATTATGTTGAGATATGTTTCTTCTATACCCACTTCGGTAAGAGTTTTTTATCATCAGAGGAAGTTGAATTTTGTCAAATGCTTTTTCTGCATCTATTAGGATGATCATGTGGTTTCTGTCTTTTTGTTTATGTGGTATATCACATTGATTTGCATATGTTGAACCATCCTTGTGAACTTGGGATGAATGCCACTCCGTCATGGTGTATGATCTTTTTTAGGTGTTGTTGGATTTGGTTTGCGAATATTTTGTTGAGAATTTTTGCATCTATATTCATCAAAAATATTGCCCTGTAATTTTCTTTTTTGCTGGTGTCTTTGTCTGGTTTTGGTATCAGGGTGATGATGT
Organism: Delphinus delphis; assembly: GCF_949987515.2. Lineage (NCBI taxonomy): Eukaryota > Metazoa > Chordata > Mammalia > Artiodactyla > Delphinidae > Delphinus > Delphinus delphis. The sequence goes on from NC_082684.1 coordinate 146,974,413, forward strand.
CGTCATAGACTATCTTTGGGAGTGTTCCCTCTTCTTCAGTTTTTTGGAAGAGTTTGAGAAGGATCAGTATAAGCTCTTCTTTGTATGTTTGGTAGAATTTGCCTGTGAAGCCATCTGGTCCTGGACTTTTGTTTGTAGGAAGTTTTAAAATTACAGATTGTTTCACCTCTAGTGATTGGTCTGTCCAAATTATTTCTTCTTCTTTTTAAAAAATTTTTATTGGAGTATAGTTGCTTTACAAGGTTGTGTTAGTTTCTACTGTACAGCAAAGTGAATCAGCTATACATATATATATATCCTCTTTTTTGGATTTCCTTCCCATTTAGGTCACCACAGAGCCAGCACTGAGTAGAGTTCCCTGTTTTATACAATAGGTCTGTTTCTTCTTGATTCATTTTTGGTGGGCTGAATGTTTCTAGAAATTTGTCCATTTCTTCTAGGTTGTCAAATTTTGTTGGCATATAATTGTTCATAGTATTCCCTTATAGTTTTTTGTATTTCTGTGGTATCGGTTGTTATGTCTCCCCTTTTATTTCTTATTCTGTTTATTTGGGTTCTCTCTCTTTTCTTCTTGGTGAGCCTGGCCAGAGGTTTGTCAATCTTGTTTACCCTTTCAAAGAACCAGCTCTTGGTTTTATTGATTTTTTTCTATTTTTTTAAATCTCTATTTTATTTATTTTCTCTCTAATCTTTATTATTTCCTTCCTTCTGCTGACTTTAGGTTTTGTTTGTTCTTCTTTTTCTAATTCTTTTAAGTGGTAAGGTTAAGTTGTTTATGTGAGATTTTTCTTGTTTTTTGAGGAAGGGCTGTATCTTGGTGAACTTCCATCTAAGAACTGTTTCTGCTGCATCCCATAGATTTTGTATAGTTGTGTTTTCATTGTCATTTGTAATAACAATGAAATCATTCTTTATTAATTTTTTTATGTTCTAAGTACTAATGTGTTTTTTGTTAATTTGTGAAACACTGGGTTCTTGAGATTCAAGCAAGTATGAATAAATGTTATGACAGTGTTAAGTTTTACATACAACTGGACGTAAAGAGAATCCTTAAAAATAATTTTTATGAGTATATGTGTTTGGTACCCATATTAAAATTTTTACTGTTCTACCTTATGGCATCAGATATTACCTATTAAGATAAAGCTTTGAAAACATTGCAGTTTGAATTATAGCATAAAGTAGGTAATGACACAGCAGCTAACATTAAGTGCTCACTTGTGCCATGCAGTGTTGTAAGCGTTTTACATGTATTATTTCATTTAGTCTTCCAACCGTAAGAGACAGGTATCACAATTATTTCCAGATAAGGAAACTGGCAAGAAAGATACACAACTTGTCCAATGTCTTACAGCTAATAATGAGGGCACTAGGCCTCAGACAGTGGCATCTGATTCCAGAACCCATGAGTGACTTAAAAACAGGGAACTTAAAAACAACCAAAGGCATTACCAATAGTCATAAGATTAAAATGCCAAATCAGATGCTTAAAGAATATTCTGGTTAATTTGAATTCTGAATAATTGAGGTCAATTAAAATCATTTAAAAATTAACCTTTATTGTTACAAACCTGACAGAAATGTTCAGACCTGACAAAAATGCCTGAAAATGGATTCTTGAACTTCAATTAGGAATATACAATTCTGTTATATAGAAAGCACAGCAAAGTTAACCAAAGGCATATGCTAGTAGTTTTTTTCTAATATATCCCATATCATTAAAAAAATGATTTGATTATGCTCCCAGATATTCATGGATTAAAAAGTAAGGTTGAGTTTTTAGTGTTACAAATGATTACATTAAAATAGTTTTTTTTAAATAAAAAAAAACATAATTTTACTTACTTGACCAAAAAAAATACGATCAATTATCAGAGAGAAACTCAAAGTGACAAATCTGAAAAACAAAATAAAAGGGTGATTAACATTCTGAACTTGCTGAAAATCCAACAGTGGCATATGGCTTTGCAAAGTGCCCTGCATCAAAAGCCAGTTTAAAAATGCTTTAAAAGTTTTACCAACTGAATATCGTTTTGAAAGATCTTTCATTGACAGAAGCTATATTTAAGCAAACTTTTTAAAAGTAACAAACTCTGTATTATCTATTGCTGCATGACAAATTACCCCAAAATGTGGTAACCAAAAACTATGAACATTTATTATCTCAGTTTCTGTGGGTCCAGAATCCAGGCGCAGCTTAACTGGGTGTCTCTGACTCAAGGTCTCATAACTTGTCAGGATATTGACTGGGGCTGTAATTTCATCTGCAGGCTCTCATGATTTTTCCCTATAGCACTTATTGTCATTTGAGAAACATGTTAATCATATGTTTCTAGCTGTCTCCCCGCCACTAGAATGTATACTTCATGAAGGAATGGACTTTGTTTTGTTAAATTGCTGTATCTCCAGCATCTGGAACGACACCTAGCACATACTAGGATTAAATAAATATTTGCTGAATGAATGCATTACTTCCAAAACAATGCTAATAAATCTGAGAAATGACAACACTGGCAACTTAGCCACCGGATGATTTTGTCCTTTTTTAATAGCTACCAAAAACAACCTGTACAGAGTGAATACTAGTATATTAAAAAGATCACTGTTTTAAGAGTCAAAATGCATTCATCCCTTCAATAAATAATTATTTTGGATATTCTACTAGATACCTGGGATAATTCTGATCCTAGGAGCTCAAAATGTAGTTAAGAGGACCTGGGTTTCAATCCCATTTCCATCAGAGCAATCAACCCAGTGACACTGGCTATAATTCATTTTTAATTTCACCAAGCCCTCCATTTTCTGTATCACAAAGTAAAAACACCTACATTGCCTAGATCCAAGAATTGTGAAAATCAGGTAATATGTGAACACATATATTATAAAGCCCCATACAAATGTGAAGGAGTCAAGTATCTCTAAAAAAAAAAAATTTGAAAAATATTTAAGAAATAAAGCATAGGAAAGTTCTAATTTAGAAAGATTGCCAAGATCCTCACTTAAGCAAATTAAAATACTTCAGAATCACAAATAAAAATATAACATGTAAAATTGGAAATACTATGTTTCCTTGGTCTGACAATTCTCATTGACGTTAGAAGATGTAACTGACTAAAAGATGTAAAATCTTGTTTATAATTTATAGGTTTTTAAAATTAATATATGGATTGTAGCCATACTTACCCTACAGGTAAAAACTGATGTAGAATAAGATCAAGCTTTCTCTGTTCTTGCCAGAAATGTCTGAACAGCAAAGGTATCCACAGAATAACAGCTGTGGGACGAATTATAAAGGCAAGAGCCACCAGGGATGAGTACTTGACACTATAAGCAAGGAAAAGGTATTGTCAAGACAACTAGGAAATGAGTTCAGAAGTTATCTATTTACGCTGTGGTATAACATTTTTTTTTAAAACAATGAGAGCATTTTCCTTTTGGTATAAATAGCTATGTGAACCTGGGGAAGTTACTTAAACTTCTGGCTCTTAATTTTTCTCATCCATAAAGAGAGGTAATATGTAAGGTCTTTTCCAGCTTTAATATTCTAGTATTTTCAAGTAAGAAGTTATTCTGTGTCCTAATGTTTATCTTGTTTACTGAAAGGTATACCATCTTTTAACCGTACAACTCTGCCAGTCGCTTTCCTGGTGGAAAAATGATCAAGTCTCTCCTAAAGAGATAAAAGAGATAAAAGACAGTCCCCATTTTATAAGGAAAATCTGGGCACATGTGGTTTTGTTTTGAATGTAAGCTGGTAATTTTGTCCAACTGAAAGATGTGTATATACACCTGATTTTTTTAAAAAAAATCTTACTTATAAAACCCTATATGATCATGGATAGAAATGTGGGTTTTTACTATTAGGACTTCTCTCAATAAAGGGTTGAAGGCGAGCACCTGATAATTTAATCATGAGGACTACAGACAGTGGTAAAATAAAACAACTTTATGGTACCATTACATACCTATTAACTAATAAGTAACTATAAAGAAATTTCCAATGTTGGTGAAGATGTAACAGCAGGGATTTCAAGTTCAAATGCTTACAGAGACCAGATAAGTAATAAAAATTGTGTGATATTGGCTGCATGGGGGCTCTGATATCATCATGAAGGAATCCTGGCCCAAAATGTTAACAGGCCTTACATTTTTTTTCAAGAGGAACTAGAAATCCAGATTTTAGGTAAGATCTCCCAATTTAAAAACTTTGCCAAGTAGTTAAAAAACAAACACTGTGTAGGTGAAATAAAACATTTGTGGCTTGGTCTGACTTGCAGACAGCCTAATTGCAAATTCTGCTATAGTGAAACTACCTAGGGGATGCCCAGATATATCTAGGCCTACCTAACCTCACTCCAAATTTTCAGACTTGGATTTCTTACTCCTTTCTGAATATTTCTACATAAATTTCTTACTGGCATTCAAAATCAAACTGTATGAAATAAGCTCCACACCTTTCCCTCAAACCTATTTAGTGTCTAATGTTTAAGTTAATGGTATCACTCAGTTTCTCAGTCTTAAAATTTGGAGTCACCTTAAATAGAAACTTTTCATCCCACACATCCACTGTGTTTCCTCCCCATTCTCATTGCCATCATTTTACATCAAGTCCTCTCACTACTCTAGAATCTTTTCACAGTTGTGTCACTTGTTTGGAATCTTTTCATAGTCTTTTTTTTTAATTTCCCAGAAATATTACTTAATATCATTGTCAATCATCAGTACTTACTGAACACTTACTTTGTAATAGGTCATGTGCTATACGCTATATACTGTCCATAGAGTCTCATTTAATTCTTGAGAGCTGTTGTAATATTCTCATTTGATAGAAATCAATGTTTAGATATCCTCATCTATAGGTAACCTAAGTGAATGCCTATTCTTGCAGTCGAGAGTCTAATGCAGAAATGATCTTATTTGACTTGATCCTCCCAAAAACCTTACATATAAGGGAGAATGGATACTAGATTCCCAAATTTTCTTAACTAGATTCCCAAATTTTCTGGCTTATTCCCTTTCGGTATATCCTAAATACTGCTACTAAATCAGATTATGTCATGCTTCTCGAAAGCCACCAGTGGTAAGCTGCTACCTGTAAAGTCCAAATTCTGGAGAAAGGCAAAGTTCCATTCTAGCCTTATCCCTCATTCTTCTCTTCTCCCACACATCCTACCACACATTAGCTCCTCTGGACAACCTGCCCAGAATACAATGAAGCCCTTTTATAGCTCTGTGCCTTTTCTCATGTTCCCTTTGCTTGGTATTTTATACCAATTTATATAAACCCAAACCAGGTCCATATGTTTTCTATTTGCCCATCCAGATATGCTCTCTACTCTTCACCTGCTCAATATGCAGGGAGGCTGACCTTTATGGACTATATCAATGGGCTATCTTGCTTTTTGGCTTCTCATTAGTATTGGTTAACAGCAGGGCAGAAGAGTCAGGGTGTTTTATTCACCCTGCTCTTTCCTTGCTATGGTTAAAGGCTGGCTGTGCCCCTCTCCTGTTGGGGTCCTCTCAAAGTTACAGCTCTATGGATTTCAGTAACTTTCCTCTCCTTGCTCCTTGGGGCCAAAGGGTAATTGAAACTTCCTGTTGTGACTAGCCCTTGGGTACTATGGTATCCCCTTATTAGCTTTTCCAAACATTGTTTACACCTTTGTAAACAGTCCTTTTATTAAACTCTCCTTAATTATCTGGTTTGAGTATATCTCTTTCCTGCTATAATAAATACATCAACTGTGAATTTGTGGTTCTAAAAGCCTTCATGAGCATTAGGGGGTCCACTGGACATTGCAATATATTGATGATTTAAGATTTTTCAAAAGCATGCTTTAGAGTTTTGTACATAATTATAACAGTACTGTTACTCACCTGTTCATAAACTTTGAACCTTCCAAAGGATAGTAGAAAAGAGCAGTTATAGTGAGAACAGTTTCCATGGTGTTTGTAAGAGTTCTGGTACAGCAATACCACGTGAACCAAGAGCATAACTGGCAAAAAAACTAAGAACAATTATAAGCAAACGTATATGGAGTGGGAAATGGAAAAGCTTAGTATTCTAAGGAAAATAGCAAGCAAGTCTAAATAATGTTAAAAGTGGGCATGTCCAAACATTGTTTTTAAGAAGTTATATCAAGCACATCTATGATACCAGGTCTGTATTTGTTAAAGTTAAGTTCATACTTGCAGGTACATTTTTGTGGCATTGCATTTGATTTAAATCTCACTTCACACTAATAAAAGACATAAAACACAGATTCTTTGATGAGAGTTCAGAGAAGAATGAAATTCATAACTAGAGTCTCACAATCAGCATTCCTCCAATTGTCTTATATTACTGACAAGTATTTTGACTGATTTTTATTGACCTTGCTTGGAATGTTGTCCTGTTTCTTGGTGGAAAATTTAAGACAACGTAAGAGAGAAAAAATCATGACTATCAGGAAACATCATTAAATTTTAATTTGGAAATGGACTAAATTAATAAACCACTTTTTGGTGGAACACACAAACAGAAGCATCATTCAGTCTACAAAACAAATGCCTTAAAAGAAACTTATTAGTTCTTGCAAGGGTATTAAACATCGTACCAGCTTCCTATCTCTTCAAATACAGACTTTAAAATATGTTCCCAATTTTTGTGCAGTTAAAGGCTCTTCCTGAGCTAGAAGATCCTAGTGCTGCTACTTTGGAGGAAGGATTTCAAAGGCATTATGCCTTTGCCATTTTAGGTTCAGCCTTCGACAGTGTGTATTAAGCACAAATTAAAGAGATTGACTTAATCCTTGAATCAATTATCAAGGACTCAATCGCTAAAGCAATCTGTCTTTTTAATGCAAATCAACACACTACCTGCAGAAATATGTCCTATTAATAATAAATTGTTAATATTAATTAACAATATTTCAGAAATGTGTTGGTACATTGGTTACTTGGAATTTGGAACATATTTGCTAACAGAAATATAAAAAAGGCAGTAAGATTTCTAAGTTGGCTCATATAAGCTTACTTACGGTTTAAATGGGAAAATCCATTCAAGATTTGAATGGGAGTTTGAGAATCTATCTCCCCACTGTGAAATGAGCCAAATGACAAAAGACAGTCTTCTATACCACATTCTCTTGCAAAGTCCAGCTATTTCTACCATTCTAGCCAGAAGAGAAAGAGTGCATCAGTGAAAAGATATGTCTCAGGTAGCTGGAGGAAGAGTGAACAAGGGTTGTAAACAGCTGAGGTGATCTGTGAGGTAGGCAGTGGTTTAGAACTATTCCTACTGAATATTATGGAAAGTGAGGCAAGGACTCAGTTCCGAGTCATGGTGCTTCCCAAGGCTGGGTCCTAGGGTTTAGCCTCTCATAGTGTTGGAGGGTATCAGTGGCTTCTGCCACCTAGGGCTCATTCAGAAGGAGAGAGATAGCATGTCCACTTGCATTTTACTGTTCTTAATTATGGAAGTACCCCTATAAAGTTGTACAAATTACCTTCAGAAACTGTTTTGGGAATCAATCATATTGACTGACCTGTTCATGTGCTTCATGCTTGTAGGAATGAAGTAACTGACATACAGTTTCTAAAGTGTTTAGGACTTACCACCCATCTTGCCACTTGCTGATTTTCTAGTTGCTTCATTAATGAGTAAAGCCTCAAGTCTGCTATAGCAGACAGAAGTGCTTGGGCAAGTCTAGGAATCCAAATCTTCATTAGTTAAAAAAAAAAAAAGATATTAAAAACATCTGTTGGTTCATACTTTAAAATCATAAGAAATCAACAAGCTGACCCAACTATCAATCGAAAGCCATTCTTAGTTTAAAAAAAAGATATATTATTCCATTCTTCTGCAAAAATAATTTATACGTTAAAAATTACATTAATTTTCATGGAAATACCAAAAGGTAGTTTTCTCATTCTCATTCTCTCTGTAATATATATATATTACAACACTACTAATTTTAAATAGCCAGCAGACCATTTCATTGTGTGAAGGTTCTATTTTAGAAGCACATATAGTTCTTTTCAGTAGTATAACAGTAGGTAATTTTTTATGAAACATTTACCCTACTGTATGCTAAGTATGGTACTAAGTACTTTATGTATATCAGCTGATTCAGTGCTTCTAACAGGTACTGTTTTATAAATGAGAAAACTGAGGCATAGAGAGGTTAATTTCCCCAAGGCTGCAGAGCTAGTTAGTGTGGAGGTCAGGATTCAAACCCAAGTCAGCCTGACTCCAAAGCTCTTAGCTACTAAGTTACATTGCTCCCCTATCCTACGACATAGATAATAAAATAATGTTACTTTTTTTTTAAAGCTTTAAGTAATCTATAATTACAGAAACATGTAACATGGTATCCAGTCAGATGACACTAAAGAATAAGAGTAAAAAGAAAGAGTAAATGTATTATAACTTAATTACAGTTAATGATTCTAATGTTATACATTAGCATCTTTGAGTTTTAAAATGTGTCACAGTTATTAACAAAGTAACACTTGCTGGTAGATCACAGCTTAATTTTAGTTTGCTCAAAAGATGTGTTTCTAAAAATTTATATGTAAATCTGTATTTTTGTTGGATCAAACTTCACTAATTTTACATTATAATTAGAGCCGCTTTACTTTCAGTTGTCAGTGGCTTCTAACACTTTAGCTTTACATCCTTTATCAATAATCTGTAAATAAATGTTTAAATCTTAGAGTTAAAGGTACATTGTACTTCATAATTCCACATAAACTGTGCACTGTAAAATACAGTAAGAGGCACCTCTGTACTCACCTTCTGTTTGCCCTGCATAAGAATCTGTAAGCTTCCTCCTCACCTCCCAGGTATGAAAGTACTTCATGTAAAAAGTTAATTTTGCTACAGACTTAATAGGAGCTGAGTGTTGAGGTAGCCACTAAAAGACTAAAAGGATTCTTGTGCACTGAGAGAAGTATAGTATTTATGAAGTTAATGGTCTCACTATATTCTGAGCTAGCTTTCAATATTGTGTTCAGTTTCGAGACCCACATATTAAGATGGACATTAATAAATTACAAGATGTTTAGAGGACATTATCTGATTATGAGGTTTAGAACTGGAGATTATTTATCCTGGATAAATAAAACTTTTTTGAAGGGTTGTCATGTAGAAATCTTGAATTTAAGAGAAGGTAGATTTTAGCTCAACACAAAAATAAGTGGAGTTGTAAATTCCCAGTTATTAGCAGTCTCTCCAGACTTTTAAGATATCATTTTCCAGGTTATAAGGACCTGACCAGAATTAAACAGTTACACATGGCTTCTGGAAAATAACAACTAGGGCAGTGGGGTAAAGAGGAGCAGGAACATGCCAGGGGTAAACCCTGAAGGTGAGGCCTGTGTTGGCGGCTTACCTTTCTACACTCCTGCTCTTTAAGATCCTCCTCCCTTAAGCTCTAGGAGCCACATGCCCTTGTGCCATCTCCTGACTGTTCAAAGCCCCCACTGTGGTACTCCCACAGGTCTCCCTTCTTATCCCTCTTTCTTCTCACATATTCTAAGCCAGCGCTGTCCAGTAGAAATGCAATGTGAGCCACATACCAAATTTTAAATTTTATAGTAGTCAAAAAGTAAAAAAAAAAAAAAAATCTCTAACAGGTAAAATTAATCTTAGTGCTTTTGTTTAACTCATTATATCTAAACTATCATTTCAACATTTAATCTATATAAAAGTTACAGAAATAGTTCACATTCTTATTTTGTATTAGTTCTTTGATGTCTGGTATGTATTTTACACTAATAGCACTTCTCAATTTGGACTAGCTGCATTTCAAGTCTTCAGTAGCCACAGGTGGCTAGTGGTTACCATATTGGACAGCAGAGCTTTAAGCCATCCCTAGTTCTTTTCACACACCTTACGCAATTTAGAGAGAAGCTATCTGGAAAGAACACTAGGCTGTAAATAAGTAGACCTAGGATCTAGTTTTAGCTTTTAACATGCTGTGACTTTGGTCTATTTTCTTCATCCCTTCTCTGACCCTTCTAGTTTCAAAATTGTATAATCTATATTTTAAAATAATCAATATGAGAGTATGAATGACTGATAGCATCATAATGGTTCTCTATCTGCTGAAGTTCCAGGTAGGATAGAGGTTTTTTCAGGGGTGGAGGGGTATTGGAGTGGGGTGGGATGGGGACGAGAGGAGGTTTCCTTTAAATCACAAAATGGCCAGGTGGGTCAGCTACAGGTTGAGGGCAGTGGATTGATCGTGGAGGAATAGGAAGTTTTTCAATCTTGAAGACTCCTTCATTCATAATATAACCTACTTTCTGGGATGTTATATATATTTGCCCTGTTTCAAGTGTTTATGAATATCCTTCTTGATCTAGAAGCTAGTGGGTAGCCCTGAGAGAAGGAAAGAGAATTCATAGTTCCTAACTTCTACATGTGTTAACTGCTCTCAATTTTCCTTCCCTGTGATATTCCCAAATGAAGCATCAATTTTACCGATATGGTCCTGTTTCTCAATAATGGGTAATCAAATATCGTTGCAAAGGGGAGGGTACAATACAGCCTAAGAAAACCAAAACAAAACAAAACCCAAAACTCCAGAACCTCAGTGTCTTTCCAGGCTTCAAAAAACCCTTCAGGATTTAGACTGCCTTTGGAATTCTGGGCCACTTCCCTAACAGAAAATGGGGAAGGCCCAAACTTCTGAGTCCAGCTTGATGATAGCTTAAAGATATTGAGAATGAGGTTAGAAAAACTTTTGCACCATTAGTTCTTTTGTATCCTCTCCTGGTGACTGACCCCCAAAGTTCATGATCTAGGGATTACAACCCTGCTCACTATTGATGGCTAATTACTACATAGCACAATGATTGTATATATCACTATATTTTTGTCAAATTAATTTTCCTAATTTGTAATTTCAACACTAAATCCTGAGTGGGTTTACATGTATTTAGTCTTCATAGGCTCATATAACATGATCTTCTGCTCACAAGTTAAAAAAAGCAAGATACAACACTGCTCTTAAGTGATTGTTTTATGACGGAAATTTACTTCTAAAGTACGAATAATATATAATGTAGTCATTCTGAGAGTCTGTATATCTTAACAGGATTGCTCACAGCAGAACACTTTCGTGCTCAGTCTTATGTTTTAGCACATATTGAACAGTTACACATCACAGTGTGTCTTTGAACCCTGGGCTTCCCAGATGCGGTCTGAGTTTAGCAACAGTAGTCTTTTAAAAACAAACTTCATGATACCAATATTATCATTTAGTTAATATACATTAACCTTAAAGGGATGGAATAAATCTGTTAATGACTATTTTGATTACTTTTATTTAAACTTACCAGCAACTGAACACTATCTTTCCCCAAAAGGTGCAGAATCTTGTATATGCTTGCAAAGATTAAGGGGTAAGTGTAACCCCTCAATCTTTCTCTCCATTCCCAAGTCAAATAACCATAATTAGTAATATTAAGGATTAATGTTAAATAGCACTGAAACAAAACCTCTTTTCAGTTCTATATATAAAACACTTTTATTTTTTGGCAAAGAAGCTTAAAAAAATAGTATTTTACACTGGATATCTGAAGTAAAAATGCAGTTGGCCAACTAAACTGTTAACTTCTTCAAAGCAGGAATGCATTTTTTACTTCATCTATATCCTCCACATTACTGAACCCTTTGGGAATATATGCTAAAGGCTGAGTCAGGTACACTAACATCAAAGAAAGATATAGAAGAAATATTAGCGTAAAATAAGGGCACACTTTTATAAGTTAAAATTATTTGGAGAAAATATGGAAGATTTATTGAAAATATGTCATGGAGCTGACACAGTTCCTAAGATGAATACACATTTCTAGTCCAGAAAAGAAACTACAAAGGATATTTGAAAACCATGTGATGTGCAACTTCAAGAGACTGCCAATATTCATCTGGAACAAAACTTGTTTGGACTAAAAAGCAGTTACATATTCGTAATGCTATGGTAAACAAGACCAGATAAATGTTTTCACCAAGAAGATCTGAAAAAAAAACAACAACAAAAAATGAACAAACAGGTAATTGTAGCACAAAAGTCAGGCAAATTCCAGTTGGGGAACTAAAATCTGCTGCTCTGGTTGGCCCCTTGCTCAGGTTCTGTTAAAGCAGTGGTGAACTCTGGCCCCTCCACACTACTCTCAAAGCAGACCTGGGTGGAAAGTTAGACAAAGGCCAGAGCTTCACCAATCTTTCTGGCAACTTATTAATATAAAGAGAATATTAAGATACATTTTGAAAAAGATTGGGTTAACTAAGGCCTTAGGCTAATTAGGTTATCCTATATGTATATCTAATGAAAGAAACCAGCTAACAAATTACTAACATAGGAAGGGACACTTTGTATAATGTGCATATACTAGCATATAAAATGGTCCTCTATGCATTTTAAAATAGTCCTTACTGATACTTTCTATATGCTAGGCACTGAGTTCGTTCCTTTACATGCGCTATCTCATTTAGTCCTCAATGCTATGGGGAAAATATCATTAGCCCTATTTTATATATGAGGAAACTGAGGCTCAGAAGTTAAACTGCCTTCTCCCAAGTCAAACGGTTGTAAATAAACAGGATTCAAAACCGGGTCTGTATGTTGACTCCAAAGCCCTGCTCTTAATCACAAATGGACTGCCTGTAGACAATATTTTTTTTAATGTGAATTTAGTTGCCAACATTTAAAAATCAGGTTTTATATTAACATCTGTATTGCAGCGTATCAAAACTCTAAGATCTGGCAACACAGAGCTCAACTAGGAACAACTGGCTGGTACTGAAATATAGGGTGCTTTGACTTCTTATGTATATAATATTTAGCCTTGCCTGTCCGGCCTCCTGAGGACTTGAGTTTGCAACCTGCCTCTGATCCACTGTGAGTCTTTGCTAACATTCCGGGTTCCTGCCACTCTCCTTCCTTCTTCTCCAGGAACACATTTTAAATGTTTCTCAGACAACTGGTACGTTCAACACCACATACATGCCCCTTCTGAACTTTCATCTTTCAGAAACAAACCTCCCGACTGCACTGTATCTGCTGTCCGAAAACCTTGTTCTTTCCTTTCCTTCTCTCTAGTCCGTAGACTCAGGCAGAAGAAACTGTACTCAGAAGTGGCCCTTGAACAACCGCCCTTGGCACATAAGAGGCGCACAATAAATAATGAATGAGGAGCCCATCTTTATAGTAAATACCCCTCCGACAGATCAAAATCCCACTTGCTGGGATGATTTTTCTCCTGTCAACATTACATCAGGACCAAAGAAAAGGCGGAGGGGGCAGTGAAGAAAAAGCAGTGCGGCGGGGGGTCAGACCTGGTCCCACTCCAGGAATCAGCCCCTCCGTAGCTACGAAACCTCGGGAACACTGGGCCAGGGTGACGACCCCCTCTCTGAAAAGGGGATGGCCACATCATGCCTACTCACTTCACACGGCTGCGGGGAGGACGGCACAAAATAATGCAGAATACACCGCCGCGCAAACGACAGGGATCGAGGATCCCTTCTCGAAAGCAAAGTGATTTCTTGCCCCTGCCCCCCCCCCCCACCCCAGCAGATGGAGCCCTCGCTCAGTGTCGGCGATTTCCCGCCACCGCCACTCCGCTCGTCTTCCACACCCACTCACTCACCTCCGCCGTGCCCAGTGCTCTTCTGCTGGCTGAGGTACAAGGTGGACTTTCTCGTTCTCAGCTTCATCTTCTCGTGGGGGCGGTTCTGGAGACCACGGAAAAAGAGGCTGCCGCCGCCGCCCTCTCGCTCCATCCTGCATCTGCTTCTAGGTCTGCTGGGGACGGCCAGCCGTCACCGTCCCCAGCCCTGGGTAGCTGAAGCAGCGCGCTCTTCCGCCCACTAAGTTTGGCCTTTGCGAGCTGCCGTCTCTGGCAGGCGCGGAGGTAGCCGGGAAAGGCTAACTTGGTTACGCCCACGCCAGCGGCTGGTTTCTGCTGCGCGTCCCTGTGGCGCAGTACTGCATGTTCAGGCAACGCTTCTGCGCTTCGCCACGGGCTAGTCCCTGCTTTCCAGCCTACGTTTCTTTCTCGAGGGATTGTTGCCCTCCTTTGGCTTCGTGGTCTCTGCGGCTGGCGGTCCGGAAACTGCAGAAAGGAGCCGGATCTCGCCTCTGCGGGGACAGGCGGGAGGCGGCGCGGAGCCTGAGCAGAACTGTCAGAGATCTCTGAGTGGTAATGATAATAGTAGTCTTCATTACAAACGGAAGTGTTGGTGTAACATTGTACTCTTTGGGTGATCTCACAATAAGTATTTGTTGAACGACGTAGGCAGGGTAGGGGTAATTTAGCCTGTGGGAAATGAGGCCCCCAAACGTTAAAGGACTTGGTCAGGGTTACTTAGCGAGCTAGTGGCAGAAGGGGAACCTTGCCGTGTTTGTGTGGTTTAATTGTCTGTTTTCCAAGGAGCTGACTTGCAAATGTTTCCTTTTCTTACACCTAGCGGTCATTGAACGAAACCAAGCTTGGCGAAGTTGTCATTTATCCAGTTAGCTGTAGAGTCCAAGAGAAAACAGTCTCTCCCCCACCCCGATTAGTTTAAATGACAATTTTAGCAATATATTAAGAGCAAGCTACTAATTATTAAGCTCCTATTGATTTTTGTGACCTTGGCAGCTGTTTAGGAGGCTGTGAAATATTGTAATAAAGAAAACGTGTAAATTCTTCGCTCTGCTTTCCTCGTTCATAAACATCTGCTTAGGGTCTCCTGCAACTGTAGGACTTCTCATAGACTATAGACTATAGCAAGGAGTATAATTTTCTGAGAAGTTCTAGAGCCTTAACTCCTCAATTGTTAAAAGTAAAACCAGCCAAATCCTCATTATATTTTTGTCAAAAATAGATGGCAGATGACTTAGAGGTGATGTCAATATGTACCTACTACAGCATCAAAAGGAACTAGAAAATCTTTTAGCTTGTTTTTAAAAATTGTTTTTAATCATACATATTGCCAAAAAACATAAAATAGTAAAGAAAGGCTAATAATGAAAAGTAAGAAATCTCTTTCTCCTACTTCCAGACGGGATTGGCGATCACTTTCAACTTTTTTGGGGGGCTGTTTCTTTCAGTAGGTTTGGTATGCCTTTAAAGGCATAAAGAGTATGCTTCTCTCCTCTCTCACACTATTGCCATTTAAAAAATCATCCATTAAAACCACTGAAGACTCCCGACGGGCCCCGCGGTACTACACCACCACTCCCGACGGGCCCAGCAGCGCTGGACTACCACTGCCAATGGACCACGCCGCTCAGGACTAGAAAGACGCTGGTGGCGGCAGCCGCGGAAAGGAACAAGGAACCTATCCTGCGCATGCTGCGGCTGTGTGCGGTGGCCGCGTGCTCGAGCTGGCCTCGGGCTCTGGCCAGCACACGGCCCACTTCGGGCGGGCCTTCCCCCATGCCGAATGGCAGCCGAACCACGTGGATCAGAGCTGCCTGGACAGCATCCTGGCCACCACTCAGGCCCAGGGACTATCCAACGTGAAGGCCCTGCTGTACCTGGACGTGAGGTGAGATTGGGAGTAGTGGGGTGGGATCCTGCCGCAATCTCTGGATCTGCTACTCTGCATCGACATGAGCCACATCAGCCCCCTGAGCTGCACCGAGGGGCTCTTCAGAGCAGCAGGACACCTGCTCAAATGCAAGGCGCTTCTCATCACCTATGGGCCCTGTGCCATCAACGGGAAGATTTCTCCCCAGAGTAACGTGGACTTTGACCTGACCCTCCGATGCGGGAACCCAGAGTGGGGGCTGCGGGATACAGCCCTTCTGGAGGACCTGGGCCAGGCCAGTGGGCTGCTGCTGGAGAGGATGGTGGACATACCAGCCAACAAGTGCCTAATTTTCCGGAAAGAGTAACCCCCTTCTCCGCCATGCCTGTGTCCCTGGGACAAACCCAGACCACCAGCGCCTGCCACCCTGGGCCAGACTATGGGAACTAGCCCTCCCCACACTGGGGATTCTTAGCCAGTGGCCACAGGGCTGCTGAGATCCTGGGAATAAAGTGTTTCCTGCTGTCCAAAGAAACAAAAACAAAAAACCCCCAAACCACTGAAAACGTTCTATAATAGGATTTAGCTTTATTTTACCCTATCCCCTAACGGTCATTTCTCATATTCCCTATGTATCTGGATTCCTATTTTAGTTACATCAATAAGCATATTTACATATTATGACAAAAATACTGTTCATGCAGGAGCAAAGTTGTGACATGAAGTCTTTATAAAGGATATTGTGCTAAGTTACTGCTTTGCTTCCCATTTTCTTTGTATACAGATCTGAAGAGATATCCTGGAAACCACCCTTGCACTGTGCGGTGTTTGTTGAAAAAATGTTTGGAAGATTGACTTTTCCACAACTGCTTTTTGCTACCATCCTTGGAATTGCTGGAGGAATATATATTTATCAACCAGTATTTGAACAGTATTCCAGAGATCAGAAGGAATTAAAAGAAAAGTTGAAATTGGTACAAGACTCAGAAGAGAAGAAAAGTTAATACTACATGGAGTCGAACTGTAATTGCTTAAAGTTCCATTGAATTATACATTGACTATAAATAATCTAGTAAAAAGTTATCAAGTATATTTTAATTGTAAATAAATCATAGATAATGATTTTAAATTAGTTTTAAAACTAGCACTGTCAATTTTAATGTTTCCTGTATTCTTGTTTGCCATTTTATGTCTTTTCACCAGGACAGATTAGTACTTTCCTTTTAAGCAAAAATGAATGTCTTAAGGAATATTTTATTTCCTAGTTGAAGCTTCTTTTTTCTGGGAATGTGGCCTATACATTGGCAGTCTAGACTGTATAAACTAGCTGGGAATGTTGTTTACAGTTGTGTTTGTAGATTAAATTAACCAAGTTAACTTCAGGCAGGATGCCCCTCAGTTAGCCTACAATTAGCCTGCTTTAATATACTTTAGAAGTCTTTTAATCCCAGCCCTTTCTCATCCCAGGCAGAATGGCGGAGTAAATTGAGAATTGGGGTGGCTCAGATCAAATGGAGGTTTTTGAGAAGGTAGGTGGTGTCACATAGGGTGGCAAACAAGCCACAGCTCTGTTTACTTAACCCACCAAGCAAATTTGCATTATAATGGTGGTCAGGGAGGAGTTAATTTATTATGAAGCTATTCACACAGTTAAAGGGTTTTTTGGAAATCGCTAAGAACTGATATTTAACAATGAAAGTTTAAATGTAATCACATATGTATAAAATGCTTTAAATCAACTCATTTCTTATTATTGATTTTTTTGAAAAGTAAATTCATTGTAACTTAATCTAAACTATGTTGAGACCAGCATAGGTAATTAAAAAAAAAAAATGTGAATAAGAAATTACAGAGTAGTACATGTTCACCTCATTAAAAAAAACCCAAACAATACAGAATGAACAAAGTGAAAATTACGGTTTTTCAGTATACATTGATTTAATTAGCACCTTTAATAGTTTGAGCTTTTGAGACTGTTTTTCTTCTATGCACACTGAAAAATATATGTAAATTTATAACACATACCAAGTATCTACTGTGTGACAGGCTTGGCTTGTCTGTCGGTAGACTGGGGTTCTGTTCTGTGTGTCTTATCATTGTGGGCCCCAGGCTCAAGGAGTAGCCCCTGTCTAGGATATGACAGAGTTTAGGATTAAGAGAGAGAGAGACTGAAAGGAAACATAATTGTAAATGTCTGCTCAGCTGTGGCAAATGTCTCTTCAGAGTCTGCTGGTTTAGAACATGTCACAAGGTCCTGCCCAAAGGTGAGGCCAGGGAAAAAGACTCTTCCCACAGGATACACAGTCCAGTGTATTCCTGCCTGTGACCATAGGCAAGAATATATAATCCTGTTATCCAAGGAATGATAATCCTATTTAACATCATGCGAAATTGAACTGCTTTTGATCCTCCTTTTGAGAAGGATTGGTTTGTCAGTTCGGTAGTCACATAACAAGTGCCAGGGAATGAGTTGTTTTTTGTTTTTTGTTTTTTCCAGTAAAGGTACTGCGGCCATTCAAATCAAAGCCACAGTGAGATGCCGCTTCACATACACTAGGATGACTACAGTCAAAAAGGGCAAATAATGAGTGTTGACAAGGATGTGGAGAAGTTGAAACCCTCGTATATTGCTGGTGAGGATATAAAACAGTGCAGCTGCTGTGAAACAGTTTGGAAGTTCCTCAAAAAGATAAACATA
This sequence comes from Delphinus delphis, assembly GCF_949987515.2. Taxonomy (NCBI): domain Eukaryota; kingdom Metazoa; phylum Chordata; class Mammalia; order Artiodactyla; family Delphinidae; genus Delphinus; species Delphinus delphis. The sequence continues at coordinate 146,992,619 of NC_082684.1, forward strand.
GTGATACCATATATGAGGCAGCAATTCTGCTTTTAGACATATGTCCCAGAGTAGTGAAAATATATGTCTACACAAAAATTTGTAAATGAATGCTGATAGAATCATTATTATAATAGCCAAAAAGTGAAAATAACCCAAATGTCTCAACCAGTGAATGGATAAACATGTTGTGGTATATCCACACAACGGAATATTACTCAGCTATAACAAGGAATGAAATACTGATATGTGCTGCAACATGAATAAACTTTGAAACATGAAAGAAGCTGAGCACAAGAGGCCATATATTGTATGATTCTATATGACGTGTCCAGAATAGGCAAATGTGTAGAAACAAAGTGTATTAGTAGTTCCCAGGGACTAAGGGGGAAAAGAGATAGGGAGTGACTGCTAATAGATATAGGGTTACTTTTTAGGTTGATGAAAATATTTTGGAACTAGATAGTGGTGATCAATGACAGCTTTGTGAATATATTAAAAACCACTGGGCTTCCCTGGTGGCGCAGTGGTTGAGAGTCCGCCTGCCGATGCAGGGGACACGGGTTCGTGCCCTGGTCCGGGAAGATCCCACATGCCGCGGTGCGGCTGGGCCCGTGAGCCATGGCCACTGAGCCTGCGCGTCCGGAGCCTGTGCTCCACAACGGAAGAGGCCACAACAGTGAGAGGCCCGCATACCACAAAAAACAAAAACAAACAGAAACCACTGAATTGTACACTTTAAAGCTTTATTGTGTGGGATTATATCTCAACAAAACTGTCAGAGAAGAAAAAAACCCACTGCATCCAGAATAGCAGCTGCAGTTGAGGTAGTCCATTGTTTCTGCCATAATCCATCTAGCATGTGTGTGTGGTGTAGAATATACATAACAAAGTTTACTGTTTTTACCATTTTTAAGTGTACATTTCAGTGGCATGAAATATATTGACATTGTTGTGTGACCACCATCACCATCTGTCCCGAGAACTTTTTCTGTTTAGTTTTTGCAGGGCGCAGAGAGGTGAATTGAATGGTGTTATAGAGAGAACCCCCCCCACATATACTTCATATCTTTGAAGGTGGCGTTAACGTCTGCAATTTTTTGCCTGAATTGCTTCATTTACTATTGGAGCCAGGGAAAGCAGATTTAGGGGCTTTCAGTTGGTCCTTTCTACAATAACGATGTGGTATGGACTGAATGCTTTTCCCCAGTCATATGTTGAAGCCCTGATCCCCAATGTGAGGGTATTTGGAGGTAGGGCCTTTGGGTGGTAATTAGGTCATGAGGGTGGAGCCCTTATCAATGGGATTAGTTCCCTTATAAGAAAAGATACAAGAGAGATGCTGTTTCTCTCTCTTGCCCATGTGAGGATACAGCAAGAAGGTGGCTGTCTGCAAATCAGGAAGAAGGCCTCATCATACACTGAATCTGCCAGCACCTTGATCTTGGACACCATAGCCTTCAGAACTGTAAGAAAAAAAATACCTGTTTTTTTAAACCACTCATTTAATGGTGTTTTTTTTTAATAGTAGTCTGAGCAGACTAAGGCAGGGGCTCTTCCTTTAAGGTCAGTGTGGGGTTTCTGCCAGCTACTGAGTATATGTATGTATCCTATGGAATGTATCCTATGGAATGACAGAGTGGGTCCTGTAAAACAAATTTGGGCCAAACCTGCACATATCTTATCACCCTCACAAGCCCCCACTCTAAACTGAGGGACTGTGGTAGCATTTAGAGCCTCCTTGTACCAGTTTCAACTCAGATCTTGCAGTCATCAAAGTCTGAATTCCTCTTTCCCCAATGCACATTTATCCTGGTTGAAGGCCTTGGTCTCTTGGTAGGAGCAGAGGAAAGTTTACGATATAATTCTTGTGGCATTGGTATAATTCTTGTGGTATTCACCTTCCTCAGGTGAATACAGCTTCTTCAGTCATTGGCTCTAAGTCTGTGAAATGACTTAAATCAGGAAACTGGTGAAAGACCATGATTGCCATTGTGGAGACTGACAGCCTTCTGCTCACTAGTTCTTGATTTTCTCTAAAAAATATTTGAGTCAAGAAACACCCCTTCTCTCCTGAAAACGAAAACACCCCATCTATCTTTTCCTTCAGAACACCATGACCTGTAAGCCACCATCACAGATCTCTGTGGGTCAAGACACCCTGGTTGCACCCCAGCCTGGCTTCCCATTATAGTACTTATGGCCTGCCATCTGTTCTTTGCCATTTGGGCATTCTTTTGTTTCTAACTGATACTCAGGAGTCCTGTTGCAGCAGCATCTTCTGTCAGTCTCAGCTCATAAAGGACTTCCACCATTGTGCTTTTCAGAGATGTCAGTGGCCTCCTCACCAGTGCCTCAGTGAAAGGAGTATCATCAGGGCCTTCCCAGGTAACATAATCAGGTGGTGGTTCTGCAGTCTCATCACAAATCCATTCTAACTCCAAGATCAGGAGGGCAAGATAGGGAGAATAAGAGAATTAAAGGGGGAAAGCCTAAACAATGGTAGATTTTCAAGGGGGCCACTAAACTTGATCCTATGGGATTTGCTGAAGAGAATTCTAAAAGCTCTTTAGATATTATTTTGAAATAATTTCAGACTTAAATAAAAAGTGCAAAAATAGTACAAAGAATTTTCATATACCTGTTATCCAGATTCTACACATGTTAACATTTAACCGCAGTTGCTTTAATCTCTATATATGTGTGTGTATGTCGATGCACACACACACATTGTTTTTCTAAACCCTTTGAGAACAATAAGTTGCCCATGTGATTCCCTTTTACCCCTAAGTATTTCAGTGTGCCATTCCTAAAAACAAGGATATTCTCATTTATAAATATAGTATAATAATCAAAATCAGGAAGTTAAGGTTGATAGGATATTATTATCTCATCTCAGATTTTATCCAAATTCTACGAAGTCCCATTAATGTCCTTTAGAGCAAGACAAAATTTTTTTTCTGGTCTGGGAACTAATTCACGATTACATATGAGTTTAGTCGTCATGATTCTTTGGTTTCATTTATTCTCATTCCTTAGTCACTGCCCTTCATGATCTTGAAATTTTTAAAGAATACTGGTCTGTTTTGTAAAATTTCCCTTAATTTGGGTTTGTTTAATGCTTCCTCATGATTAGACAGATTCAGGTTATACCTTTTTGGTAGGAATACTGCAGAAATGATCTTTCAGTACGATTCACAGATTCCTATTTTGTTCAGTGAGGTACAGTCTATTACTGTCACCAGTGCTAGCCACATGATTTGTGGGGCTTAGTGCAGAATGAAGATGCACAGCCCTGGGTGAGGATGAGAAAGTCAATCTCCTCTTCTCATGGACCCACCACTCCAACCCATGGTGAATGTGCACCCCCCAGGGATTGTAGCCTCCATGCTGGGGTGCTCTTGATTCCTGGGTGGTGGTGGCAGGAGCCCCCTGCTGAGTGGCACATAGAATGTACTGTGGTGCTACCAGACTACGGTAGTGATACCTGCCTTCTTGCCTGCCCCATGCTGCCATGGGGCATGGGCTCAACCCTGATCCCTTCTGCTCTCACATCCACGCTCCTGGCCAGGTGGAAGGTGATGGCGGAATGTGAGCCTCCCGCAGCCAAGGTGACTTAGTCACTGCCCTGGAGTAAGGTAGTGAATGCAAGGCTGGGTAGGGCCCAGGGGACCAGGGGGTGAGGAGTGGGCAGTGGCAGGAGTCAGAGCCATGTGTCTGCAGAGGCTTCAAGCCTCCAGCATCCTCCATTGTGCCATCAGATTTCACTTATAAAACACAAATTCAAAGGTAAAATTATTAAGAATTTTAAGACAGTGACTGTAGAGCATTAAAATTCTGAGTGCAGAGCCCTGTGTCAAGTTCTAGTTCCATGCCCCTGAAGACAACCCTGACAATCACTACATGTTCAAATTGTCCCAGATTTGGCTGGTTGGAGTCCTTTCAAGCTGGCTCCTGTATTCTTTTTTAATAAATGTTTATTTCAGATATAAAATGTAATGTTTAAGCATTTTCTGAAAATAATTTTGTAGTTTAACAAGTGTAAAATAAGACTTCTTAAAAAAGTTTACAACTAGGTATAAAATACTCAAGAATATACTTTGACATTCACAGTGGGCATTTTTGAAAGGTAAGTTTTGTTAATGTAGCTTATAAACAAAAATATATTGACAGTCCTAGTTAAAATAAGCAAGCTCTTAGCTGAGGAATAATCCTCCCCCAGATGGGTCTGTGTCCTTTTGATATGTCCTTGTCATTCTCTGAGCACTTCTTTACTTTCTGGCTCATCCTTTTCTTAGATGAAGCTTTGACTCTAGGAGTTTGGTTCTTTTTTAAAAATTGAAACAAAATTCACATAACACATTTTAAAGCATACAATTCTGTGGCATTTAGTACATTCACAATGTTGTGAAACTATCACTTCTGTCGAGTTCCAGGACATTTTCATCACCCCAAAAGGATGATGTACAGTAAACAGTCATTCTCTATTCCTCTTCCCTGCAGCCCTGGCAACCAGTCTGCTTTCTGTCTCTATGGATTTACCTTTTCTGGATGTTTCATTTAAATAGAATCATACAGTATGTGACCTTCTGTGACTAGCTTCTTTTACTTAGTATACGTTCAAGTTTCATTCATGTTGTAACATGTATTAGTGCCTCACTCCTTTTTGTGGCCAAGTAATATTCCATTGTATGGATATACCACAATTTCTTTATCCATTCATCCATTGATGGATGTTTAGATTGTTTCTACCTTTTGGAACCTTTTGGAGTAGTGCTGCTATGAACATTTGTGTACAAGTATTTGTTTGAATACCTGTTTTCAATAATTTTGGCATATTTCTAGGAATAAACTTGTTGGGACATATGACGATTCTCTGTTTAACTTTTTGAAGAACTGCCAAACTCTTTCCCAAAGTGACTACATCATTTTACATTCCCTCCAGCAATGTATAAAGGTTCCAGTTTCTCTATATCTTACTAACACTTGTTATTTGTCTCTTCTTTTTTTTTTAAAGTTATGAAGTGGTATCTCATTATGGTTTTGATTTGTGTTTCCCTAATGACTAATGCCATTGAACATATTTTCATGTGCTTGTTGGCCACGTTTATATCCTCTTTGGAGAGATGTCTATTTTAGTCCTTTGCCTGCTTTTTAATTGGATTGTCTTTTTGTGGTTGAGTTGTAAGAGCTCTTTATATATTCTGATACTATATTCTTATCAGATATATGGTTTGCAAATATTTTCTCCCATTCTGTGGATTGTGTTTTCACTCTCTTGAGAGTATCCTTCGATGTGAACAAATTTTAAATTTTGATTGTCTAATACAGTTTTCTTTTGTTGCTTCTGCTTATGCTATCACATGTAAGAAACCATTGCCAGATTCAAGGTCATGAAGATTTCTGCCTATGTTTTCTTCTATGAGTTTTATAGTTTTAGTTCTTATGGTTTAGGTCTTTGATCTATTTTGAGTTAATTTTTATATATGGTGTGAGGAAAGGGTCCAACTTCACTCTTTTACATGTGAATATCTATTCTCCCAGCACCATTTGTTGAAGAGACTGTTCTTTCCCCATCAAATGGTCTTGGTACTCTGTTTGAAAATCAATTGGCTATAGATTTATGGGCTTATTTCTGGACCCTCAAGTCCATTCCACTCGTCTATATCTCTGTCTTTATGCTAATACCACACTGTTTTGATTACTGCAGTTTTGTATTAAGTTTTGAAATCAGGAAGTGTGAATTAACTTCATGCTTTTTTTTTTTTGTGGTACGCGGGCCTCTCACTGTTGTGGCCTCTCCCGCCACGGAGCACAGGCTCCAGACGCACAGGCCCAGCGGCCATGGCTCATGGGCCCAGCCGCTCCGCGGCATGTGGGATCCCCCCGGACCAGGGCACGAACCCACATCCCGTGCATCGGCAGGCGGACTCTCAACCACTGCACCACAAAGGAAGCCCTATCTTTATTCTTTTTCAGGATTTTTTTGGGGGCTATTTGGTGTCCTTTGCAATTTCATGTGAATTTTAGCATCAGCTTTTCCTTTTCTGCAAAAATAGTGTTGAATTTGATAGGGATTGCATTGAATCTACAGATTGCTTTGGGGAGCATTGCCATCTTTACAATATTATGTCTTCCAATCCAACAACATGGTATATATTTTCATTTATTTAAGTCCTCTTTAATTTCTTGCAGTAGTGTTCTGTAGTTTTTAGTGTATAAATCCTGCATCTCCTAAGTATTTTATTCTTTTTGTTGCTATTATAAATGGGATTTTTTTTTAAAAGTTCCTTTTTTGATTGTTCATTCCCAGTGTGTAGAAATACAACTGATTTTTGTGTATTGATCTTGCACCCTGCATCTTTCATTTATTAGCGCTAATAGTTTTTTAGTAGATTCTTTAGGATTTTATATATAAAAGACCTTGTCTTTGGTTCCTTTTATTGGAAAAGGGTATTTAGAAATCAAGATCTGAGTGCTAAGTGTGTTCATAGCTACTATGATATACTTGCTTCTAGGACCTCTTAGCAGATGGAGCTGGAAAATATATACTTAATACATATCTATACATAACTCTATTTCTCCATATTAAAAATCATGAGTTTGTACTGATACCTCCCATTTCAATCCTATTAATGTAACTGGAGCTGGGACTCTGCATGTTTCAAGCAGCAGCCTGCAGTGTCAGAGAAGCTCCAGAGCTGGAAGCAAGAGGTATACTGTGACCAGTTCTGTGGCTGGAGTAAGAAGTGGTGTGGGGAGGATTTTGAACTGGTGCACAAGATGGGTTTAATATACTTAGTTTCTGTAATAACTTTCTCTCTTTGTTTTCCTCTGGACACACTTTTCTCAAATTCCTTCTTGGATTTCCTCTGCCAATGCCTTAAATACTGAGTGATCCTCTGGGTTCTGCACCAAGCCCCCTCTTTGCCCTCTCAGCACATTTTCTACACTAGCTCATTGCCTCTCATGTCTTTGAGTCCCCTTGGTAATAGCTCCAGTTCACGTCTTCTGTGCTTCAGACCAACTTATTCAACTACATACTAAACAGTTTCACTTGGATGTTCTGCTGGTGCTGGTATGTCAGAGTTGAAATGTCCTAAACTTGTTTATTATTGCCTATTTCACTCTCCTTCCCTGTTGCTTTCTTCCTTTTGCTCAAGGGTTCCTAGTTGCCCAAACCAGAAATCTGGGCGTCTCCATGGATTCCTCCCTCTTCTTCACCCCCTACAACAAAGTCTTCCTCTTTTTTTTTTAAATTAATTAATTTTTATTTTCGGCTGTGCTGGGTCTTCGTTGCTGCACATGGGCTTTCTCTAGTTGCGGCGAGCGGGGGGCTACTATTCATTGCAGTGCATGGGCTTCTCACTGCGGTGGCTTCTCTTGCAGCAGAGCACAGGGTCTAGGTGCACGGGCTTCAGTAGTTGTGGCGCGTGGACTTAGTTGCTCCGCGGCATGTGGGATCTTTCTGGACCAGAGATTGAACCCGTGTCCGCTGCGTTGGCAGGTGGATTCTTAACCACTGCGCCACCAGGGAAGTCCCTAACAAAGTCTTCTTGATTCACTCTCTTAAGTATCTCAAATCTGTCCATTCATCTTCATCCTCAGAGCCACTGCCTTAAACCAGATATCCCTCACTTGGACTTCAGCATGCTAATTGGCCTTCCCAGCCCATTCTTCGCCTTATAGCCATTAAGAAAATGGGTTCAGGGCTTCCCTGGTGGCACAGTGGTTGAGAGTCCACCTGCCGATGCAGGGGACACGGATTTGTGCCCTGGTTTGGGAAGATCCCACATGCCGCGGAGCACCTGGGCCCATGAGCCATGGCCACTGAGCCTGCACGTCCGGAGCCTGTGCTCCACAACGGGAGAGGCCACAACAGTGAGAGGCCCACATACCACAAAAAAAAAAAAAAAAAGAAAGAAAGAAAATGGGTTCTAAGTTCTGGTCCTGGCTTTGCCACTTATTAGGTATATGAACTTAGGTTGCTTAATCCCTTTAAGGCTCAGTTTCCTCATCTGTAATATGGGGACAAGAATAGTGCTTATTTTATAGGGCAATTGTGAGACGTAAATGAGGTGATATATGTAAAGTTCTTAGCATATTGGCTGATTCAGAGTAAATGGTCAATAAATGTTAGCTAATATAAGCATTCCAGGGTTCTTCATATTCCAGCCTCGGCTCATTTCTGCAGTTTCTTTGATTGCTTCCTTCCACTCAGTTTTTCAGCTTTTCCGAACTTCTTTCAGTTGCTCCAATATCTCATTCTCTCTTTTTGCCTCCAGACCATTCCTCTGCTCTCTTTCCTAAAATTCTCTCCTCTGTCACTTTCCCCTCTTATTCATCCTTCTGAATCTATACATCACTATCTCTGGGAAGTCTTGACTTGGTGTCACTTATCTGTGTTCCAGTTACACTCTTTAACTTCCCTTATCAAGGATCGTATCTCACTGCACTGGAGTTAACTTGGTTTCTCTGAGGGCAGGATCCCTGAGGGCAGGGACCAATTTACCTCGTTCACTATTGCCTCTCCAGTACCTAACACAGTGCTTGACTCACTGAATGAAATGAATGAATGGGTGACGACGAATGGGCCACAGTATCACTATTTTCTGATCTCCTGCCTGGTAAACTCCTGGTGACAGCCCTGCCTGGCTGCAGGAGTGGGGAGGGCTGAAGGGGGAGCTCTCCTTATATGAGCCATTAGCGGTTGCTGCATTGTTGGCCCCCCAGATCTTAGCTGATCAGTGACTCCTAAGACTTCCTCTACACATGAATATCGGGCTACTTTTCCTGTCCTAACCTCCATCAACAACAGTTTGATGGCCTTTCTCTTCCCTGGAAAACATCCCTTGAAAGCATCACCCTATGGTGAAATCTGTTATCCCTAACTTTGAGATCACTGTGTTGTATTTAGAACTATTAAATTGAATGTATATTCAATATTTGGCAATTTCATATGGTTCATCCTATATGTGAATCTGAGAAGCTGATTGTACTGTAGTGCAAACTGTGAGTAGTTATAGACTGAAAGAATGATGGAGTTGGGCAGGTCGCCCTGAGACAGCTGGAATTTGTGGTGCAAGAAGAATCAGTGAGATAGAACAGATAGTAAGAGACAGTAGACTAGGGCTTCCAGTCATTTTCTTTTGCTTAGAAGTAGAATTATTTGGTTCAGAAGTGCTTTGCCGGAAAGCCCACGGGGCAGGCCCCAAAGCCACTGTTCAGACCCCCAGGGCACTGGAGGAGAATTCGGCTGCCTCTCAGTGGGAACCTGGTGGCCCCAACCTGCCTCACAGCCACAGGTCCAAGCGGCCCACACAAAACCGTCGGCACTGAGAGAAGGGAGCCGCTGGGGGGCAGCAAAGGCTCGCAGATTTCTCCGTACAGGGGCTATTCTTTCAAGTACTGTACTTTTTTTTTTTTTGTTAACGAATTGCTCTAATACTTGGAAATTTAACTGAGAGCGATTTTATAATCTGAACTAGACTGTACGAGTAGAGACCCCGTTTGTCATTTCCTTCCAGAAATATATTTTTTTCCTGCCAGAATTCTACTACTCTCCCCCCGCCCCCGCTTCCCCCGGTCATTTTCAAGAATCCCAGAGCTTTTTCTCACTCCAGGAGGGCCATGTCCAGGCTCCCTGAGTGAGGAGCTGGCGGGGCGGGATGGACAGTGGCAGAGCCGGATGCCCAGCGCGGATCCGGTCCCTGGGGAGCCGGACCAAGGGGGCACTGTGAGCTGGAGCGCCCCCGGGCCTCAGGAACCGCGGGCAGGGCTGACTTTGCAGCCGCTCAGCACCTCTGGCTACAAGGTGGACACACCGACCTGATGCCCTGGAAAACACCTTTAGAAAATGGCTTTTAGGGGAGCAGATTTGGCGAGAGACACCAAACTACCTTGCAGTGCCCGATCCCGTGGCAGTTTGTAAGTGTCACCACTGTGTCTCAGAACGAAAACAACCCCCTAAGGTTTCGCGCCTTCCGGGAAGCGGCAGTGGAGACCCAACTTGGATTAAAAAGAGGCGAATGGGGCCTTTGCGTGGCAGGTGCGGCGGGGCTGGGGGCGGCGCGCGGGGAGGGCGCCCGCAAAGCGCTCTCGCGGAGTTGGGCGGGGGTGCTCGCCGAGGTGACAGGAGGAAGCGGGAGGTGGAGGGTGGAGAGGAGGTCCCGCCCCCACCTCGCTCTCCTTTACGGGAAGTGATGTGGGGCCCGACGGAAAATACCCGCCGAGGACCCAAAAAAGGCCGTCAGCGGGTGGACGCGGCGCGCGCAGAAGGAGCGGCGTGGGGACCGCGGGCGAAACAGGTGAGGCGGCTGGCGCGGGCGGGGGAGGCGCGCTTAGGCCCGGGGCTCCTGGAGGCTCCAGTCACCCCGCGGGGCTGAGCGACGGAGAGGGCGAGCGCAGGGTCTGGCCCTGGGGCGGGGGGTGGAGCTGCAGCTCCTTCTCTCCCCGCCTGTGGGCGGCTGAGCCCACCAGAAAAGCTGCTTTGCTTCTCCCGGGCCCTCAGCACAGACCCCACGATGACAGTGACGGGGGTGAGGGTCAGCTTGGGCGAGGTGCTGATTAGGTGGAGTCCCAGGTTGGGACGGGGCTGAGGTCACCTCCGGGCGGCATCCAGGTGCGAGGCTCCCCATCTCGGGGTGGGAGGAAGGAAACTTCTCTGGCAGGAGAGGAGGAAGGTTCCAGACCTCCTGCACGCCCTCCTCTCCGCCCCCCAGCCCCCCGCCGTTCTTTCCTCCCTCCCTTTGTTGTCGGTTGAATGATTTAACATCTTGACACCTTTGCTGGTGAGGGTCTGGACGGGCAAACTGCACGGGTGGGAGAGGGTTCTCTCTTTCCCTGCCAATCAGACAGAAAACCCTACCAGGCAGCCAGGCTCTCGGGTCTTGACTGGTGGTAGGGCTGGTGTGATGACTCGTTTGCTAACTATTGCCAAAGCTTTTGTCTCTGTCCCAGTAGATCACCGATTAAGCCAAGTCAGGCCTGAAGTGAAGGAAAGCTTGTGAGCCCTTGACTTCACCTTCCCAGCATTTCGGCTCCTGCGGGCCACATGACTTCCTGCCAGGGGGTCCTCTTTCTTACCTCTATGGGCTAACAGCTATTTTTCCTACTGGATGGATTATCACTTTTGGCTCAGCTCATCATTCAGATGTTGAGAAGGGGAGGAGTGTTATGCTGTATAAATTTTCTATAATTATTGGTGATATAACTTGTTGGTGCTTCACTGTTCTTGTTCCATTTATTTATTTATCTTAAACTTCTTAGAAACTTGCTTTAGGGGGGAAACACAGTCTGGAAAACAGAATTTCTGCAGATGGTTACAAATGAAGAAAGGTTAATGTAGTGCTGGAAAGACTTGACTGACCATCATTCTTTTCTATATTTTATGTTAGTTTTTCATTCCTACTTTCCTCCTTTCCTTTATTCTTTCTTCCTTACTCCCTCACTTCCTTAATTTCCATGGCCTGCCTTGATTTTTAACTTTGATGAAGTACAATTAATTTATTTTTTCTTCTGTTGCTCTGCTTTTGGTGTCAAATCTAAAAAAGCATTGCTAAATCCAAAGCCATGAAGATTTATGCCTATGTTTTCTTCTAAGAGCTGTATAGTTCTAGCTCTTACATTTCCATCTTTGACTCACTTTAAGTTAATTTTTGTATATGGTGTGTGGTAGGGGGTCTAACTTAATTTTTTTGCATATGGACATCCAGTTCTCCCAGTACCATTTGTTGAAAAGATTATTTTTTCCCCTCTCAATGCTGTTGGTGCCTGTGTTGAAAATAAATTGACTGTAAATGTGAGGGTTTATTTCTAGACTCTCGGTTCTACTCCACTGATCTGTATGTCTATCCTTATGCTAGTATCATACTCGCCTCTTTATTAGCTGTGTACATGGTGAGTTTTGAGATCGGGAAGTGTGAGTCCTCCCACTTTGCTTTTCTTTTTTGAGACTGTTCTGGCTATTCTGGGTTCCCTGAATTTCCATATGAAATTTAAGATCAGCTTCTCAATTTCTGTTGCCTTGGTTTTAAAAGAGATCTAAGGGTCTTGAAGTGGGCAACAGTCTCTAGGAAACAGACTCTTGATTTTCCTCTTCCAAACCCGCTTTCGCTTAGTCTCACCTGTCTCCGTTAATGGCAACTTCACTCTTCCAGGTGCTCAGGCTAAACACCCCAGGGTCACCCCTGATTCTTTTCTTTCTCTCACACTCCACATCTAGTCCCTCAGCAGATCTCATTGGTTCTATTTTGAGTCTATACCTAGGATAGGAAATTTCCACAGTTTCCCCTGCTTCCACCAAGTCCCTTTCACTTCTGTTGCCTGGATTACTCAAAAGCCTCCTACAAGGCCACTCTGCTTCCACCCTCACCACTCTACAGTCTGTTCTCAACGCAGCAGCCAGAGTCAATTATGTCTCTCACTCCGGTGCTCAAAGCTCTCCGGTGGCTTTTTATCTCAGAAGGAAACCAAAGTCCTTACTGTGGCCTGCAGTCCCCTTACATGGTGTGGGGGGCTTCATCTTCTATCACTCCCCTCTTTTCACACTCTGCTTCAGCCACGCCTCAGGACCTTTGTATTTGCTGTTTCCTCTGCCTGGAATGTTCTTCCTTCAGATGTCTGCACAGCTTACTCACTCATTTCTTTCAAGTCAAAAGTCATTTCTTTAGAGATGCCTTCTTGTACCATCCCATCTAAAATAGCATCCTTCACCCCCCACCCCCGCCCTGCCCCATCATTTTCTTCCCCTTTCCCTTGCCTTATTTTTCTTTGGAGTATTTATAGCACTTACTGTCATCACACACACACACACACACACACACACACACACACATATGTTGTACACAACATCTATCTCCCATTGGTGGAATACAGGCTCCATGAAGGTCAGGAATTTGTCTTGTTCACTATGGTGGGCATAGCGCCTAGAATGGTTTCTGGCACATATTAAGCCCTAAAAAATCATGTTGAGTGAATGAAAAGGGAATGAGAGGCTGAGAAATGGGGATCACTCTGCTATTTCTTTCTCACTCTTCTTCCCACTTTATCCGAGAAGCAATGTCCATAGCTATACCACAACTCCTAAACCTCTCCTCTTCTATTCTCCTATTTTCCTCAAGATAAGGGCCTTACCCTCCTTGGAAAGGGAAAGGTCAAACAAGCAGAAAGGTGAGGACTTTGGGTCCTTCCCACCGTGGCAGTGGGGAGCCCTCTTCTCTGGGTGGGGGCATTCAGCATCTGTGTCCAGTGATTCGGTCTCTTGTGCTGATCTAGGGAGAGAGTGAAATCCCTTGGAAATTTGAGAAAATGGAATTTCATTTCCTAATGAATATTTTGCAGTACAGTGAATTTAATCTTTTTCTGACTTCTAACTGAAATTGCCAGTTCTGAGACTCATTTTGGCCTTTAATGACGTGATGACTTTAGACTGTCAGCTGATTATGTGTACGTGGCCTTAGACAAAAAAAGAAGTGTTCAATAAACTCTTGCTGAATGTACCCATAAGTTAATGAATAAACTTGGATTTGTTTTCCTCATTAGAAACCTCTAGTCCATATATTTAATTTTTCTTAGTGTATAGATATAAGTATCTGGTCTCAGTCCACCTCATCCTGCTGCTCCTGATAGAGCAATATTGGCAACAGTTGAGAGGGGTTTCCTGCGGACCTCTCTCAGTGAGAATTGAATTAACTGGCCCAGACAGCACAGTAATCAATCTTCTGTGTTATTTTGAAAACTGAACTAGCCTTCCATCGTTATTTAAACTTATCTTGGAATGTGCCCTGTCTATATCTTCACTACAAGCTATGAAAAAGGATTATTTTTACGTACATGGAATATATATATATATATATATATTTTCTCTCTAATAAATAATGATAGGCTTGATACCACCTGAAAAACCAAACAGGGCTCACATATTTAAAGTGAGTCCGTAATTAACTGGATGGGTGGGAGAATCCCTCTCACAATGTATATGTATATCAAATCACCATGATATACACTTTAAACATCTTACAATTTTATATGTCAATTATGCCTCAATAAAGCTGGCTCACAATAAAAAAAAAAAAAATGTGATGCCCTAGGCAGCCAGATTGTCTTGCCATTGTTAGAACAAGATTGCCTTCTGAAGAGAGGAATTTTTCCCTTTCACTGCCTTCGCTTTTTATACTGTGTGCAGGTTTTGCTTGGATCATATTTATTCCTCTGCCTCTTGGTCAGGAAGTTCCAGTTTATGGTCTGGTTTCCCTTAAGCTGATTATCTTGGGAGCAGACGTGAGCACTGAGTTGGAGGAAGAGATAAAGGGCTTGTAATTAACTTTATGTCCAGAGGGTGAGAGGTGTGGAGCTGTGAGCATCCAGCTGGTTTTGGCCTCCTGTCTGGTTGTGCAGTACACCACATTGTTTTTCTTGTATGATTGAGGTCCACTAACACTCATATTTCACTCACTGTTAAAGAAAACTTGATGCCTCACTTACTCAAAAGAAATGTTGAAAGTTATTCTTCCTTGCCTGTTTTTGTTTTGTTTTTTGCCTCTGTGTATGTTACCCATGAGAAGGCCTCCCATTTGGTGCCTCAGCCACACTTGGCACCACCCACAAATATGAAATCAGACTTTTGAGTTTTGAAATTGAACTTTTAACGTGGGGTCAGAGGTAGGGTGCCAGATTTAGCAAATTGGAAAAAAAAAAAGAAATTTGCATTTTGGATGACCAACAACTAATATTTTACTATAAGTATGTCCCATGCAATATTTGGGATGTACTTATGCTAAAAAAATTAGTTGTTTATTTATTTATTTATTTATTTATTTATTTTTGGCTGAGTTGGGTCTTCGTTTCTGTGCATGGGCTTTCTCTAGTTGCGGCGAGCGGGGGCCACTCTTCATCGCGGTGCGTGGGCCTCTCACTATCACGGCCTCTTGTTGCGGAGCACAGGCTCCAGACGCGCAGGCTCAGTAGTTGTGGCTCACGGGCTCAGTTGCTCCATGGCATGTGGGATCTTCCCAGACCACGGCTCGAACCCGTGTCCCCTGCATTGGCAGGCCGATTCTCAACCACTGCGCCACCAGGGAAGCCCTAGTTGTTTTTATGAAAGGCAAAATCAACTGGTGTCTTGAATCTAATCTGGTAACCCTGGTTTGGTAAACCTAGGTTTATGCACAGGGAATGCATTGATCATGATAATGTCCAAAGAATGCCTGAGCTATGGCTCACTTTGGTGATTGCACATGTGTCCATCTTAAGGAAGGAGGGGGCTTGTAAACTCAAGGAGTATTAGAACTAGAAGGAAGTAGAAGATTATCTTACTCTAGTGTTTGGTAGTTAAGGAAATTTTTATCCAGAGATGTTAAGTCATTTTCTAAGGTCACACAGTTAGTAGCAGAGCCAGAACCGGAACTCTGGGTCCAGTGGTTGGTCTGCTACATAATGTCTTCCCTTAAGAGATCATGTGTAAGTTGCTTATGTTTTCGTGCTGACCTTTAATCACTTCTTTTGCCACCCTCCCATGATCGCTCCATTCTCCTGCTGTCCTTCCAGTCCCTAGATCCGTTATGTGGCAGGCAAAGCCATCCTCATGGATACCCTTGTCTTTTCTCTGAGAACCATAGGACTGTTTAGAGCCACCATAGGTTGTATTTCTGTGGTGATGCCAGAAAGCCAGAAAGCCTGTCTTTCCATGTGTTTTTATTCCTTTTAAGGTCTGGTTAATATTTTTGTTACCTTTGAGTGTTCATTGTAAGATGCTTTGATTTAGGAGGACTTGCTGAGAACAATTCCACAGCCACCAAGTACTGTCTCACTGTAAGTCACTTGCTTTGTGTGGCCTATTCCTTTGATACTCCGTATCCTTTTGTATTTTGGTAGAATAAATATGGAAGCTACATGGTAAGGACCAATGCAGTAGATAGGTATACGTGACTTCCTGTTTAGAGATGTGTCCTTTTAAAACACTGGGTTATTTTCTTACTGTTTAAAAGTTATTGGTACTTATTTGAGAAAGCAGTCTTGAAAACGAATATGCTTCCTCTGACTCTCACGAGAATACCATGTTTCAGAGCCACTAATCCTGTTTTTTCATAGCTTTGTTGATTAATTCATATAAAGCCTTACCAGCTGCCAGGTCAAAGCATAACAATAAAATCGGTTGCCAAGAGACTGAAAAATCTGTTCGTTCTTAACTAACTGCTGCTCATCTATCTTGCTCTGATCCCACCTCATGGGCAGCTGGTCAAGTCTTATCTGAGTATGGCTGGTTACTTGTCTCCTGTATATGTGTATCATTGGCAACAAAGACAGGGTCTCAGTCAGCTAATAAAACTTATGGTAAGGTATTGTTTAAATTCTTGCTGTACTAGCCCTAATACAGGAAGGAAGGAATGAGACATACACCTGAGAATTTTAAAATATAATCCATGGTTGTGGTCGGGATTTCTTTGTTTCCTGCAGTGTGTGAATCATTTTCATAATGAATCTCACCACTGCAAGGGAGCAACCCCAGGCATGAGTAAAAAGGTCTAGCAGCCCTTGAAAAGATAAGGTATCGTCCTTCTAGTCAGATACTGGAGACCAAATGTGGCCAGACAAGCTGCTGGCTGTTCCAGGCTGGGCTTCCTTCATCAGAGACAAGGTCAGTTCTCCATTGCCCCCACTCTGCTTAGGCACAGAGGGCCGTGAAGTGGGTTGTGGTACTTCTTCAGGGAGTGACTCATCCCTGTGTTCCACAGCTCCTGCTGGAATGTGGAGGAACCAACACAGGCAGGAATTAGTGGATTGGTTTTTAGCTTCTAACACTGCCAATAATTAACTAAGTGATATTACACCAGCGTTCTCAATTGGGCTGGTTCCGACTCGCTCCTCCCGCAGAGGGCACTGGGCAATGTCTAGAGACACGTCTGGTTGTCACACCTGGGGAGCTATTGCTGGCATTTAGAGACCAGGGGCGCCTCTAAACATCCCACAATGCACAGGACAGCCCCTCATGGCAAAGGGTCAGTCCTGCCCACCATGTCAGTAGGGCCAAGGCTGAGAAACCCTGCGTTAGACACATCGTTGAACCTCTCTGGTATGCGGTTTCCTGAGTTCCACATTCTCTCCATCATGTAAAGTTAACTAAGCCTAACTCCACCACTCTTGCCTTTCTAACCTCTCCCTCACCCCAATTCTAAGTCATTAAATGTGAAGTAGGACCCAGGCATCTATATGTGTACATAGTTTTTAATCCCCACCAGGGATGCTGGTGGGCAGTTGGGACTGAGAACCCTGCCCTCAGGGATCATGGAGTGAGGTCCTCACCAAGGTGCCAGGTGGACCATTTGAGGAGAGTGGATGGTGTGGGGAGAGCCTGCCAGTAGGAAGGGAGAGCCGGGTGGCAGGGCCTGGCTGCCGTGTGACTCAGCGCAGGTGGAAGGCTGCCAGAAGGGCCGCAGGGAGTGCTGTGACTGAAGGTTTGGTTCCTGAATTCCTCAGAGATGGGGCCCTCAGCCCCTCGGCCTGACGAGCTCTCAGCTTCCTGGGAGTGTCTGCTCCACAGATTCCCAGCTGGCCACCGTACCCTTGTGCCAGAGGTGCCACAGACCTCAGAGTTTCCCAAGGAAATAGTAGGACTGGCCAGTTTCTTCATTAACACCCCATTTCCTGCTTAGCTAGAGCCTCTCTGAGAGATTAAAAGTCAACAGCAAAAACCCCAACCCTGAGTCAGCAGCCCATTTTGCCACCCAGATAAGGTGGCAACAACCTCACTTGTTACACTTATGGCATCGTGTAATTTAAGGGCTGGTAGGCACCTTAGAAACAAGGGGGCCCAGCCTCCCCTCCACCTCAGAGGTTCAGAATGGTCCCCAAGGTCACATGACAAAGAGACGGTTCTAGAAGACAGGTCTGCTGGTTCTTTCTATGCCCCTGTGCAAATGTTTCTTAATTGTAACCAGCAGTGTCTCTTCCTTGAACTCTTCTGAAATATCACAGGAATTGAAGCAAGTATATTAATGATTTTCCCCTACGTTAAAGCAGTCCAGAAATATCTGTCTGCTATGGCTGTGTGCCAGCTGCCAGTTAAAGGCCACCATCATTTTTTTGCCTGTACTATTGCTTTTCTTCTTCTTCTTCTTCTTTTTTTTTTTTTTTGGCCACACCACGCAGCATGTAGGATCTTAGTTCCCCGGCCCGGGGTCAAACCTGCACCCCCTGCTGTGGAAGCGTGGAGTCTTAACCACTGGACCACCAGGGAAGTCCCTGCTGCTTTTCTGGTCCCGTTCTGTGCCACCCATAACCCATTCCTCACACAAAGCCAGTGATCTTTAAAAAATGTAAATCAGATCATATCCTTCTTCTGTTTAAAATTCCTCAGTCGGGGCTTCCCTGGTGGCGCAGTGGTTGAGAGTCCGCCTGCCGATGCAGGGGACACGGGTTCGTGCCCCGGTCCGGGAAGATCCCACGTGCCGCGGAGCCTGTGAGCCATGGCCGCTGAGCCTGTGCGTCCAGAGCCCGTGCTCCGCAACGGGAGAGGCCACAACAGTGAGAGGCCCGCGTACCGCAAAAAAAAAAAAAAATTCCTCAGTCACTTCCCATTGCAGTTGGTGTAAAATCCAAATGTTCTAACTGGTCTGGAAGAGTCTCCGTGATCTGAGCCCTGTTGACCTCCTTGACCTCAGTTCACCCCTGTGCCTCCATCTTTCAGCCTTATCTACTTCTTTTCTGTTCCTTAAAAATGCCAAGTTCTTTCCTTCCTCAGAGCCTTTATACTTGCCTATAAGTCTTTTCTCTAGATCCTCACCTGGCTGGTCCGTTGCAGCAGAGTAATCCCTGATCACTCTGTTGAAGGTAGTCTCTAGTCAGTCTCTACCCTATTATTACACTATTGTCTTCACAGGACTTAGTACTCTTTGAAATTATTTTATCTCTATCTTCCCTTATTACTGTCTGTGTCTTCCTACTGAATTGTTCTGTCTATGAGAGCAGGGACTTTTTCTGTTTTGTGAACTCTCTATGCTTAGCACCTAGAGTAATGCCTGGCACATGGTAGATGCTAAGGTAATAAATGAATGATAGAGTAACTAGGGAGTTGGTGTTAGAGAAGATTGCCTGACAGATTGTCCTATGTAATTCCTATTTTTTCCTACATTGAGCTTTATTTATTTATTTTTTAAACTTGTTTCTTTTTAAAAAATTAATTAATTAATTAATTGTTGACTGCGTTGGGTCTTCGTTGCTGTGTGCGGGCTTTCTCTAGTTGTGGCGAGTGGGGACTACTCTTCCTTGCAGTGCGTGGGCTTCTCATTGTGGTGGCTTCTCTTGCTGCAGAGTATGGGCTCTAGGTGCGCAGGCTTCAGTAGTTGTGGCACATGGGCTCTAGAGCGCAGGCTCAGTAGTTGTGGTGCACGGGCTTAGTTGCTCCGCAGCATGTGGGATCTTCCTGGACCAGGGCTCGAACCCGTGTCCCCGCATTGGCAGGAGGACTCAACGACTGCTCCACCAGGGAAGTCCTGGACTTTATTTTTTGAACTAAAACTGGAATGCCAGTTTGATACATGAGAAAAGTGCAACTGTTAAGCAGACTAGATTCCCTTCTTTGAAGATGAATGTACTCACTTCCTCTGGTAAAAACTCTGTGGGAAGCAAGTATAAAAGGACAAGGGTACTTCGTAAGCACAGACTCAGACACAGGGACTTAGAAATCAAACAGGTCCAAGAGCTTTAGTGCTGGATGGGGCCTGTAAGATCACCATGGGAATGGTTCCTCAAAACTGGCTGCCCATGAAAATCACACAGGGAACTTTTATTTAAAACATACTCACGCAGGGACTTTCTTGGCGGTCCAGTGGCTAAGACTCTGCGCTCCCAACGCAGGGGACCTGGGTTTGATCCCTGGTCAGGGAACTAGATCCCACATGCCGCAACTAAAGATCCTGCACGTGGCAACAGAGATTCCCGTGTGCCACAACTAAGACCCGGTGCAGCCAAATAAATATTAAAAAAAAAACACCAAAACCTAAAAAAACATACACATGCAAAACCACACGTTTTTCAGTCTCTCCTTTGGAGATTTTAATTTGCTATTCTTGGCATTAAGGCTGGGGAATCCATGTTTTATCTAAAATGCTGCTGTAGTGATGGATGGTGCACAGCCAGGTTTGGGAACCAGTGACTGAGCCCACTTCTGTTCCCAGGTGAATACACTGAGAGGTTCAAAGAGATCCCCTGTCTCACTGAGGGGCACCCACCTGGGGAGCTGGGAGATGGCACTCAAATCTCCCAGCTTTCTCTGCGCCTTTCGAAAAATGTAGTGAGAAAGAGTCTCAGGGACAGAGGTGGCACAGCCTTGGAAGTTGTGGGTTTATTACTTTTTTCTTTATGGACATGTAACTAACCAGTCTGGTGTCAAACAGGAAATGCATGTAGCATCGTTTTCCTTTTTGATTACAAACTGTCAGAACAATCTGATTTTAGTGGAGCGATGATCAAAGTGTGGTTCTGGGACCAGCAACACCGGCACCGTCTGGGAACTTGTTAGAAATGCAGATTCTCAGCCCCGGCCCAGAACTACTGATTCTGGAACTCTGGAGATGGCCCAGCAGTCTGTGTTTTCAAGCCATCCAGATAATTCTGATGCCCACTGAAGCTTGAGAACCACCATCACAGGTACTTTTTACAACCCAACCGTTGGTTAAAGAAGCTGGCCTCGGCCTTTCAGTTGGTGACTCATTAACATGCAGGACTTAGGCTAGCCA
Source organism: Delphinus delphis (assembly GCF_949987515.2). NCBI lineage: Eukaryota > Metazoa > Chordata > Mammalia > Artiodactyla > Delphinidae > Delphinus > Delphinus delphis. The sequence goes on from NC_082684.1 coordinate 147,013,333, forward strand.
TCTGCTTTCCTTGGTGAAGTTTGTTCAAAATAAGGACTTTTGTTGTAAATCTTCATTAGACTGCTACACAAGAAAGGGGGGGATGGGTTAATACTTGTTGAACACCTGCTGCATGTGAGGCTCTGTGCTGGAAGCTATTACCTGTTGTCTCATTTAATTCTCACAACCATCCTGCTAGGTAGGTATTATTATCCCTGTTTTACAGATTTGGAGTCTTGAGGTTGGTGGAGGTTAAACGTGGTCTTTCCTCTGGGTTATTTGCCCAGAGATGGTTGTGTGTTTTGCTGTCTGTGGTCTCCACTCAAACCTCTTTATGCACAATCAGGAGTCCTCTGGGAATCTTGTTATAAATGCACATTCCCTAGCCATCCTCTCAGAGATCCTCATTCAGGGGCCTGGGTGGATTTTCTTCAGGTGCTCCAGGTGATTCTGCTGCCAGTGGGCATCAGACCACACTTGGAGAAGTTCTCTCCTGGATCCAATCACTCTTGCTTCAGTAGTTGGACCAGATGTCTCTCAAGGCTCCTTGGAGGTTCTGTGGTTCGCCAGTGGTTTGCTCACAGGCCTTGGGCACTGGGTGGGGGCACTGGCAGAAGAAGTATGAGCATGGGAGGTGGGAGCTTGGGAGCCTGGACAGAGAAGTCTCTTACATGCCTGGCTGTTCATGCTCTCTGCTGCCTCTTAGAGTGCCCAGGCCATGTCTTGGCTTTGAGTAACTTGTGATCCTTTCAGTTATCTACCCCAAATCGTGCAACTTTTCTCATAGCAACTTCGCCCTTGTGTTCGTGGACTGCCCTGATGTGAGCAATTTCCTTTGGCTTTTGAGGTCAGAATGGCATTTCATCTGTTTGTCGATAAGATCCCTTATTTTTCAGGCATAGAATGGACATATTTAGTGAATGAATTGTTAATCCATTAGGAGACAATGATTTGGTGCCATTATGAAGGAAAAAAGTGAGATGCAAATTAAAAAAGAATTTCATCATGTCTGATGTCCTTCTTTGCGAGTTGGAATGCTGATTTCTGTCCAGAAGTTTAGAAGCAACTACTAACATAAGTACTAACATAAGTACCCCAGGGCTTCTGTAGTAGAAAAGATGCATGGAGAAGTCAACATTGTTGAAATATTACATTTCTTTAACAAGTCTTAGTCCCTGAAACAAATTGTGTAGGAAAAGGGTGGAAGGAAATTCATGAAAGCAAACATTTCAGTTTCCTGGGATCCACTGTATATAAGGTTAATTATTTTTCCAGTAAGAAAATAACCAAGGTACAGGTTAAGTTTCTAAGGATAATTTATTTTGCCACTGATATCAGAGTTGGTAATAACAATAGGTAACTGAGTCCAGTAGCTAGAGCTATCATTTATTGAGAGCTTACTATGTGTCAGGAATTATATGAACATTCTCTCACTTAATCCTCAATAGACTTTCAAAGTAAATATTATCCTTCATTTTACAGCTGATGAAACAGGCTCAGAAGGATTAAGTAATTTAACCAATGCTGGGACTGGGGTTTCCAGGTATGCAGGACTTTCGGTGCTAAAACGCAGTCCCAGGTAAACTGGGATGGTTGGTTTCCCTGAGTGTCACCCAGCTCACTGACCTACAGTTGATAGTTAGAAAGTAAGCCCAAAGGGTTCTGAATTGTCAGATAGATGATTCGTATATGGAAACGTGCAGATTTGCCCCACAGAGAGACCATCAGAACATTTTGTGGTGCCCATTTTTCTCCATTTTATACATAATTCTAATCTTGGTTATTTGGTTTCCATGTGCCTTGTCAATTAGAAGCTGCACATTGGCGGGGGAAGGGGTGACCCTAGAAAGGCACACTGACTATTGTGGTGAGGGACAGCTGGCTAACTGACAGAGAAGGTGAGGACAGGGAGAATGAAATGTAAACTAATAAAAGACAAAATCAATACAGTGTCAGGAAGCTTTTATTATAGGGGCAAACATACCTTAATAAGAATAGCTACTTTTGAACATTTACTATGTGCCAAACACTGTTTTAAGCACTTTATAGGTATTACATAATTCAATTTTTACAAAATAATCCTGTTATTATCCTGGTTCCACAGATGAGGAAACTGAGGCACAGAGAGGTTAAGTAACTTGCTGAAGGTCACACAGCCAGTGAGTGGTAAAGCTGAGATTCAGAGCCAGGCAGCCTGTCTCCAGGGCCCAGATCCTCAGCATCCTGTTTCCGTGTAGGCCCTAGATCCTGAGGATGTAGCACACGTCAGAGATGTTTATTGTGATGGCCTGACTCATCCAAGAAAAAATAATTTAAGCTTGGGCATTACATTTCATTTTGTATTAATTAATTTTAAAGATTTTATCAGGGCATAGTTCTACAAGGCCTGTTAGGAGAAGCCATCCGAGCCCCCGCCCCCAGTTCATTTCCTGCTCCCCAGAGTCAACTGCTTTCAGTTCTTGCAATGAATTGACTCTTGCTGGTTGTTATATCCCCTGTCTCTAAATGACGTACTTATATTTCTATGGCCGGTTTTTCAGTTTGAGGCATTATCTGTTGATGCTTTACTATGGAAGAAGAGAATTTTAGCTTGTTTTTCCACCTATACCCCTACCACACACGTGTACCATTTCCATCTCCTCCTTCTCCCAGCAGGTACAACAGAGTTTTAGCTAGATTGACATGTCATGAGCTCCTTTGTATCTTTCAGCGTCCCTCCTGGGTTGGGCAGATTCTCCCGAGAAGACCATTTGAACCCACCTGCCTGTGGAGTATGCCTGCCTTCTGGAAGTCCAGTGTGTAGGTGAGGGTGGAGGTGTCTTCATACTTAGCAACTTCTCAGTGCCTCCCCCTGCCTCCACTGAAGTTGGTATGACTCAGAGACCCTCTGAGAGTCTGGTACTCGGAGTTTTACTCTCTCCAGAGAATAAACCTTCGACTACTGCCAGAGCTGGAGGAGTCACAAGGCTGGCAAGGGTGGGGCTTGGGGGTGTAAACAGACTTCCACCATTTTCAGCCCCACTTTACCCTCTCCCCTCCCTCAGAGGTGTTTGGGGCCCCAACTGCCTAAGCCTTTCTGGAGATTCTGTGATGAGTTGCTTGTTGGCTTTCTCTAACGGCAGGTAAAGAGTTTGCTTTCCTGGGTCTGCTAATCGATTACCTCTTGTTCATCTATTCGATACTTTCTAGCTTCCAACATTTTCTTCCTGTTGTTTCCACTTACGTTCTCTTTGTTTTTGTAAGTTTATGTCTATAAGCAATAAAATTCTCTTCCTTGTTATACTAGTGAGATTTGGGGAGGGAATAGAACTAAATGTATTTAGTGTTCCATCTGTATCCTGAAGCCTGAAAGACATTTGAGAAAGCTTTCAATGCAAAGTGGTCTAAAAAAAGGTTGTGTTGCTCTAAGACTTATAGTTCTATGAAAAATGGGGTCGTTGAAGTTTTACTTGCTACTGAAAGTGTCGTTCTAGGACTAAGAGCATCATTGTTACCTGGGTATCACCTGAGTGCTCCTTAGAAATGCAGAATCCTGGGCCCTACCCAGACCTATTGAATCAGAATTAGCATTTTAACAAAATCCTAAGATTCCTAAGAACCCTGAAGGCTGAGAAGTGCTAATATGAAACTTTACTCAGCTTCTACTGTAATTTAGAATAAGCTAACTGTAATGAATTTTAATCTGGGATTTAAACATTTTGGTACATTCCCTTAATAAATTATTCTCCACATTCTAGAGGTTGCTGTGAGAAAAGAGGAGTATATAAGTTTTCCTTTATAAACCACATAAACCGAAAATTCCGTGTCATTTACCAGATGATGTCAGACTGGTTATGTTCAGTCTTTTTCAGTTGCTCACATTTCAGGTTGGTGATGGGATTGTGTAGATTGTATCGGTGGAGTCTTCAGTCACACTTTGAGTGGTCAAAGTGAGCGGGTGGCTTCCCCTAGAGGCAAAGGATAGAGTGATTCATTTTACGCCCAGCATCTATCCCAGTGACAGGCTTGTCTTCAGCTAGTGATTTGTGGGACCGGTGAGTCAGATAAGACACAATTCCTGTCTTCAAGATATTCAGGGACTTCCCTGGCGGCCCAGTGGTTAAGACTCCGTGCTTCCACTGCAGGGGAGCACAGGTTTGATCCCTGGTTGGGGAACTAAGACCACACAGGCCGCACAGCACGGCCAAGAAAAAAAAAAAAAGATATTCACCAACCAGCAAGAAATAAATTGGATAATTACCATCCAGGGTTAACCTGTTCTAGGAAGAGTGAGCACAGAGAAGGGGCATCTAATGCAGCATTACTGGCAGAAGAAGGAGCCGAAGGACTAAGTCTCTGGGTGGGTTTAGAGCAGGTGCCCTCTGGGGAGTGTATCAGAATCACCTGGAGGGCTTGTTGGCTGCCCCCATCCTTAGAATTTCTGATCCCATAGGCCTGGGGTGGACCCACGAATGTGCATTTCTAACAGTTTCCCAGATGCTGCTGATGACTGCCCTCCCACTTTGAAAATCACTGGTTTAGAGAATTAACAGCTAGTTGTGGTGGCTGGAGTCAGGAGGCAGGGATGACAAAGAAGGCAGAGGCCTAAGGAGTGGGGATGCCACTGCGGAGGTGGTGGGGAGCCGTTGGCTGGCTTTACAGAGGACGGTGATGGACACCCACTTACCTTTTGGAAAGATCACTTTGGCTGAGGCGTGGAGGATGGGTCCGTGGGGGGGCCCAGTTGGGGGCCAGAAAACCGAACGTGTCGTTGATTGTAGCCATCCAATGAGAAATGATAAACACTTGGAATAAAGGCAAGAGGAGGGAGGAGCCCTAGAACTTGGTGGCTAATGGAAGTGGGAGGAGCCACTGAGGGCCAGTCAGATGTCTGGCTGGGTGTGTGTTCGGACTGTGTTACTCAAGACACAGGAGGAGAGGAGGGTCTGAAGCAGGGTCTGGAGAGGAGAGCACGGGAGGTAAGTGGAGGGCAGGACATGTTGAATTTAAGATGCCGGCAAGATATCTGGGTAGACCGCGCGGTAGAGAGTTTCCCTCGTGAGTCTGGAGGCCGGAGTGAGAGGTGTGGGAAGTCCCCTCACTTCTGCCACTTAACACTGATCTCCCGTGGTGTTTGTTTGGATCAGGCCTTGTATTTGTAAAGAAACAGTATTAATATAAACCTTCAGGGCCTTGAGAACGCAATCCCTTTAAAGATGTCTTTTCAAGAAACATCTAATTTTTTGATGGGGGGAAAAACAAAAAGTTGAAGTGTGAGTCTTCTAACGTTGGAAGGCGGTTAATACAGCCACCTTCTGTCTGAGAGACCAGGAGATTGGGTTTTAGTAAAAACTTGAAAGGGGCAAAGTCACTTGACTGGTTTGCAGGCCATATGACGAACAGCTGAGACTAATTAGCTGGATTGTGGGTTTTTACAGAGATGCCTGATTTTGAAAGTTGATGGAGCAAATTGCTTTTCAAAAGACTCTTTTGAAAAACTTTTACAAGTAGGCGATTCTGACTTTCACATCTTTGTATTAGACAAAAAGTAACTTTTTAGAAGAGGACATGTGATTCCAAGATCTCTAATTGTTGAAGTATTGGGAACGCCAGTCTCTACAGTTTTAGGAAAATTAACCAGCGATTTAGACTTTATCAAGGTATGCTTTTGCTTTTTTTGGTGGTGCGGAGGGAGGTAGAGTTCTGCCATGCCAATTTTCAAGTACTTAAAACACATGCAATTTAACATAAAATGCCACTGCACATGTTAATTTTTTTTTTTAAACAAAGACTTCAAGACATCTGCTAAATTTCTTGGGTTTAGTTTGAAAAGTGCATTTTCAGTTACCAGAGAGTGAGTATGAATACCGACTGCATTCTTCCTTTCTTTTCTGTACTTTAACAAAGTAACAGAGGCTTTTATTCTCAGATAATATGCTGAATAAGAGAGCCAATTATGGAATTGAATTGCTCTAAGAGTCTCGCTCATCCTCTGAGCATTTTATCCACAACAATTCAAGGCTTATTGGGATTTTGTTTTCAATATTGTTAGTAGCTCTAGTGGAGGATTATATAAGCATGTGTTTTAGTATAAGGTGTATTTCTTCTGTCAGTTAAATTTGCCTTCAAATTATTCATTTTGTGATGTTTGGAAACAGCATTGTGAGGAAAGGTCCATCTATTTTAGAGGTGCTTAGTGATAGTATGCAGGAATGAAAGATCTGGGTGATGAGTATGATGGGGTATCTTATTAGACAATTCTCCCTACTTTTAGATATGTACCAGTTTGCTGGGACTGCCATAACAAAGTGTCACAGACCGTGTAGCTTAAATAACAGAAATTTCTTGTCTCAGTCCTGGAGCCTAGAAGTCTGAGATCAAGGTGTTGGCAGGGCTGGCTCCTTCTGGGGGCTCTGAAGGAAGGGTCTGTTCCAGGCCTCTCTCCTTGGCTTGTGTATGGCTGTCTTCTCCCTCTGTCTCTTCTTGTCATCTTTCTTTTCTGTGTGTCCCTGTTCAGAAATCTTATAGGGACACCAGTCACACTGGATTAGGGCCCACCCTAATGACCTCTTTTCCATTTGATACCCTCTCTAAGGACCCTCTTCCAAATCAGGTCATGTTATGAAGTACTACGAGTTAGGACTTTAACATATGAATTTTGGGAGAACACAGTTCAACTCATAACAGATAAATCTGAAAGATTTCATTACATCACACTTTGCCTCCACGTGCATGCAATAGGTATTTATTAAGCCAAGTGCCTAGATTGTGTTGAGTGTTGAGTGTGTGAAGATAAATAAGACACTGTCTCTGCCCACTAACATTGGTTTAATCATATGTATGGATCTAACTTCGTGAGTGTGCGTTCACTTATCTCTTCCATTGAGTCGGGGCCACTTTCACTGTTGGGTGTCCCTGGAGACACAATCAGCATCTTGGCACAAGGGCACCTGGAAGGGCTCCCTTGCTCCGGAACACCCTCAGGATAGGTGAGGAGAGTAGAAGGACCCCTAACATTCATCTAGTCTGACCTCCTCATTTCACAAATGAAGAAACTCGGGCTTCAAAGTGCTCAAGTCATTTGGCTGACGAGTGTCAGAGCCAAGGCAGTGTCCTGACTTCCACCCCAGTACATCATTTTGTTTTCTTGGTCACAGTTCATGCTTTCACCTAGGAGTGAACCCAAAGTCTCATCAGAAATCAGGTGAGAGGGGGACTTCCCTGGTGGTCCAGTGATTAGGGCTCTGCACTTCCACTGCAGGGGACCATCCCTGGTTGGGGAACTTAGATCCTGCATGCTACGTGGTGTGGCAAAAAAAAAAAAAAAAAAAAATCCCACGAGAAAGAGACTTGATAAAAAGCCGACATTCTCTGTTGAGATTCTTCTAAGTACCAAAAAAAAAAAAAAGTTTGGGGGAGGAGTGTTTATTCATGAGGGCATTTCATCCATAGAATTTCATCCATAGAATGTCCATTTTGTAGTTAATACATCCCAAAGGAGTTTGCTCCCACCTTGGTTAGTTTCTCTGTCTCTTTCCGCTTTCCCTTTTTTCTTTCCAGGCACAGTGTTCAGTGACCCAGCAGCCATTAGAGTACAAACAACATTTTTTCTTCTTTCTTGCTGCTGCTGCCGCCCACAAGACAGGAACTGTGGTAGAAAGAGAATGCTGATGCAACCTTACCGGCCAGCAGGATAGCGCCATGGGAACCAGGACCTGCGCCTGTTTGGCAGGGCTGGGAGCCCAGGGCTGCCTCTGCCGCTGTTTCAGCATCTGCCCTTTCCAGTCCCTCAGTACCTGAGTGCTCACGGAGGACATGCTCCCCACTTCCCTCTGTTTCTCTTCTCTCTTTTGCTGTCATTCCCTTCTTCCTCCCTAGGAACCTGGTTGATTTATAGCTTGAGCCAGGGTGCAGCATATGTGGTAGCTGATGAGTCATGGAACAGGCCCATTAAAAACAAAAGCTGATTTTTGCAGAAGCCATCATTCTCTGGGGCTGTCTTTGCAAGAGGACACCTTCCTGCTTTCTCCGGCGCTCCCGGTGTTGCTGTGGTGTGGCCGGGGCCCTGCCCTCTTGGCAGAGCAGAGGCTGGGTTCGGTGGGGGTTGGAGGGTAGGGAGGTGATGAGATGAGGGCGCTGCGTGAGAGGTGAGCTCGCATTGCTGCTGCTTCTCTGGAGGCAGGAGCCACTTTGCTCAGACACAGATGCAAATCATCCAAGAGCTGAGAGCATCGATTTTGTTGGGCTTCTCTTCTCCCTGATGTCATCTGTAAAGGGGTCCTTTATTGTAAGTGCTGGATTTATCACTCAGCAAATATTGAATGGATCCTCTGCTTTCACAAGAAGGAGAAAGTCCAGACGGCTTTAAGCTGGCACCTCCGTGCGGTGGTGACTGACCCAGCCTATGGACTGTCGTTTGAAAAATTTCCTTCCTAGTGTCCTTGGATCTCTCTGGCTGATCCTTAACATTTTGGCTCTTCACTCTAAAAGGCCATCTTATCTCTCCCATTTTCTCAGTAAATCAACTGTGTTGATGGCTTTAAAATCCGTCATGTTAACCCTTGTTTTTCTTTTGAGCCCTGTTTCTGTTTTCCACATGCCAATTAAACACAACTCCCTGGATGTCCCTGAGACATGAGGGACATTTAATTGGTCTTGTCCCATACAGTATAACGTAGTAGTTGAGAGTGTGTCTGCGTTCAAATCTTGGCTTTGCCTTTTATTGGCTGTGTGACCTTGGAGAACTTACTTAGCCTTTCTATGCATGAGTTTTTTCTCATCTGTAAATTAGAGAATTCATAGGGTTGTGAAGCTCTAATGAGTTAATATTTTAAAGGGCTTAGTAGTCAGTGAGTGTTACTTATAATCATCTCAAACCAGCTTTTCCTCTCTTAGTTAATGATAATACCTTTCATTCAGTTTTGGTTATCTTTAACTCCTATACCAGTCAGTTAAGAAATTATACTGATTTTCTGCCTCCTAAATCTATCTCGAATTAATCCCTTCTTCTTCATCCCACTGTCACCAACACATGTCACTCACTGTCTCTCCTCATAGCTTCCTGGTCCTCTGTGTATTCCCAGTCTCCATGTGGCTGCCAGAAAGATCTTTCTAAGACACAGACCTTGTGTTCCTCCTCTTCGTAAAAGCCTGTAGTGGCTTTCCATTGCCCAGAGGACAACACAAGACTTCCTAGTGCCATATAAGAGTCCTTTCAGGCCCAGGTCCCAACTCTCTCCCATCTTTTCAGCCTGTTGGGACACCTCCTGTCGCCTCCCCGTGCAGCCCTATAGCGGCATGCATCTCCTGAGGTCCCCTAAGTGCATCGTAGCCTTTTCCCTCTTAGACCTTTGCAAGTGCAAATGCTCTTTCCCGATTCCCACCCTCCCATTCAGTCACCCCAGCACCTGCTCCCTTCTCTTGGCTCTAAACTTGGCCTGTGTTTTGTACTTCGAATGTCAGACAGCCCTTACCTAATTCCATCAAAACTCGGTTACACCTTTCGGATTGGCATCTGTGATCATTTTGGTTGATGGTTTCCATGATCTTTAAAGGATAATGCTTATTTGACATATGAGGTGAAGTCCTTTACCACATCATATGTGAACTGTGTAATTTTTGTTCATTCACATTTGTCACTTGCGTCTCTGTGTGCTGATGTAAGTCCTTGGCTCAGGTGCCCCTCTGTAAGGCGGCATAGTGGGCTCCCCGCCCCTCTGGCCCTCTCTGCCCCAGGCCTCCTGGCTGCCCAGCGTTGTGTGCATATTTCTGTAACGTTCTTGTTCCACTGCATTTTCATTGTTCATTTCCATGTGCAGCGCTTCTATTAGACCGTTGCTTTTCTAGAGCCTTGTTCTGGGTGCTTAACATAGTGATGAGCGCAGGGCCTGTTCTCAGTGCTAACTTATTACAGGCATGATGTTTGAACTGATCTGCTCATCAGCCACGACCTGAATTTCTATCATTCATACCAGGCTCTCCCTCCTCAGTGTCTTTAGGCTTTGCTGGTATATCTTTGGATCATTGGTGTAGGACAGTCCACTTGTCAAATTTTATTTAAAATTATTAGCACCTTTTGGATTGATATTTATATATCATTTTGCATTTAGTTCTGGTTATATTTAAGGACATTTGGTGTATGTGTATTTCTTGGGAAATACTTCCGTATCTGTCACAGCCATTCTCCACATCATCCTATCCTTTATAATTTTTCTGATTTTGCATTTGCCTTTTTTGTTTTTTTGGCGGTGCCTCATGGCATGCGGGATCTTAGTTCCCTGACCAGGGATCAAACCCGCGCTTCCTGTAGTGGAAGCACGGAGTCTTAACCACTGGACCATCAGGGAAGTCCCTGCATTTGTTTGAGCCAAGTTTTCCTTTATTTATTTATTTATGTAAATTTCTTGAGCCAAGTTTTCCTTTATTTATTTATTTATATAAATTTCTTGAGCCAAGTTTTCCTTTATTTATTTATTTATATAAATTTCTTGAGCCAAGTTTTCCTTTATTTATTTATTTATATAAATTTACTTATTTATTTTCCGCTGCGTCGGGTCTTCGTTGCTGCCCGCTGGCTTTCTCTAGTTGCGGCAAGCAGGGGCTACTCTTTGTTGCGGTGCACGGGCTTCTTGTTGCGGTGGCTTCTCTTGTTGCGGAGCATGGGGTCCAGGCGCAAGGGCTTCAGTAGGTGTGGCACGTGGGCTCAGTAGTTATGGCTTGCGGGCTCTAGAGCGCAAGCTCAGTAGTTGTGGTGCACAGGCTTAGTTGCTCCACAGCATGTGGGATCTTCCCGGACCAGGGATCGACCTGTGTCCCCTGCTATGGCAGGCAGATTCTTAACCGCTCTGCCACCAGGGAAGTCCCCCCAATTTTTCCTTTAAAGCCACTTAAAAGTGTGTTAAAAAAATAGATTGCCATCTAGTCTAGTTTTTATAGTTCTGAAAAGTGTTTAAAAAGTAAGAGTGATTAAGTGTTTATAGAAATCACAGAATGAAGATAGACTGTTTTTTATTTTGTTTTGTTTTTGTTTTTATGGTGTTAGAAAACTTACTGCTGGCAATGGCCCTGGGGCTCCTTGGAGTCAGGTGCAAATTACAATTCTATATAGTCTTGTGATGTTTAATTTACTTTTCTTAGGATGAAAGACTCTAGAAGTTTGTTTGAGAGCTACTTGCTGATTTCTAGTTAACTGCCCTTTTTCATCTAACATCCCTGGTAAAATAGGTGTATTTCATGGAGTTAAATACAGACTTTAGTATAATTGTATAGGCCAATTGAAAAACAAAAAAAAACTTGGCAGTTTTTTCAAAAGTGCATCCTAAATAATTAGCCAGAGTTTAGAAATGTACCTTCAACTTCTTTAATTTTAAAATGAAGATGTTACCTTTTTTAAAATTTTTTTATTTTTAAAATTTATTTTGGCTGTGCTGGGTCTTTGTTGCTGCGTGGGTTTTCTCTAGTTGCGGTGAACAGGGGTTACTCTTCGTTGCGGTGCATGGGCTTCTCATTGCGGTGGCTTCTCTTGTTGCGGAGCTCGGGCTCTAGGCGCGCGGGCTTCCGTAGTTGTGGCACATGGGCTCAGTAGTTGCGGCGCATGGGCTTAGTTGCTTTGCGGCATGTGGGATCTTCCCGAACCAGTGCTTGAACCCATGTCCCCTGCATTGGCAGGTGGATTCTTATCCACTGCACCACCAGGAAAGTCCAAGATGTCACCTTTTTTTTTTTTTTTAATTTTTTAATTTTTTGCGGTACGTGGGCCTCTCACTGTTGTGGCCTCTCCCGTTGCGGAACACAGGCTCTGGACGCGCAGGCTTAGCGGCCATGGCTCACGGGCCTAGTCGCTCCGCGGCATGTGGGGTCTTCCCGGACTGGGGCACGAACCCGTGTCCCCAGCATCGGCAGGCAGACTCCCAAGCACTGCGCCACCAGGGAAGCCCCGAGATGTCACCTTTTAAAAAGTGATAAGATCACATTTAAAAAAAATTTTTATTGGATTATAGTTGATTTACAATGTTGTATTAGTTTCAGGTGTACAGCAAAGTGATTCAGTTATACACATATTCATTCTTTTTCAGATTATTTTCTCATATAGGTTTTCATAGAATACTGAGTAGAGTTCTCTGTGCTATACAGTAAGTCCTTGTTGGTTGTCTATCTCATATATAGTAGTGTGTGTATGTTAATCCCAAGCTCCTGATTTATCCCCCACCTTTCCGCTTTGTTAACCATAAGTTTGTTTTCGATATCTGTAAGTCTGTTTCTGTTTTGTAAATAAGTTCATTTGTATCATTTTTAAAAATTAGATTCCACATATGAGTGTTATCATATATTTGTCTTTGAATTACTCCTCTTAGTATGATAATCTCTAGGTCCATCCATGTTGCTGCAAATGGCATTATTTTGTTCTTTTTTAATGGCTGAGTAATATTCCATTGTATATGTGTACCACATCTTCTTTATCCATTCCTCTGTTGATGGATATTTAGGTTGCTTCCATGTCCTGGCTATTGTAAATAGTGCTTCTATGAACATTGGGATGCATATATCTTTTCGAATTATGGTTTTCTCTGGATGTATGCCCAGGAGTGGGATTATTGTATCATATGGTAGTTCTATTTTTAGGTTTTTTTTTTTTTTTTTGCGGTACGCGGGCCTCTCACTGTTGTGGCCTCTCCCGTTGCGGAGCACAGCCTCCGGACACGCAGGCTCAGCAGCCATGGCTCACGGGCCTAGCCACTCTGCGGCATGTGGGATCTTCCCAGACCGGGGCACGAACCCATGTCCTCTGCATCGGCAGGTGGACTCTCAACCACTGCGCCACCAGGGAAGCCCCCACTTTTAGTTTTTTAAGGAACCTCCATGCTGTTCTCTGTAGTGGTTGTACCAGTTGACATTCCCACCAACAGTGTAGGAGGGTTCCTTTTTCTCCACACCCTCTCCAGCATTTATTGTTTGTAGACTTTTTGATGATGGCCATTCTGACTGGTGTGAGGTGATAACCTCATTGTAGTTTTGATTTGCATTTCTCTGATAATTAGTGATGTTGAGCATCTTTTTATGTGCTTTTTAGCCATCTATATGAAAAGCACATTTTTTGACTAGTAGAGGGAGATGGCAGGCAGATTGGGTAGGATGTAGTGCATAACAAGAGAGGTATAGTAAGGCAAGAAAGATGAGGAACCTGTTTCCTACTCACTGTCACAATCTTTTCTCCAAGTATCTGGGGAATACATTGACTTTTTTTTTTTAAACCGTAGCCTTCAGGGTGAGTCACACAGTTGTGTGTGTGTATGGGCGGTGGGGTGGGATGAGGGGAGAGTATGCATGAGGGTCTTTGGATCTTTCAGCTTTTCTGTTCTCTCCTGTTCTACACTGTTGGGCTGTAGAATGCTTTCCCCCCAGGGAATCCCAGCTTTAATGTACTATTTAGGGCAAATTACTTAGAGAACTTCTCCATCTCCAGACACCAAACCCTTTGTACACTTCCTCTCAGAACCTACCTCACCTGTATCTAGGTTAGGTGTTGATCTCATGTGCTCCTTCCATTATGCCAGCCATAGGTACTAACCACACTTGGAGTCTTGCTTCCGTGATCAGTGTTCTCCGTTAGATGGTAAATTTGGCCGGGGGGGGGTGGGGGGCAGGTGCTGTATCTGTCTCATTTGCATTTCTATCACCTTGCACAGTGTTTGCCTGTGGTGGGCACTCAACTATTAAATGAATGAACAAAACAAACAGATAATAACTCCTCATTAAAACAGAACCTGTCCAGTCTTTTCTAGAGGTATAACCTCCCTTGATGCAGCATTCCACAAATCAGATTTGTTCATCCTGTTTTAAGCAAAAGGAAATAACTATATTTTCCCCTCTATCCTCAGATTGTACAAATTAGATGATCATTGTGGCTGGTCTGGTTTAGGTTTGGAACCAAGGTTTTGAGGCATGGGCTGGACCCTTTGGCTGGTGGTGTTGAATTGCAAAATATATATAAGCGTCACTTTTTGTCTCTCTTAAGATGCTTACCATTTTTGAAATCTGTCACCCTCATTGCTAGGTTTTATAATGGGGGGAGCGCTTGAACCCCAGTACTTAAAGTCCAACATAGTACTGAAAAGAAATTCAAAAGACAACTAATGATTTTCTGATATTTCTCTAGGGAGTAAAAGACTATTTCAGTTGAAAACTTTCTGTGATAATTACTTCTGTCTCTAACTGACTGCATCTTGAGCAACGTTTTTCTTTTGGCTCCAAGCTAGAGCAACCTATGTACACGTGATGTGTTACATTTGAAGATTGGTTTTGCGTAAATCCTCTCAATTATGTGATACTTATTAGGTATTTCATTTTTTTATTCATTCAAATATTTATTAATGATTCTGAGAACTATAGCCTCCTCTCCTCAGGGATGGACATGGAAGAAACAGTGACTTTGAAAGAGAAGTCTTGGGTAGAGAGTATAGGTGAAGAGGAGAAGTCAGGAAAGTTAGAGAAAAAACTAGAAGAAAGGAAAAATAAAGATCAAAGGCAAAATAGTGCTCGCTTTGGCAGCACATATAGTAAAATTGGAACGATACAGAGAAGATTAGCATGGCCCCGGTGCAAGGATGACACGCAAATTCGTGAAGTGTTCCATATTTTTTTGTTATAAAGCAGAAACTAGCACCCATTGTAAAGCAATTATACTCCAATAAAGATGTAAAAAAAAAAAGGCAGAATAATTATAAAAACTTGTAAATTAACAGATGGAAGGAGAAAAAAAACCCACATAATTTTCCCAATAGACTTAGGAACGAAATTTGATAAAATTGATATGCACTCATAATACTCATTCTTAGAAAACTAGTAATAGATGGTGCACTTCCTTAACCTGATAAGAGTGTGTACCAGAAACCTATAGCAAATGTTATTCATCACAGTGAAACGTTAGAATCAAGACAAGATTTTTATTCAGTACTTTTGGAGGTCCTAACTGGTACAGTAAGACAAGGAATATAAATAAAAGATATAAAGATTAGAAAAGAAATATATAGAATGTATATATATATGTGTGTGTGTGTATATATATATACTACATATATATTATATATATTTAAAAGATGTCACTTATAATAGTCACAAAAATATAAAGTACCAGTAAATCTAAAAATGTACAAGGTCTTTATGAAGAGAATTTACTTTGACAACATTTTTAAAGGCGTTAAAGAAGACATAAATAAAGGTAGAGATTATACATTACATGGATAGATTGAATATCATGAATATGTCAGTCTTCTCAATTTGATCTATAGATTTAATGTACTCCAAATCAAAATTTCCTTATGGTTTTTGAGGAACTTAGATGGAAGTGTGAAAGGTCAAGGATGTCCACAGTGAGGTAGAGGGGCCTGGTCCTTCCAGATATAAACAATTATAAAGCTGTATTATAAAGCCATAGTAGTAGTTAAGACCATATGACATTGGCCCAGGGATAATGAAAATGACCAAAGGAACAGAAGAGAGAGCCATGAAACAGATCTAATCAGATATGGTGACTCACTAGGGAAAGCATAATTTTTCTCAATAAATGGTACTATGATAATTAGGTGTCCTTCTGGGGAAACTAATGAAATTGGATTCCTACATACACCTTAAAAATTCCCACTGGATTGAAGACTTAATGTGAAAGGCAAAATCTTTTAGAAAATGATGTAGAAGAATATCTTTATTACTTTAGGTAAAGAAGGATTTCTTTCATGATATGAAAAGAACTATCTATAAAAGTTTGATAGATATGACTACTGGAAGATTGAGCCATTAAAAAAGTGAAAAGACAAACAACTAGGTCCTACTGTGTAGCACAGGGAACTATGTTCAATATCCTGAGATAAACCATAATGGAAAAGAATATAAAAAAGACTCTTTCGCTCTCTCTCTCCATAAACTGAGTCACTTTGCTGTACAGCAGAAATTAACACAAGATTGCAAATCCAACTATACTTCAATTAAGAAAAAAAAAGTGAAAAGACAAACCACAAACAGGAAGAAGATATTTGCAACCTCTGTAACTGACAAAGGACAAGTCGCCAGAATATATGAACTCCTTCATAAGACAGGAGAAGACAACCCAATAGAAGAAAAGAAAAAGACAACCCAATAGAAGAAAAAGACATAAGAAAAAGACATAAGAATGTCTTTAAGAAAAAGTCCATAAGAAAAGGACAACCCAATAGAAGAAAAAGGGAAAGGACATGACTATGCTCTTCCACAAGAAGAAATCAAATGGCCAACAAATTAAAAAAAAAAAAAAAGAAATTGAATGGCTCAACCACATTAGCAATAAAAGAAATGCTAATTTAGATTACAGTGTGTTACCATTTTGAGAAGTCTGCCAATAAAATGTTGGTGAAGATGTGAAGTTGGGAGAGTACAGCAATTATGCCGGACAACAATTTGGCATTGTCTTGTACTGAATATTATTGAACGCGCACATACCTATGCCCCAGGAATGTCACTCTTTGGTATCTACCCTTCTCCCCTGGTATGTTCTGAATTGGTTCAGATGTGTTGAGACAGTAACGCTTCTTCTCTCAGGGTTGTTGGGCAGGGCCTGGCATTGCTGGAATGCCCAGATCTGTGGCCTTCGATTATAAGCATTTGACCCAGTTTGTCAAACAAATAGCATGAAAAAGGTTGCCAAACAATTTCCTGGAGAAGCTGTTGCTGGCATGCATCAGGAGACGGTGCACATGCATATTTATAGAAGTGTTGTTTTATTTTAAATGAGAACAAAAACATGGGGGACATGGTCTAGTTAGCTAATTCTCTTCTGAAAACCCACAGCCATTAAGTAATTAGAAAAGGGTTTGGGCTTGTCATTTCTTAAAATCAGTGGTAAAAGTGGTAATTATTTCAAGCCGAGTGAGAGAGGCAGAGAATGAGGCTGAAGGAAAATGATATACCCCTGGCCATTACGTATTTTTATTAACATGTAGTCAGATGGGTAGGATATAGGGTGATGTTTTGAATCTGAATTGGTGCCCTAATAAAGGCTCCCCAAAGGAGAGAACAGTCTAGAGGCAAGGAGATATCCAGCTGTCCTCCTTGACATTTCCCTTTTACTTACTGTCAGATACTAGAGGCATGATGTCTGCAAATGAAGTTTCATCACAACAGCAGGAACTTCCCATCATGTCCCATGTAATTTAGTTTGAGTGAGAACACCCTGCTGTGATCCTTGGTCTTGTGTGTTCCCTCTTCTGTGGTTTGTACAGTCATGGCGTTCTTTTTGGACCTTTCACTGTTGGCCCCTCTGCCTCTGTCCCAAGGACAGAGATAAATGTGGGACCATAGTGAAAGGGGATGGTTTTCAAGCACTTCTCTGTCATGTGGCTTTGTTGACCCCTAACTCTCAGTCTGTCCCAATCCAATCTCATCATCTTTTCCCTCCAAAAATCTGGTGGCCACCCACAAGAAACTTCTGCCCACTTCAGCTCTCTCCCTTCCCAAACTTCAAATATCCTGTTTCTGTCAGCAGCCCATTTTGCTGTCTTGGTCACCCAGTTTCATTCTTGGTAGTACTTTCTCTTTGCTGCTTCCTCCTCTACCCAGTGAGGCACTGCATTTTATTATTATTATTATTTTTTATACTATAACCATTTTATTTACCATCAAGAATCCACAAAATCAATGCAGATGTCTCTTGGATCTTTTCCATCTCATGCTCATGTCTAGGCTCTCGTCTTTAAGGAGTGAGAGGTGACACGAGGGACAGCTGCCACCATGACCCCATTTAAACGTCTCGTGGCTAAACTCTTCAAATGTAGAATGTTTGTGTAGGGAAGAGACCATTGAGTTCAGCCCTCTTATTTCATATTTGAGGAAACAAGGCCTGGAGAAGGGGTGGTGACCCATGCTGGATCACACACAGATGGTAGCAGAGCTGAAACGAGTACCCAGCACACCGACGGGTTCGTTGTCCAGCCTTCTTCAGCTTGCCACATTGCCTCATAAGCATTCCTTTGAATTTATAGCCAGTTTTATAGTTATTTGTGGATTTGTCTTATGTTTCTCTGACTGTAAATTTTGAGGGAAAGAACTATATCGTATTTACATTCGTAGCCTTTGAAGTAGTTAACAGGGCTTCTCAATACTTGTTAAATTGCAGTCAAAACATGTTCTTGCACCAAACATTCCATCTTTCCTACTCACCACCACTGAGCTAAATCCCTTCCGGCTTTGAAGGTGTTCAGCTAAGGCCCTGGTTTCTGCTTGAAGCCTTGGTCAGATTGTGCCCTGTTTCTGACCTCTTGGGGTCTTTAATCCTCCCAGTGATCTTGCTAGATAAACACTCCCATATTGAGGAAACAGGCTGGGAGAGGTTACGTGACTTGCCCGAGATCACACAGCTAGGAAGTATGTTGCAGAATCCAGGTGTTCTGACATCAAGCCCATTTCACTTTTTTTTTTTTTTTTTTTTTTGTGGTGCGCGGGCCTCTCACTGTCGTGGCCTCTCCTGTTGCGGAGCACAGGCTCCGGACGCGCAGGCTCAGCGGCCATGGCTCACGGGCCCAGCCGCTCCGCGGCATGTGGGATCTTCCCGGACCGGGGCACGAACCGTGTCCCCTGCATCGGCAGGCGGACTCTCAACCACTGAGCCACCAGGGAAGTCCCCCATTTCACTTTTGATATCCTGGGCTGGGTGACATTTTGCTTCCTGATTATCTTGTCTTATTTGTCCTTTGTTGGAAGTGAGTTCATTTTATTTGCTCATCCCAATTACCAAGTTCTTGAGGGTTCTCATATTTCTCTTGTGCCATTTGTAGTTGCCAACACAGTACTGGGCAGATAGAAACTGCTTATCAAATACTGTTGAGTTGAATGCAAATATAATTTAATTTACCAAAAAAGAGCAGCTAGGGACTTCCCTGGTGGCTCAGTGGTCAAGAATCTGCCTGCCAATGCAGGGGACACAGGTTCGAACCCTGGTCCGGGAAGATCCCATATGCTGCAGAGCAACTAAGCCTGTGCGCCACAGCTACTGAGCCTGCGCTCTGGAGCCCGCGAGCCACAACTACTGAGCCCTCATGCCACAACTACTGAAGCCCGTGAGCCTATTGCCCGTGCTCCGCAACAAAGAGAGGACACTGCAATGAGGAACCCACACACTGCAATGGAGAGTAGCCCCTGCTCGCCAAAACTAGAGAAAGCCTGCGCGCAGCAATGCAGACCCAACACAGCCATAAATAAATAAATAAATAAACTTATTAAAAAAAAAAAAAAGAGCCGCTATCAGTGGAGCTCCAAGACACCTTATGAGTCATTCCTGAATGAAATCAGCAGGGAACAGAGGGAAACAGAGGAAGGAAAAGGCTGTCAGAGAAAGCCAGATGGTAGACACAATTAGCAATTGAGTGACAGCTGGCCTGTTTTAAGTCCAGCGGTGAGGTGTGGAGGGGAAGCGACACACAAGAAGAACAGTCCCGGCAATACGCAAGTTTACTGGGGAGCTGAGGAATGGGAGAGGAGTACTCAGAAGTAGTGTAATACCCGTCCAAGTTAACCAAGATAAAGCACTCATACATATTGAGAAAACATTGGTTAAAGGAATATCCAGAGCATGATGTGGCCTAGGAGGACTGGTTTCCAGGCTGAGAGTGGAATGGGTAGAGAAACTTTTGGCTTAGTTCGTGATCATACTGTTAATTACTGAGACTGTGAGAAGAGGAACATAAGTAGGTGAGGATGTTGCCGTTGAAACAACTTCCCTTCCCCTTTCTCTACTACGGTGATCAGTAGGGTCTCAGTCCTGAGCCCTGATGGTCAGAAGTGAAGGGAACTCAAATGATTGCACGTGTCCTCTGTGCACAGAGGTGTGTTGTGATGGCCAACTCCATGGCTTTTCCGATACTGCTTCATTTCACTTTCTTCTCTGTGTATTTGCCCTATAAATTAGTGAGGTGCTTTAGAAATTCCAGTACTTTGGTAACTAAACTATATTCCCGATTCTGCCTTTTTCCCAAAATGGTCATGAAAATCCACTGACAGACCTCATGCCCCAGATTTTGGTTTGGAAAATCACACTGCATCTCCTGAGTAAATAAACATTTTGCATCTTAACAAAATGTAAAACCTCTTGCACTAGAATGTATGTGGTAAATGTCCAGTTTCCTAATAGAAGCTTGTTCTCTTGCTGATTCATAGTTTCCTTGCTAACACAGAATCTTTATTTTGTGTTATATAAATCCACTTCTTACCCATCCCCCCCCCCGAAAAAAAAAGAAAATAGGAGCTTGGTTCCCATAGGTGTCCTTATCCCAGGCTTGGCTGATGACAAAGACAGGTATGGCTTTGAACCAAGTTCTAACCTGGATGCTTGACTTTTCCATTTGCCCAGGGCAGCTGGGGGAAACTTAGTGAAGGAACCTGTTTGGGTTGATTAGGGAGCCTTTGAAATTGGATAGGTTAAGCAGGGGAGAGCAAGTAGATGGAATAAATTGCCCTGACTTAGAAAGGAAGAATCTCTCTGGCTTTTGATAAAGTAACAACTACCTGGGTCTTTTCTAGGTGTTGTTCCTACTGGCTCTGATGAGCAACTGGTCTTCCCAGTCTGTATGGCTAGCTGTCCTCCTGAATTCCTCAAATCCACAAGCCATCTCTCCCCTTTTTGATCTGCTCCTTACTTTTTTGGTGTTTGACTTTGATGTGACTTTGTCCACCTGTCTGGGACCTCCATTTGAATCTCCCCCTTCTGGCCTGAAGTTGGTTCTATGCCATCTTCATATGAGGCTGCCTGCTGTGGTAGGGAACACTAGGGATTGCTCTGTTCCCGTCTTCCCCATGCCCTTTCCTCCTTCCCTGGAACTTTCTAATGGTTCTAAGTAGCAGTCCTTTCTTTTTTTTTTTTTTAATTAAATTAATTAATTAATTTATTGGCTGCTTTGGGTCTTCATTGCTGCGTGTGGGCTTTCTCTAGTTGCGGTGAGCAGGGGCTACTCTTTGTTGTGGTGCGCGGGTTTCTCATTGCGGTGACTTCTACTGTCGTGGAGCACGGGCTCTAGGCACACGGGCTTTAGTAGTTGCAGCACGCAGGCTCAGGAGTTGTGGGTTGCGGGCTCTAGAGCACAGGCCTAATTAGTGGTTGTGGCGCAAAAGCTTAGTTGCTCCGTGGCATGTAGGACCTTCCTGGACCAGGACTTGCATTGGCAGGTGGATTCTTAACCACTGCGCCACCAGGGAAGTCCCAGTAGCAGTCCTTTCATATGAAACATTCCTCATGACATAGCCATTAGCTGGAACAAGGGGTTCTATGGAGAAAATACAATACTAGCAATTTCTTTTGAATTTATAGAAAAAAGTCAAGATAGTGGAGAAAATTTTAAGTTTTTCTCCCATCAGTATTTTTTAAAAGTTATGCTGCTTTGTGTTATCCTGTGCTGTACTTTAGTACAAAGTGGCTTCTGACGTAGCACAAAATAACATATTCTCAGTTATTTTAAGTTTGCTATATCAACATTTCATTGTGGTCTTCAAAGCATATCTTGACTTTTGAGGGTTCCACCCAAGCATAGGTTGTCGAGTCCATTGAGACTGACATGGCTATGCTTTATAATGCCCTTTGGGAAAAGATCACCAGTGTAGCTGATTATAAACATCCTCCCAATAGTTCCCTTTTCCAAGAACACTGGTTTTCTGTCCCAAGGGGGATGCTGCCCCTTGCTTCACTTCTAGCCAGTTTGATCTAGATTTTCCCTGGACTATTCAGCCTTAGATCCACAGCTCTTCTTTCCCTTTGATTGACCCAGTGATCATTGTCCTTTCCTACAGACTTATTCTGTGAAGCTCCAGGTAGCCCTTCTTGGAATTCTTACCAGGGTCACCCAATACATTCCAGATTTTCAGTCCCAGATAAGAAGAGTCCTAAGGTTGTGGTAAGGGGATGAGATTTGAGAGATGGCATTTTTAGGAGATGCTGAATAAAAAAGTGTAGCATACCTTGTAATGAGGTGTCAGTTTGAGGTGTTTAGGCAGGCAGGAAGTGTTGGGTACAAAGCTGAAGGTAAACGAGATGATTCAGAGCCATTGAGGTCGAGCTTTCCACGTTGATTTTCCACATGTGTACAATGGAGCACTTGTTAGGACTTTGTTGGGTCCACAGGCCTTGGAGGTGGGGTCTTACCTTCACTTCTTTTACCAGAGTGGTTCTACTTTCACCTGTTTTATATGTTAAAGTGCCAGGTAAGATTTCATTTGAAGAACCTTGCTAAAGAAAGTTTGCAACCAGCTGGACCAGAGCAGTTTTCTGAGGGAGCGAAAGATTTGCTGCAGTGATACTATGTAGCTTTTCTGAGACGCTATGCAAGAGTATTCAGCTGGCTGTGAAAACACTGATCTGCTATGAACAAGAAGTAACCCAAGCTTAGCGTAGCTCTAAGTCAGAGAAGAAGCTCCCCAAACATAAAATCATGTCTGCAGTGCTCTATAATAGAATGTTAGGATGCAGCATAGTGTGTTCATTCCTTATTGCTCAATTGTCCTAACTGAGTAAAAGCCAGCATGTGCTGAACAGATGTGCCTGAGCCTTTCTGTCATTTACTGAGTGTGGCTCACATATGCTTCCTTAAATATTCTCACAAGAGTGGACATGTGAATCCACTCCAAACGTTTTTTAAAAAGGAAAGAGAATGACAAAAGCCTAGTGCAAACTATAGCCTTCTCAATTAATGACAGATTTATAAGAATTCCAAATAATATGTATGCACTAAAGGCAGAAGCAAATAACTTAGCCAGGCAGTAAGTGAACAATTTGGAGGTCTCTAAATGTGGTATATAACTCGTTTGGCTGTAACTTTTTATTCCAGTTAAAAAAAATAACAATAAAGAGAAAAAGGACATTTGAATAAAAGTTTATAGACTCCTAAAGAACCTCAATGGGTCCCAGAGCTCCACAGACTTGAGGCCTCTCTAATAAGAACTGCAGTGCCTTACTCTTTTATGATTTGCTATATTCATCTCGTTTAAGACATTGTCTTGTGCTTATTTTCTAAAAATAAATACGATCCAGTTTTTTCTCGGAACCTAACAGGTGAAGTAGGAAAACATAAACAAGGATATATCAGGTTGAAAAATACAACTAACTAGCTTGAACTAGTACATACGTAATTCTGCATACAACAAACAGGGAATACAGATCCTTTTTACGCAACCAGGGGACATTCGTAAAACGTAACAAATCCCCCCAAATGTGACATTAGGCAGCATTTACTGATTCAAAGGTAAGAAAATTAGAAAAAACAACAACAATCGCAAAAAAGCCAACTGTGATCTGACAGGCTGATTTAGAAATAGGCTGGATGGCTGCAAGTACCCCAGTCCTCTTTTGCATAAGTAAACCCAAGGCACGCCCTAGTCTATAAAAAGCTGTTGATAGAAATGCAAACAGTCCCTGCTAAGACTGCCTACTGCATAGGTGGAACCGGGCAAGAATCAATAAGAAGTATATCAGATTGGACCTGCACCACAGGTGAGTTTCTCTTCTTTCCTTTTGATTCAGCTATTAAAGAATATGATATTTAGGGAGCAGTTAAACATGTATTGTAAGTATATTAAATGGAGAGAGTGGACCTGATCGAGGACCAGGAAGACCTATAGCTGGCTGTTTAGAGCTTATTGACACCAAACGAGAGAGGCTAAGAATCCTAGTACTGTTGTTTTGTGGTGCTAAAACATCAGGAAATAGTTTGATATTTCTGAGCCTATTTTACTGTTTTTAAAAGAACTAAGTTAATACATGGTGGAATATTTACAGACACTAGTTTTTTTAAAATAAATTTATTTCTTTTTTATCTATTTTTGTCTGTGTTGGGTCTTCATTGCTGTGTGCGGGTTTTCTCTAGTTGCAGCGAGCGGGGGCTACTCTTCATTGCGGTGCGCGTGCTTCTCATTGCGGTGGCTTCTCTTGTTGAAGAGCACAGGCTCTAGGCACGCGGGCTTCAGTAGTTGTGGCGTGCAGGCTCAGTAGTTGTGGCTTGCGGGCTCTAGAGCACAGGCTCAGTAGTTGTGGTGCACAGGCTTAGTTGCTTTGCAGCATGTGGGATCTTCACAGACCAGGGCTCGAACCCATGTCCCCTGCATTGGCAGGTGGATTCCTAACCACTACACCACCAGGGAAGTCCTCAGACACTAGTTTTTTAAACTCATGATTAACTTGTGTCAGTATGCTGCCTTTTCATCAGTATATGGTAAACCCCAAACTGGCACAGTGGAGAAGCACTTGGGTTTCTGAAATGGCTCTGTTCCCAGACTTAGCTGGGGGAAGACTTTCCTTATTGGAAAAGCAGAAGTCCCTGAAGACAGAGTAGCAAATGAGCTTATGGAGGAGAGTCCAGTACCTTGAAATTGATATCACAGCTCACTGTTACAAGGAAAGCACCAGTATTCATGGACTGGTGTTGTTGGTGTGAGGTCAGTTTTTGCACACACAAACTGGAGTTTGGGAAGAGTACGTGGAGATGAGGGACAAGAAAGAGTAGAGAGGCTCAGGGTAATGGATAGAAGTGGGACTGTTAGAACCCAACATGGGGGTGTTGTAGGGTGGATAGGAGACTATGGAAAAGAAAAGCAGCTGTGCATGGGACTTCCCTGGTGGTGCAGTGGTTAAGAATCTGCCTGCCAATGCAAGGGACAAGGGTTCGAGCCCTGGTCCGGGAAGATCCCACGTGCCGTGGAGCAACTAAGCCCACGCGCCACAACTACTGAGCCTGCGCTCTAGAGCCTTCGTGCCACAGCTACTGAAGCCCGCGTGCCACAACTACTGAAGCCCGCGTGCCTAGAGCCCGTGCTTTGCATCAAGAGAAGCCACCACAATGAGAAGCCCGTGCACCGCAACGAAGAGTAGCCCCCCCGCCCGCCGCAACTAGAGAAAGCCCATGTGCAGCAACAAAGACCCAACACAGCCAAAAATAAAAACAAACAAATAAATAAATTTATATTAAAAAGAAAGAAAGAAAGCCAGCTGTGAAGAGATGGACTCCTGTGTGCTTTTGTAAGCCAGACTGCACCTGAGAAGCATATCCCTGGGGGTGGAGAACGGCTGTGCCCTGGTGTGGTCCGCATGGGTGAGACTGTGGTGTAGGCAGGACGAGGGAGAGGTGAAGCCCTGTCCGGTGCATCTTAGTGGCCTTTGTAAGTATCTGTGTGCCAAACTGATGTTTCATCTTAAGCCTTCAGAGTAGGGTGTGTGGGATACGAGCCCTCACCATTCACAGTTTCTGCAAGTATACAGTTACGGTATCTCATCACAGAAAAGGTGAGGTATGGTCTATGCCCTTTGTTTAAGAAGTCAGAGAAATGGTTACAGTACACTGTAGAAGTCACCCTAAAAAAACAACAGTGAAAATAATATCCTGGTATGCAAATGATTGGGTCTGGAAAGGCAGGGAGGTGGTATATTCTGGACACAGTGTCTCTACGGGGTGCATAAATATAGAGCACTCATTTTAGTTTTTAAAAAAGGCAATGGTAAAGGAATCCCTCTCCTCCCCAGCTACTGCCAACTCAGGGATATTAATCTAATTGTTTTTATTATTTGGACAGTCATCCTCAACAGGTCTTGATTCTTCTAATTCACAATTGTTTTTCCATCCTAAAATTTTTCTTGGAATGAAAGAACCATCGTTGCTCCATCACAAAGTGAAGTGATTCTTTTCTTGATTTGGTGCATTTCCTCTGACAAATCAACATCTTTCCTGTGTTTTAGCACATGAAAAACTTTGAGGCAGGTGAGATGCAAGAGGGCAGCTAGGTTGTGTTGGTCAGAGGCCTTTACAACCCTCGCATATTCCGGGAGGACCAGGCTTGGCCAGAATCCCTGACTCCATTTCTAGGTCATAAATGGAAAGGTGTTCTGTGTTTTGCAACCTTGGAAATGTACTTTTTTTTTTCTTTTTGAATTTTACTTTATTTTTTTACACAGCAGGCTCTTATTAGTCATCCATTTTATACACATCAGTGTATACATGTCAATCCCAATCTCCCAATTCATGGAAATGCACTTTTCAATTTCAAGTCCTTTGAGTGCTACTTGGTTTGTAATCCTTCCAGTCCTGGCTGCGGTAGCAGCACAGTCACTCCCAATATTTCCACCTTTGAGTCTTGGGCCCAGGAGTTTGGCATCACTCTGACATAACCAAAGGCTCTTCACTTCTACCTCTTCAGAACTTAATAGCAGAATTCCCTCTATGAATCAGTTGGTCTTGCAGCTACCTTCCAGGTAGCTTAGGTCACTCCTCCTGTTCCATTTTCGGAAAATATTTTTACTCCATTCTTTAGGAGATTTATTAGGTTCAGTGTCCCTCTTAAGGAATAGTGGAAAAAGCACCAGTCTTAATGCCATAAGGTCAGTGTTCAAACCTTAATCTCTCGTAGTCATAAGAACAGCTACGATATATTGATCTCCATCATGCATTTTGCTACTCACTTTACACCAGTAGGTGGTGGTCCCCTGTTTGAATTGAGGAGACCCTGACTCCAACACCTATGTCTTACTGTTTTCTATGTGCTCACAGAAAGCAACCACTGAGTGGGAGTAGACTTTACACGTTTTGCACTTCTGTGGACTTCTTGGAGAATTCCAAGAATTCTCCAAGAATTTCCTGCTTTACGGTGTCATTAGGAAGCACGTTTAGCCATGGGTGGGACATTCCATTGCAGGGACATGTGGTTGGGGCCATTATGGGGCTACTTTCACCTTATTTGAGATATTAGTCGGCAAACCAAACAGCCACTCCTATTGCCACTGTATTGTCTATATTTTACAAAGGACAGTTTCTGTAGTACGCCTTTATTCCTATTACCCTGTGTCTATAAAATAAGATGTACTTGTCACAAACTGTAAGTAAATAACACCCAGTATTTACTTTCCATAAATTTCTGTAAACAGTTATATTCTGATCGTAAAAGAGGCGTGGGCAGCAAATAATGCCTTTTGAGTAAATGAATCGATGATCTCCACATCTTACAAAAACAAAGAAGCCAGTATCTCATTTGAGTCGCTGACAGTGGTCTTCCAGAAGAACATTTTCTACTTTCAAGAATCATTCCAGTGCCCACTTCTTTCTTAATGTGTAGTTGCTTGTATTATTTGACTACTGGCTTATGTTAGTCACCTACTGAGATGATGGTAACATTTCAGAAATAGTAGGTCAACTCCTGGATTGAGACTGCTTATTTTTTCTTTTTTAATACTCATAAGGAATTGCAAATGGCTGAAGGATGCTTTTACAAATGATATATTTGGATGTCCTGGTAGTATTTGGGAATGTATATTTAATTCAGTAGTGTTTGTAGATGATTTTATTTTTTCTCTGAATAACTTACTATGTTGGAATATCATCGAATGCTATAATTTAGTCTTTTCACTTTGTGTAATTGGGGAAAATGGAATATTCCTGTGTAAGAGGCACATTTATAAATATTAAGCCAAATTGTATGTAAATTTAGATTGTCAGTTTTTAGCTATGTACCTCTCTTCTCAGTGTTAAGGGTGGATCTATTATATTACTATGAAACAGATTCCAATTTCTGTCTATTCTTCAATGCCATTACATTTCTACTTACTTCTCTCTACCTAAGATCTTTGCACAAACAAGATAAGCTCTTTGTTTATAATTTCATCTATTCTACTGTCAACCTATTTAGGAGGGCAGAAACCTATCTACTCACACTAGATCAGAAATTGAGAAGAGGAAGGTCACGTGCACAGAGGGCAGAGGCTATCTCCTCTTGTGGAAATGGGGAGCCCCACTCTTGGGCAGTACACATCTTGCTTTTGCAGTGAAAGTAAATGTATGTCACTTCAGGGTATAGCAATTACAGTGATCTAAGATAGTTGTAGCCAGAGCTCATCTGGTAAACACAAGTTGCCCCTACTCATATCTTGGTACATTATAAAATGCTGCTTTTTTTTTTGTTTTGTTTTTCCTCATGGCTTGTGAGATCTTAGTTCCCCGACCAGGGATCGAACCCAGGCCCCCTGCAATGGAAGCATGAGGAGACTTAATCACTGGACCACCAGGGAATTCCCCATTATAAAATGCTTTTATAATGAACACTCTAGCTCTGAAATTGCCAAAAATCACCCAGTTAAAACTCACTGTTGGGCTTCCCTGTGGCACAGTGGTTGAGAGTCCACCTGCCGATGCAGGGGATGCGGGTTTGTGCCCCGCTCTGGGAAGATCCCACATGCCGCGGAGCGGCTGGGCCTGTGATAGATGGCCGCTGAGCCTGCACGTCCGGAGCCTGTGCTCCGCGACGGGACAGGCAACAGTGAGAGGCCTGCGTACCACAAAAAAAAAAACCCAACTCATTGTTAGATTGGAATGCCAAGATAGCTTTTGTGATAGAGACCTCTTAAATGATTGCACCTAAATTGACTTTCTTTCTCTATTTTTTCTAAAGGTTCAGGTACTGGTTACATTAAGAATAGGTTATAAAATTACATGCCTTGCCTAATAAGAACTTGATGAGGCTATATGTTAGTAATAGTATTGCTAAAAGGAAGTTTCTGTTGTTGAACACTTAACACAAACCAAGCAATGTGCTAAAACTTTCTGTGGATTATGTCACTTCATCCTTAAAGTAACCCAGTGAGGTTAGTAATGTTATCTCCACTTTGTAGTTGAAAGAGAGGAGACTTAGTTTGAAGAACTTGGACCAAGTCACACCAAGAAGAGTCCAGAATTTGAACCCAAGCTTACGTGCCACCACATTAAGAAAACAACGTTCTCTTTATGCCTTACCCAGACATTAAGTTGCACTTAAGGATGATAAAATAGAACCATGTCTACTACCATTCATGTCACATAGTAGTTGTTCAGGTAATATTATCCCTCCCTGCTTTTTTACTCTCTGTATTAAATGTGGTTGATAGAGGGAAAATTGGGCTTTTAAAAACTGGCTTATCTGGAGTAGATTTTGAATGATTCTGCCTAGTGATTGGGGATCGTAAGGTTGGAATCTTTGACTGAATTTAATAGGAAGTTTCGTGGAGAATTTGGGCTATAGTGTGTGTGTGTGTGTGTGTGTGTGTGTGTGTGTGTGTGTGTGAGAGAGTGAGAGAGAGAGAGAGAGAGAGAGAGAGAGGGAGTGAGAGTGAGAGCTTTTCCCTTTGCACTTAACTAAAATCAATTTCTTCTACCTTATTTCCTGAAAAGCAATTAAAATATATTTTATTTTTTAAATAAGGAAGAAGATCATTGACTTTCTCTCACCAGGCAATTATCACCACATGGTACATGTTGAGGAAGTAGGTGTTCCTTGCTTTCTATTGTTAATCTGATGAGAGTGAGGGTGTAGATCACTTTGAAAAAATATTTGTGTAAGGAGGAGAGATAGATATGAGATGAATAAGAAAATCGTTTGCCTGTCTCAAATTGAGGGCATTCTTGACTTTAGAAGACATTTCCTTGAGGTATTTAGTTGCTCCTTCCTCCAGGAGGTACAGTGTTTAAAGAAGTGACCTTAGGTTCAAGTGCTCTCCATAGATTCTTTTTTTTCCTTTTTTTGATAAAATTTATTTTATTTTATTTTTTACATTTTTTTGGAGTATAGTTGATTTACAATGTTGTATTAGTTTCAGGTGTATAGCAAAGTGAATCAGTTATATACATACATATATCCACTCTTTTTTTTTTTTTTAAGATTCTTTTCCCATATAGGCCATTACATCTCCATAGAGTCTTTTTTTTTTTTAATCTTATTTTTCGATTAGGGATTCAGTTCTTTCTTCATTTCTAAGAAAGAATATTGCCTTCGTATTGACCCTTCAGAGCTAGACTGCTTGATGATGCTAATAGCAGTTAATACTTATACAGGACTTACTGTGTGCCAGGCACTGTTCTAAACTAAACTTTATATGTATACTCAATCCTCACAACAGCCCTCTGAGATAGGTTTACTGTTGTGCTCCATCGAATCTAAAATGTGTTGATGCTGCATTCTTGATTTTGCTTAGAAGTTGCTAATGAAAGGTTTCACACAACTGTATTTCCAGTACCACCTTATTTAATAACAATTGTAAGATGTCATGGGTGGTAAGACTGTGAAATATAAGATGCACCCCACTTTTAAAGAAGTTAAGAAAGCAGATACTTGATAGTATTAATAAAATAGGTTATCATTCCCATTGTTAAGATGGGGATCCTGAGGCAAAAGACATTAAATTTTCTAAAGTGACATGACTGGATTCATATCCAGGTGATTCAACCCTAGAGTCCTTGCTCTTAACTTCCACTTTTTTTATGCCTCTCAACAATTCATTGGAATTGAGCGCATGTTAATATGTGGAGAGACTGCCCAAGACCCACTTCCTCATCCTTTCATTGTGGCATTCATGATAGACTGGCACCGAGATTCCTCGGAGGGAGGAAGTGTGTGTGATGTATGTATCACCTGCCTTTAGGGCTGTGATGAGGGCTGTTACACTAATGCAGGTAAAGTGCCTGACATGTGGGCATCTTACTTATTTTTAGCAAGAGCAGTGCAATTGGGAGGCCTTGATGAACTAGCTTCCCAAGCATCAATAGGCTGGAGTGTTTGCTGGAAATTGTGTGCACAAAATGTTGTTTGGGTGCCCCAAATTCTGCACTGTGTATTTTTACTGTTTCCCTGTCTGCTCTAAAATGCCAACATAAAAATAATTTGTTATTTCCATAATTGGGGAGTGGAGTATTTTTTTTTTCTGAAGAACAGGTTCCAGAAACACCACTCAGGACTTGAGTAACAAAAATAAAAAGCAAAAATAATTTTAATTTTTTTTAATTAAAAATTTTTTTAAATGTTTATACTCTTTTTAAAAAAATTTTTCTTTTTTTAAAAATAAATTTATTTTTATTTTTGGCTGCGTTGGGTCTTCATTGCTGTGCGTGGGCTTTCTCTGGTTGTGGCAAGTGGGGGCTACTCTTTGTTGTGGTGCGTGAGCTTCTTACTGCAGTGGCTTCTCTGGTTGTGGAGCATGGGCTCTAGGCACCTGGGCTTCAATAGTTGTGGCACGTGAGCTCTAGAATGCAGGCTCAGTAGTTGTGGCACACAGGCTTAGTTGCTCCGCAGCATGTGGGATCTTCCAGGACCAGGGCTCGAACCCGTGTCCCCTGCATTGGCAGGCGATTCTTAACCACTGTGCCACCAGGGAAGCCCTGATTTTCTTTTTTTTAATGTGGATCATTTTTAAAGTCTTTATTGAATTTTTTACAATATTGCTTCTGTTTTATGTTTTGGTTTTTTGGCCCGGAGGCATGTGGGATCTAAGTTCCCTGACCAGGGATCAAACCCTCACGCCCTGCATTGGAAGACGAAGTCTCAACCACTGGACTGCCAGGGAAGTCCCAAAAATAATTTTTAATAATATGAAGATGGTTCTACGTGAAGACCTACCAGAAGCTGAAACTTAACATTTAGTTGTCTTTACCTCGTGGTGGTAAGCAGTGGCGAGACAACCACATATAGGACTGCAGCATGGGTTTGGGATTGTAGTCTGCTATGGACTAGAATTATTTTCTCCTGAAAGATGGAATGATTCCGTTAACTCTAGGCTTTGACTAACTGACTGTAAGCTCAGATAAGGAACCTGTCACCACCAATACCCTGAAAAATCTCTGTCAACAATTTGAAGACCTGCCTGTTCCCTGAATACTTTTATTTCCTAGCAGCTTCCTTACTCTTTAGAATTCTGGTCTCTGTTAACCCAGAACAGCCTGGTCATTGTGACCAACTTAGGGCAAACTGTAAATAGCATCCCAATTTGCTAAAGGTTCCCCCCAGCTGAAATCTCTGTTTTATTGTTGGATTACAGATCAGTGTTTTGCTGCCAGGTCCTTGAGATAAGGCAGGAGGTGAGTTCTCAACCAAGGAAGCCTGTGTCACTCATCATACCTTTCCCTGTTGTTTATCGTATTCTCCTCTGCCAGTATCCCTTCTCCCAACCTGTTTTCTGTACTCTAACACGTACAAACTGTTCAAGTGTAGAAAGAGACTATACTGTGATGGAGATAAATATTTGAGTACAGATTGTCTACAGCTGGGGTAATTATAAGGAAAATTTTAAGATTGTTGATTTGGTATAAGTTTAAAAGCCCCAAACCATTGCTTTTGGTGCTTCTGAATATCATTTTACATTTTTAGTCTTGAACTGTTTGAACATCTTATCAGTCAACTTGGACTGTTTTGAGCCAGTTTTTACCTTCAACTACAAGCAGTTTGATAAAATTAGAGCAAGTGTGACCCAGTTGGAGATAGATTTAATTGGTCAGCACTAGCTTGATTCAGTAAAATATGCTCGGAACCAGTCAAACCTTAGGTGAGCCGGTCAGAACCTACTTGTCCAGGTCAGAGATTATTTGAGCTAGCTAAAACCAGTGTGAAGCAGTTTGAGCTCCTAAAACCAGACCTAAATGATTGTGGTTAGATACATGTGGTTTTTTTTTTTAACATCTTTATTGGGGTATAATTGCTTTACAATGGTGTGTTAGTTTCTGCTTTATAACAAAGTGAATCAGTTATACATATACATATGTTCCCATATCTCTTCCCTCTTGCGTCTCCCTCCCTCCCCCCCTCCCTATCCCACCCCTTCAGGCGGTCACAAAGCACCGAGCTGATATCCTGTGCTATGCGGCTGCTTCCCACTAGCTATCTACCTTATGTTTGGTAGTGTATATATGTCCATGCCTCTCTCTCGCTTTGTCACAGCTCACCCTTCCCCCTCCCCATATCCTCAAGTCCGTTCTCCAGTAGGTCTGTGTCTTTATTCCTGTCTTACCCCTAGGCTCTTCATGACATTTTTTTTTCTTAAATTCCATATATATGTGTTACCATACGGTATTTGTCTTTCTCTTTCTGACTTACTTCACTCTGTATGACAGACTCTAGGTCTATCCACCTCATTACACATAGCTCAATTTCATTTCTTCTTATGGCTGAGTAATACATATGGTTTTAACTAAGTGGCTTTAGATCAATCAGAAATGGTTTTGTAGGTAGAATGTCTCTGAACTTAACTCTTTCACTCTGAACCAGAATGAACCTTTGAGATCCTTTTAAACAAGTATGAATTTTTTAGTATGGATCAGAGTGCTTTATACAATTTAAACCTGTTCTTAAGCTGGTCATAACTCTTTTGAAATTGACATATCTACTTAAAATTCATTGAAAATGGTTTGAAGCAGCCAAAAAAGAAGGTGACGTTTGCTGACTCCGTAAACTACTCTGAGCCAGTCAGCAATCTTTTGTGCCAGAAATACATGTTTTGAGCTGCCCAGAGGCAATTTCAGAAATTGTTCTAGGTCTTCAGAGCCTGTCTGATGTGTCCAGAATGGGGAGAAGAGAGTGAGCCAACATTTACTGAGTAGCCAGCTTATGCCAAGCATTGTGCTGGGCACTCCACAAAGAGTATCTCATTCAATCCTTAGAACAATGGTGGGAAGTAGTGTACATTTTCTTTTTCATGGAATGGAAACCTGAAAATCCAAGACTGAAAAACATCTGAGTAGCCAGGATGTGGGAGATATGGAATCCAATCCAGCTCTGCTTGACTTCAGAAGTCACATGTTTCCTGTTAGGCTACCTTGTATGATATCCCACCTGGTCACTTTTAAATCCAACATCCATTTGTAAAAACTTGAGTAATGGCCACAAAGCTTGAGGTAGAATGGACATTGGACTTGAAGTTAGGAGACACATGTTCTAGACTGTGCAAATGAGTTAAACTCTCTGGGTTCTGTTTCATTCTTTAGCAAACTGAACCCAGAAAATGGAAGGTCTGAGCATTTATTTTCAGATCAGCAAGGCAGATAATTGTCTAAAGGTGCAGTCTGAAGAGTATAAAATATGATTAATTTCAATGGTGGTGTCTATACCTTCAGTTGTGGTATGTTGTTAACACTTCCTTTATGATGGTTTGGTTTGGGAACAAACTGTTATATATTGCTGTCATCACAAATAGAAGACAAAACCCATGAAGATCATTTGTAGACTTACCTGTGTAATTCTTCTCCCATGATAACTAAACATGTTAAATTTTGGTGCAGCAGAGATAGGTTCATCAGTCTTTGAATTCCATTGAAGTAGGTTTAGAGAATTCTAGAAGAGTATGCCATTGGTGACAACATTTTCTCCTGTACCTGAAATGATACAGAAACTCGTTATAAAAATGACCAACTTTTTTCAAAATAAAAGTAAAGAGGAGGGCTTCCCTGGTGGCGCAGTGGTTGAGAGTCCGCCTGCCGATTCAGGGGACACGAGTTCGTGCCCCGGTCTGGGAAGATCCCACATGCCGCAGAGCGGCTGGGCCCGTGAGCCATGGCCGCTGAGCCTGCGCGTCTGGAGCCTGTGCTCCGCAACAGGAGAGGCCACAACAGTGAGAGGTACGCGTACCACAAAAAAAAAAAAAAAAAAGTAAAGAGGAAATAAGGTAGCCACAGCGACTTCTTGCATCATTCTCCTTGCAGAATTTGGAGTTGCTTTCTGCTTCCTCATTTATTTGGACGGGAGCCCCCCCCCCCCAAATGATTCAATGTTATCTGGACCTACTTTTCAATTCTTAGCTCTTATTTATGAATAACTTGGAGCCGAGTGAGATGCTGTGATAAAACGTACTAGAATCTTTATTTGTATCCAAGTGGTCATCTTCTGGAGAGGCATTCTGTTACACACCATTAATGCTGGCAACCTGTACCTGTGCGTACAGAAGCTATAACATAGGAAAACCATCATCTGTACAGTGTCACACCTTATAGTGTGCAAATAGAATGCCAAATGTTTGTAGAGGCTTTGCCCTTGTCGACTGACCAGCCATATCTGAATGTGAGGCCACAGCTCTGCACCAAGGGACTCTGTGGAAGTCACTGAAGCAGCTCTTGGGGATCAGAATTCAGGATTTTTGAGCATAAGGTGGGTCACCAAATTGAGGATAGGGTGGGGGAGGCAACCTTGAAAATCAATAAATGTCCTTGCCTGAGCTTTTATGAATTTTATGGATCTATAGAAATAATCCTATAGGAAGCGTTGAGAATTGTGGTAAAGTTTCTGGGCAGGAGATGGCTGGGTGAAAAGGGGACAATGAGAGGAAAATCAGCAGCATCTAATGTAGGGCATATGATGTGTATGTGGATGGGTGAATATGTATGTTGAATGGGCAGGTAGAGTTGTCAGTGGTAACGGAATAGCTGATTGTTTTTCTGATTTTCAGGAGGGTTTATCGGTATTAGAAATGGGAGGATAAAAAGAAGTAAGCCTTCCCTGGAGACAGACTATATTTCTAGTCAGACTGATATTTTGAATAGTTTGAATCTATTTAGAGGATAAAAACAATCTTGAAAAGTGCTGATTGCAAAGGATAGAAAGTAACCATGGTTAGATCTTGCTGTAAAACCAAGAATATTTCTTCTCAAAGGTAGACTTCTGGCCAATATTGAAGAGCTGAATTGGAAGCATTTCCTGTAGAATTCCTGTAGAATTTCCTGTAGGTATTCCTGTAGAATACCAAGGCAAATGTAGATAAATGAGCCCTTCATGGTGGAACTCAGTTCTCAAGTGAGCAGTGATATTCTAGAAAGATCTCATTTAATATGTAGTAACAATAATTTGTAAGGAAGCTGCAAACCAAGTTTTACTCGTGAACTTAACATTATCTTTGAAGGAATGATAATCACATGTGAAAATGAATAGGATAAATGAAATTGCCTCAACGTCCAAGTAAAAAAAGAAAAGCCAAGGATGCAGCACTAGGAGACTTTGAAAAAGGAGGGGCAGTTGGAACCACTTGCACTCTAAGAATTTTTGTTATTCCTGTAATATTCAACTTCCTCCTTTCTTTCTTTGTTTTGTCAACTCTTGTTCTACATGGCTTGCGTATAAGCCTTAGTGACCATTATCTTCTTGATTTTCATTCTCACTTGGAATTTTTGTCTTAACAGTACTATAATATGCACGATAAATTTAACCTAAACTGTTAGTTGTTTACAAATTCAGTAGCAGCTCATCTAGCCAATGATTAAGTCCTTGGGATAGTGAATCATGTCTAATCCTCTCTTCACAGAACCCTTAGGCACATAGGTGTTACGTAGAAGTACTTGATGAACTGGATATTAAAGGAAGTCATTTAATTCATGGAAGATTCTAATATTTTCTAATCGGTTTTTGGTAAATATACATTTGTTTGTATTTTTCAGGTGAACCACTGAGTTCTTCATTATGTCTGATGGAGACTATGATTACCTCATCAAGTTTTTAGCTCTGGGAGACTCTGGAGTAGGGAAGACCAGTGTACTTTACCAGTACACAGATGGTAAATTTAACTCCAAATTTATCACGACAGTCGGCATTGATTTCAGGGAAAAGAGAGTGGTAAGTTCTGTATCCTTCTATATAAAAACGTAATCTGAGTCAACATTTGCCTGTCTGTTTTGTTTACTTTGTAGGAATTAGGAGGACAAAGGTTGGAATCTAAAATTAAAAGGTACATATGAGAGTGTATTATGTTCAGTCTGGGCAATGTGATTAAAGGCTGTAACTGAGGACGCTTCATATAAAACCAAGCAGATAAAATAAAAGTGAAGATTTAAAAAAATTTCCTTGATACTCTTTTGGCTGGTATGTTCCTTCTGATTTCCACAAAGTTATTTGTGGAATTTGCTTCGTACCTTTGTTATGAAGCTTGCAATCTTCCCTGCTCCTCATACCCCTGTTTTGTGGGCTATTTCTTCCATTTTTGATATCATTTTTAATGGATTTTCTCTTAATTAAGGCCTCAGCTATCGCATGTGGAACACTAAGTGGCAGAACTCATTGATCCCACGAGGAGTGTGAGGTTGGAGTAGGGATGGGAATGGCGGTAGGGCATATGAATCTGGGAGGTAACCAAGGGAACAGCAAGGTTCTGCAGAATAAGGGAAGAGGATATTTTAAAATATTTTTATTTAATTTATATTTCAGAGGACAGCAAGATAAGTTATTGTGGGGTAGGGAGTAAGGCAGGAGGTTAGTATGTCCAGGAACTACATTTCTTACTGAAAAAGCAGCTGTTCCCATGAAGCAGGTCAACAAGTAGTCAGGAGATTAATGACAAAAACCCTGCAGTGGAGAGTATTCTACCTGGGAAAAATGAATGGTCTCTGGCTTCTAGGACAGAAATATTCATTCCCTCTGATCCACCCTAAGCCTTCCACTACCAGAGAGTCTGTTGCTTTTTCTTTCTTTTTTTTTTTTAATTATTTTAAAATTGAGGTATAGTTGCTGTACAATATTGTATAAGTTTCAGGTGTACAATATAGTGATTCACAATTTTTAAAGGTTATATTCCATTTATAGTTATTATAAAATATTGGCTATATTCCCTGTGTTGTACAATATATTCTTATAGCTTATTTATTTTATATATAGTAGTTTGTACCTCTCAATTCCCTACCCCATCTTGCCCC
Organism: Delphinus delphis; assembly: GCF_949987515.2. Taxonomy (NCBI): domain Eukaryota; kingdom Metazoa; phylum Chordata; class Mammalia; order Artiodactyla; family Delphinidae; genus Delphinus; species Delphinus delphis. The sequence goes on from NC_082684.1 coordinate 147,050,736, forward strand.
TCCCCTATATGCTTGTGATTATATTTAGTAACTAATCCCCATTTTATAACTTTGTTTTTAAAAAATGACTTTATTGAGATATAATTTATATAAAATTCACCCATTTAACATGTACAATTCAGTGGTATTTTAGTATATTCACAGTTGTGCAACTGTCACCACTACCAAATTTTAGAACATTTCATCACCCCAACAGAAACCTCATATCCTTTAGCATTTTTCCATTTTCCCTCCCCCAGCCACTAATCTACTCTCTGGATTTGCTCGTTTGGATTTATCATGTAAATGGAATCATACAATATGTGGCCTTTTGCGTCTGGCTTCTTTTACTTAGTGTAATGTTTTCTGCATAATGTTGTATCGTGTATCAGAACTTCATTCCTTTTTATGATCAAATAGTATTCCATTGTATTGGTATACCACATTTTGTTTATCCATTCATCCATTGGTGGACATTTCAGTTGTTTCACTTTTTAGCTGTTATGAACCATACTTCTATTAATATTCATATACATTTTTTGGGTGAACTTATGTTTTCAATATACTTATATAGGCTTGGAGCGGATTTGACTGGCTATATGATAACTCTCTGTTTAACTTTGTGGGGACTTTCACATTTTTCAGAAGATGCTGCCCCATTTTACATCCTCACCAACCATGTATGAGGGTTCCAATTTCTCTATATCTTCACCAGCTCTTCTTGTTGTCTATTTGATTGTAGCCATTCTAGTGGGTGTGAAGTGGTACCTCACTGCAAGTTTGACTTTAATTTCCCTAATGATGAATGTTGTGGAACAATCACCTTTTCATATGCTTATCGGCCATTTGTTTATCATCTTTGGAGAAATGTCTGTTCAGATCCTTTGCCTATTTTGAAATTGGTTGTTTTTTTGTTGTTAAGTTTTAAGAGGTTTTTTTGTGTGTGTATTCTGGATAAATGTTCTTATCAGATATATGATATGCAAATAGTTTTAGCTTTTACATTTAGATCTGTGATCCATTTTGAGTTAATTTTGGGGTATAGGGTGAATAGGGGTACAACTTCATTCTTCTGCATGTGTATATATAATTGTTTCAGCACCATTTGTTGAAAAGACTATTCTTTCCCCTGTTGAATGTTCTTCACACTCTTGTTGAAAATCAGTTGACCATAAATGTAAGGGTTTATTTTTGGACTCTCAATTCTATTTCATTTATCTATATGTCTATCCTTATGCCACTATCTTGATTACTGTAGCTTTGTTGTAAGTTTTCAAATTGGGAAGCACTAGTCCTCCCACTTTGTCTTTTTTCACGATTGTTTTGGGTTCCTTGCAATTTCATATGAATCTTAGGGACAGCTTGTTAATTTCTACAAAGAAGCCGGCTGAGATTCTGATAGGGTTTGCATTGACTCTAGAATAATTTGGTGAGTATTGGTATCTTAACACTATTAAGTCTTCCGATTTGTGAACGTGGAATGTTTTCCTATTTAGATCTTCTTTAATTTCTTTCAACAATATTTTATAGCTTTCAGAATATGTTTTATACTTTTTAATTAAATTTTTTCTTAAGTATCTTAATCTTTTTATGCTATTATAAATTAAATTGTTTTCTTAATTTTTTTTTGAATTGTTCCTTGCCAGTGTATAAAAATACAATTTATTTTGTAAGTTGAGCTTGTATACTGGAACCTTACTGAACTTGTTTATTAGTTTTAATATAACCTGTACATGTGTGTGTAGGGGGTGTATGTATCTGTGTGTGTATTTATTCCTTAGGATTTCCTATATACAAGATAGGAAATAGATGTTCGGAATTCCCATCTTCTGTTATACTTCTTCCTTTCCAACTTGGGTATGTTTTGTTTCTTTTTCTTGCCTAATCGCCCTGATGAGAACCTCCAGTAAAAAGTCGAATAGAAGTGTTCAGAGAGAACATCTTTGTCTTGTCTTTTAGGGAGAAAGCATTCAGTCACCATTAAGTGTAATATAAGCTGTGCATTTTTCATAGATGCTGTTCTTCAGGTCAAGGATGTTCCCTTCTATTCCTAATTTGTTGAGCATTTTTATCATGAAAGGTGTTGGACTTTTTCAAATGCTTTTTCTGCATCTTTTGAAATGGTCATGTGGTTTTAGTCCTTTATTCTATAACCATTCTATTCCATTACAAATCAATATTGGTTGATTTTTGTATGTTAAACCAATCTTGTTGTTCTCGTGATAACTTCTACTCAGTCATGGTATATAATCCTTTATATATTTTTCTGGATTCTTTTTGCTAGTATTTTGGTGTCTGTATTTAGAGAGGATATTGGTCTGTAGTTTTTCTTCCCCTTGTATCTTTGATTTTGGTGTCAGGATAATATAGGCCTCATAAAATGAGGTGGGAAGTATTTCCTTCTTTTCTATATTTTAGAAGAGTTTGAGAAGAATTGGTGTTAATTTTTCTGTAAACATTTGATCAGATTCATCAGTGAAGGCATTTGGGCCTGGCCTTTTCTTTGTGGGAAGTTATTTTTATTATGAATTCAGTCTTCTTATTGATTATATATTTCTTTAGATTTTCTATTTTTTCTTGAGTTAGTTTCAATTGTTTGGGTCTAGGAATTTCTCCATTTCTTCTAAGCTATCTAATATTTTGGCATACAATTGTTCATACTATTCCTTTATAATCTTTTTACATATGTAAGGTTGGTAGTGTTGTCCTTTCTTTCATTTCTGATTTTAAGAATTTGAGTCTTCTATTTTTATCCTTGATTAGTCTAACTAAAGGTTTATCAATTTTCTTGATTTTTTTCCAAAGAAAAGTTCATTTATTTCTACTCTAATCTTTATTATTTCTTTCCTTCTGCTTGCTTTGGAATTAGTGTACTCTTATTTTTCTAGTTTTTTGAGGTTGAAGTTTAAGTTATTGATTTGAGATCTTTCTTGTTTTTTAATATAGGTGTTTACTGCTAAAAATTTCCCTCTGAGCACTGCTTTAAGTTCACTTGATATTTTTTGTATGTTGTGCTTTTCATTCATCTAAAAGTATTTTCTAGTTTCCCTTGTGTTCCTTCTTTGACCCATTGGTTATTTAAGACTGTATTGTTTAATTTCCACATATTCATGAATTTTCCAAATTTCTTTCTGTTAATGATTTCTAATTTTACCACATTGTGGTTAGAGAACATACTTTGTATGACTTCAGTTTTTTAAATTTATTGAGGCTTGTTTGATGACCTAACATATGGTCTGTCCTTGAGAATGTTTCATGTGAACCTGAGAAGAATGTGTATTTTGCAGTTGTTGGGTGAAATCTTCTGTAGATGTCTATTGTGTCTAATTGGCTTACAGTGTTCTGCAGGTCTTCTGTTTCGTTGTTCATCTGCCTGCTTGTTTTATCCTTTTTTTTTTTTTTTTTTTGCGGTACGCGGGCCTCTCACTGCTGTGACCTCTCCCATTGCGGAGCACAGGCTCCGGACGTGCAGGCTCAGCGGCCATGGCTCATGGGCCCAGCCGCTCCACAGCATGTGGGATCTTCCTGGACCGGGGCACAAACCTGTGTCCCCTGCATCGGCAGGCAGACTCTCAACCACTGTGCCACCAGGGAAGCCCCTGTTTGATCCATTATTGAAAGTAGTATTGAAGTCTCTAAATATTATTGTCAAATTGTTCATTTCTCTTTTTATCCCTATGTATCCTTAATAAATCAGCCCTTTTATCATTATAAAATATCCTTCTTTGTCTCTAATAACTCTTTTTGTCTTCAAGTCTATTTTGTCTCATATTAGTATAGCCACTCCAGCTCTCTCTTTGTTATTGTTTGCATGGTATATATTTTTTTCATCCTTTTCCCTACACCTTTTTGAATTTAAAGTGTGTCTTTTGTAGATAGCATATAGTTGGATCATGTTTTTAAATCCATTCTACCAACCCCTGCCTTTCACTTGGAGTCTTTAATACATTTATATTCAATATAATTACTGATAAAGTAGGATTTATATCTGCCATTTTGCTACTTGTTTTCTGTGTATCTTATCTTTTTTCTGTTGTTTTGTTATTTCTTTGCAACTGTGTTACATAGATATTTTCTAGTATACTATTTAAATTCCCTTCTCATTTTTTACTATATATTTTTTGAATTATTTTCGTAATAGTTCCCCTAGGGATTACAGTTGTCATCTTAATTTTTAACAATCTAGTTTGGATTAATACCAATTTAATTTCAATGCCATACTCTGCTCTTATGTGGCTCCATTTCCTACCCCTTACTTTGCACTGTTATTGTCATACAAATTGCATCTTTATACACTGTGTGCCCATCAGCACAGGTTTATGATTATTAATTTATGCAGTTGTATTTTAATCAGATGGAAGGAAAGAGTTGCAAAAAACCATTTATACTGTCTTTCATATTGACCCACGTAGTTATCTTTACTGGTGCTCTTTATTTCTTTGTATGGATTCGAATTACTGGCTAGGGTCCTTTCATCTCAGCCTGAAGCTCTGTCTTTATTATTTCTTGCAGGGCAGTTCTGCTAGCAATGAATTTTCTGTTTTTGTTTATCTGAGGTTGTCTTAATTTCTCTTTTAATTTTAAAGAATAGCTTTGCTGGATATAGGATTCTTGGTTGACAGTCTTTTTTCTTTCAACACTTTTTGTCATCCTACTGCCTTTTGGCCTTCATTTTTTTTGATGATAAATCAGCTCTTAGTCTTATTGGGATCCCTTGCATGTGCTGAATCACTTTTCTCTTGCTGCTTTTAAAATTCTCTCTGTCTTTTGATTTTGACAGTTTGGTGGTGATATGTCTAGTCAGTATCAGCAAGCTTATCCTTCTTGGAGTTTACTGAGTTTCTTGAATGTGGAGATGAATGTTTTTCATCAGATTTGGAAAGTTTTTGGCTATTATTTCCTCAAATAATTTTTCTGCCTCTTTCTATCTCTCCTTTTTTTTATTTTTATTTTTTTACGGGATTGCTAGTATGCATATATTGGTATGTTTCATGGTGTTCCATAGGTCTCCAAGACTCTCTTCACTTTTTTTAAAAAAAATTAGTTAATTTGTTTTTGGCCGTGTTGGGTCTTTGTTGCTGTGCGTAGGCTTTCTTTAGTTGCGGCAAGCAGGGGCTACTCTTCGTTGCCGTGCGCAGGCTTCTCATCGCGGTGGCTTCTCTTGCTGCCGAGCACGGGCTCTAGATGCATGGGCTTCAGTAGCTGTGGCGCATGGGCTCAGCAGTGTGGCTCGTGGGCTTCAGAGTACAGGCTCAGCAGTTGTGGCATGCAGGCCCAGCTGCTCCACAGCATGTGAGATCCTCCTGGATCAGGGCTCGAACCCACATACCCTGCACTGGCAGGTGGATTCCCAACCACTGTGCCACCAGGGAATTCCCTCTCTTCACTTTTATTCATTCCTTTTTTTTTTCTTTTGTGAGTAGACTAGGTGATGTCAATTGAGCTATCTTTAGATTCAGTGATTATTTCTTCTGCCAGTTCAAATCTCCTCTTGAGCCCCTCTAGTGAATATTGCACTTCAGTTATAATTTTTAACTCCAGAATGTCTGTTTACTACTTTTTATAATATCTATCTCTTTATTGACATTCTCTATTCAGTGAGGCATTATTCTCATACTTTCCTTTGATTCCTTAGGCATGATTTCCTTTAGTTCTTTGAACATATTTATAATAGCTGATTTAAAGTCTTGTAAGTTCAACATCTGGGCTTCCTTAGGAATGGTTTCTTTTGGTTGCTTTATCTGTGTGTGTGTTCCTATTTCTTTGTGTGTCTTATAAATTTTGTTGAGAGCTGAACATTTAAATTGATAGAATGTAGCAACTCTGGAAATCAGATTCCTCCCCATTCCCAAGGGTTTCTTGTTTTTCCCGTTTATTTTTGTCGTCACTGTTTGTTTAGTGATGTTCTTGGGCTAATTCTGTGAAGTCTGTATTTCTTGTTACGTGCAGCTACTGAAGTCTCTGCTTAGTTAACTTAGTGGTCAGCTAATGAGTGGACAGAAAGTTTCTTAAATTCTTGAGCCAGTATATCTCTCAGCTTTCTCTGAGGGACTCTGTGTGTGTGTGCTGGGATGTTTGCTTAATGCTCCTGCAGGCAGTTTACAACTCTGCCTTAGCCTTCACTTCTGCTTGAGAAGAGTCTCAAGGTCAGCCAAAGGCGAGAGATTAGGGCATTTTTAGGTCTTTCCTGGACACATGTACAACCATGCACGTGAGCCTGGCCTAGTAGGTTCCAAGGAATATTGTGAAACTTTTCAAATCTCTCTGTGGACATCTCATATCTTATCTTTAAGATTTTGGGTTAGATTAGGTCCAACTGGTCTTGCTGCCTTTGGTAGCTGTGATGTTAAATAATTGCTGCTGATTGCTTTCAATAAATGGTCTAAGGATAGGGTTTTCTCATAGAGCAAGTTAAGTCAGATAAAATAAAGACAAGACTTGGGAATGGAGCTTTACAGGCAGATTTCAGACACTACTCTGGGGGTGAGACTTTTGGGGAACTCCAAACCTGTTCTGCCTCTCCTTCCTACAGTGGTTGCTGCACTGATGGTTTTCACAGCTACTGTAGTTGTGCATCTGTTGGTTTTCAAGGCTACAGTGGAGCTGGGGAGGGGGAATGGGAATAGGACAAGTTAAAAAGGCACAAAATTTACAATTTTTACTGATATTCAGCTGTTTTTCTTGAATAGGTGCTCCTTGGAATGTTGCAAGCTTTTGTTAATTTTAAGGGTTTGGAAAAAGTTGATTTTGACTGTTTTTGCCAGTGTTTTTATTGCTTTGATGGAGGAAGAGATTTTCAGAGGCCCTTCCTATAAAATTGTTTTAAGAGTACTTTTTAAACATAGGATGGGGAGAAGGTAATATTTCCTGAAACTAGCGACCTGAGGGGACTTTGAGGAAAGGTGAGCTGATTATTATTTTTTAATACAAATTATGTATTACTTGTATATTTTGTAATATATTTATAAAGATATATAATGTACATACATCATTTAATACAAATTATTGTGTTACCCAAAGACGATTATTTGGAATAAAATACAAATAAGATTGTATTCCAGATGGGATTTCCTTTAGAAGTTTAGATGATTAGGGGAGTTGTACTGAATAGGAAAGTGAGAAGAAGTTCTCTCAGAAGTTCTCTTTTTCTCTTTCATTTTTCCATTTTAGGTGTACAGAGCCAATGGACCAGATGGAGCCATTGGCAGAGGCCAGAGAATCCACCTGCAGTTATGGGACACAGCAGGGCAGGAGAGGTATGAGATCTTCACTTACGTGCTCCTTACTGGAGGAAAGGGGAAAAACAGCTGCGCTCTTCACGCAGTGACCTGAGCAGGAAAAGGCCAGCTGATTAGTTGATTTGCACCTGGATAAGACATGCTGCCAAATTAGCAGGAAATGTATCAGTCTGAGCTGATAATGGTGGCTTTATTTCATACAAGGTCAAAGGAAAAATGGATCCTTTTCAAAATGGACCCTTTTACTTATGGACTTTTTTCTTTTTCTCCCACCCTTTTTTTAGATCTGTATACTTTCCTCCATTTGCTTTTGCTGTTTACTCAACCACAAAGAAAGCTGTAGAGTTGTATGCGTTATTCTTACCTGATTGTTGAAACCTAGTAGAAAATCTCATTGGAATTAATTTATAGGGTCAGAGGTTGCATGACAAAAATGTCACATGAAATCTTCATTTGAAGTTACTTTTTAAAAATTGCAGTATAGTTGATTTACAGTGTTGTGTTAATTTCTGCTGTATGGTAAAGTGATTCAGTTATACAAATATATACATTCTCTTTTATGTTCTTTTCCATTATGGTTTATCTCAGGATATTGAATATATCCTGTGATATATATCTATATATATATATATTGAATATATCTCTGTGCTATATAACAGAACCTTGTTGTTTATAATAGTTTGCATCTGCTAATCCCAAACTCCCAATTCATCCCTCCCCCACCCCTCTCCCCCCTTGGCAACCACAAGTCTGTTTGAAGTTGCTTTTAGTTAGCTATAGCCATGTTAGCTCTCACAATTTCCTTGAAGGATTTTGTTTGTTTAACTTTTTATCATGGGAAACTCCGAGTATATGCAGAAGTAGAGAGGAGAGTACAGTGAACTCAGGTACTAATTCCCTGGTTTCAACAGCCATCAAGTTGTGGCCCATCGTACTTCACGTATATTCCTCACCTTTTCCCACCACCCCCACCGCCCAATTATTTTGAAGCAAATCCCAAATAGCAAATTATTTCATTCGTAACTATTTTGGTACGTATCTCTGAAAGATAAGTACTCTTTTTGTAAGAACATGGATTAGAAATAATTGAGAAAACTTAAAAGAGCGGATTAGATGACAGATTCGTACCAGTATTTTCTTCCCTGGAGCCTTCGCCTGTCAGTTGCAGGCTTTGCATAAAAGCAAAATAAGAGAAAACCTGCTACTAGAGGGGGAGAGAGAGGAGAGAGAGCAGGATAAATCCTTGGTGGAGAGAGTACCAAGAAAGGGGAGACTGAGGCGATACTATCCCCACCTTAAAGCCAAAGAAATGGTTCTCAGAGATAAGAGATTTCTTTAGAGACTGAACATTAAAAGGTCATGGAACACATTGTGATGTTCAATCAAGTCAAGCTTTCACAGGACAAAGAAGACAAACACAGCAAGCACCATTGCTTTGGGCCTATTTAACTCTTAATTGTACAGTAAATTCTTGGTTGAGACCAAGGAATCACGAGCTAGTTCTTGTCATCCCTGTCCAGCAGGCTGGGTTTTTAAATCACACGGCCTATTAACACATAAACTTTTATCAGTCAGATAAATAACTGTAATGTACATGTTTGGAACAGCATCATCTAACTTATTTAAAATTTTTTAAAAGTTTACACAGATGGTCTTTATTTTAAAAGAAAATTGCACGTTTAACTTTGGGTAATTGTTGGCATTTTCGAAAGTCTAGATTTGTTTTCACATATTCTTTCTTGCTCTAGATAACTACTTACTATATTTTGTATGCTATCCAGTATCATTGATTATGTACATAATTTTACACTGTTGAAATTATCTATTAATGTAATACAGTAAATCTTGCACAAATAAGATTTATGCATGTATAATGTGCATATATAATGTGAAGTTACTAGAAACAGCGGCATGTTATTAAACATCTAACTTGTTTTTGATGAACTGTTGTAAGAGGCTGAGGGCACTGCTGGTGGCTTTCTCTCTCAAGAGTGGGGCCATGGTTTAGGTGACCAATCTGCTTTATGTTCCCAGGTTCCGCAGCTTGACAACCGCATTCTTCAGAGATGCTATGGGGTTTCTTCTGCTTTTTGATCTGACAAATGAGCAAAGTTTCCTCAGTGTCAGAAACTGGATAAGTAAGTGTTAATAGTCTCCCTGCCTCTTGCTTCCCACTCCCTGCAGTAAAATCCCTTTTATATTCTACTTCTTTTGTAAGTTGTTCTGTAAGAGCTCCTAGTGCTGTTTAAGATGCTGTTTAAAGGAGCAAGGCTCTTAGTTTAGGGGTGAAGATAACTGAAATACTCTGCTTTCCCTAGTCATGCTCACTTTCATTTGTTGAGTGCATCCTGCACTCTAGATACAAGGAGTGCTTTCTATGTAATCTCTTCATCAGTCTTTTCCACAAAGGGGACTCTCATCTGCATTTTATAGATGAGGAAATAGAAGCCTAGAGAAGTGCTATCAGGTATTTTACCATCCCAGGGTTTAAAACGTATATTACATTGACCCTTTTGAAAGCTTAATGGACCCTACCCCTGGCTCCATGCCTCTTCTGTATTTTGAGGCCCTTTCTACTTTTAGGGCCAGAGCATTTACCAGGAGGATCCCGTCATAGAAACCTCTAGAACTGCATTGGCCAGAGTGGTCCCCAGCAAAATATATATGAACCTGCATTTTGGCTCTTTGGAGACAGCCTAATCTCTTACATGATTGGTTATAGTAGCCATTTAAAATACTGCTACTTGACCAAATGTATCATTTTCTTGCCTTGCAAATGTACATTTTCCTCTGTTGGTTGTATTAGTGTTACCTTAGAGAATCTATTGAGAGGGCTGTGATGTTAAATTCTTAACATCAAATCTTTAAAGTGAAAACACTTATTTCGAAACACCCACTACTTAAGAATTTGGAGTTTTTGTATTATGAAAGGGTAATGGGCTGTGGTTTTTATAGTAGAAAACCTTATTTTAAAAAATGAGGGACCTCCCTGGTGGTGCAGTGGTTAAGAATCCGCCTGCCAATGCAGGTGACACAGGTTCACGCCCTGGTCCAGGAAGATCCCACATGCCGCGGAGCACCTAAGCCCTTGCACCGCAACTACTGAGCCCACATGCCACACTACTGAAGCCCGTGAGCCTAGAGCCCATGTTCCACAACAAAAGAAGCCACCGCAAAGAGAAGCCTGTGCACCACAACGAAGAGTAGCCCCCGCTCGCCGCAACTAGAGAAAGCCCGCGCGCAGCAACGAAGACCAAGCACAGCCAAAAATAAATAATTTTTAAAAATAAAAAAAAGAGTTTTTAAATAAGTAATTTATTAGTGCCTTGTGGTTTTCAAAGCATTTTCACATAGTTTGTGTCTGATCCCCACGTGCCGCCTGTGAGCAGATGCAGGGAGGTGGTGTGTCCTAATTTTAGGATGAAGATGCTGAGCCTCACAGAGTAACAGACTTGTCCAATGACATGGAGCTTATGGCTTTTGATTCAGTGGCCTTTTTCCCCCCTTGATTCAGTGGCCCTTTATGTTCTTTCTCAACTAAGTTGATCACTAAGAGTTGAAGAGCTATTTAATACTTTAAATATAGGTTCCCCAATTTAGTCATGTTTACTGGGCTTCAGTTCGTTAAATGCCTGCCTGAGTCACACACCCTTACAATTGAAGGGTGGTGGCTATTTCTAATCTCTTATCCTCATTCCTTGCTCATCATTCTCGCCTCTGCATCATCGGAACAAATTCTGGGGCTTTCTTAAGTCAAGCACTTTAAAAGGATTGTTGTTAGAGATGGGCTCATAGAATCTTAGCATCGAAAGAGCATCAACCCACCTATTTTTCACTGGCAGAAACTGAAACCCTGGACAAGATAAATCTTGTCCATTTGGGCTTTATGGCTAGTTAGATGAAGAACAAAATCATGTGAAATTATGTGTATGTATGTATTATTTTATATTTTCCTTATAGTGTAAAAGAATTCTTTTTGCCCAGTTAGGTAAAGAAAACATGCATATTGGAGATTTCGCATCTTCAATGGAAAGTATTCTCCTCCCTCCAGCCCCGTTTTTAAAAAAATGGTATAAGGTTCAGTGTCAGAGGTGGTAATAGCAAATCTTAATTAGGAATAAAAATTTGTTAATTATCTATACATTTTATTTTTCCTCTTCCTGTTAGTATTTTGACTATTAGAGGGATCATTCATTTCTTCTTTTTTTTGGTCAAATTAAAAAAAAATATATATATATACACACTAATGGTGATAGAAGAACAGAGGCAAGTGTTGCATTGAACAGGTAGCTGAGTCCTGGGCACTGAAGGCCCAGGGGGAGGAAGCAAGTCTGCCCCCTCCCTTTGCTTCTCTAGAGCTGCATTGCAGTCCCTTCTCCCTTGACCCAAGATCTGTCCATGCCATCTTGGGCAAGGGGTAAGAGTCCCAAGGTGATCCCTGCTGAGTTTAGGAGACTGAATAGAGAGCTGTGTCCTCTGGGCCTGAATTTGAAATCTGAGAGCAATCAGATAGTTTTTATCACTCACCTGTCTTTCTGGAGCTTGTAGGAGGAGCCAGCCATGCCCACAGGCAGCGTGTTTTGTAGGGAAACTCTAAAGCAGCCTATATTTCTAAACTTTTCTTCTGTAGCCTCACATAAATGGGACAAGAGCCCAGCAGGTATATTTTTAACGTATTTTTGCCTTTATATTTTTATTCCTGTTATTCTCTCTGTCTTAAAAGCCCTCCTCACACCCACTCCCATTTCCTTAAAAAGTTGAGTTTCACTTTTTCTTTAAAATATAGCAAAATATGGCCTCCATGAAATTTTCTGTGATAACTTTGTTGGATTAAATTCTTTCTCTCCTCTTAACTCCTATTACCTTTTGTACTACTTACAGGGTCCGTATCACATACCACCTCTAGTTGTAGTTATTTATGTATGTGCTTTTTTCCTTGGTGAGATTTTTTTAAAAGGATTAATCAATTTACTTAAAAAATACTTTTTATTTGGCTGTGCCGGGTCTTAGTTGAGGCATGTAGGATCCTTAGTTGCAGCACGCGAACTCTTAGTTGCGGCATGTGGGATCTATTTTCCCTGACCAGGGATCGAACCCGGGCCCATTGCATTGGGAGCACAGAGTCTTTAGCCACTGGACCACCAGGGACGTCCGTAATTTACCTTTTTTTCTTTTGTGGCTGTGTTGGGTCCTCATTACTGCGCACGGGCTTTCTCTAGTTGCAGTGAGTGGGGGCTACTCTTCGTTGCAGTGCGCAAGCTTCTCATTGCGGTGGCTTCTCTTGTTGTGGAGCACAGGCTCTAGGCACACAGGCTTCAGTAGTTGCAGCACGTGGGCCTCAGTACATGGGCTTCAGTAGTTACAGTGCCTGGGCTCAGTAGTTGTGGCACGTGGGCTCAGTAGTTGTGGCTCATGGGCTGTAGAGTGCAGGCTCAGTAGTTGTGGCACACAGGCTTAGTTGCTTCACAGCATGTGGGATCTTACTGGACCAGGGATCGAACCCACGGTAAGTAATTCACAGATTTTGTAGAAAAGTTGGGAAAAAAGAAAAATTATCAGTTATCGTACTTCCCAGACTCCTCAAAGTAAATACTATTAAACATTACTACTGGTAATACACAGCAGCTCTAAATTCTTTATTATATTAACAATGATTGTCAAGTGCAAGCATGCATCTAGATCCCCCCAGAGGGCTTGTTAAAACACAGATTCCAGGCCTGAAACCCAGCCTTCCTGATTCAGTAGATCTGGGGTGGTACCTGAGAATTTGCATTTCTAACAAGTTCCCAGGTGATGGTTAGGCTGCTGGTCCATGGACCTTACCTGAAGAGTTGCTGAATTAACTCATTTAATCCTCACCTAAACCCTATGAAGTAAGTACCGTCATTATCACCATTTACAGATGGGGAAACTGAGGCACAGAGTGGCCACATAACTTCCTCAAGGCCACACAGCTAGTAAATGGCAGAGCCAGGATTCAACCTTAGACACCCTGAGTCCTGAGTTCATGCTCATAACCATGACACTGAATAGACATGGTGTTAACAGAGCACAGAGTCTCTCTGGAGACGACAAAGGTTTCACAGTAGAGGTAACTGAGAGGCAAGTCTTAAAGGAAGGGTTGGGATTCCCTGAAGGAAGGTTGTATTTGGGTATTCAAGGGTGTGGGGACAGCATGTGTAACAGCCTGGAGGAAAGAAAGGTCTCGGCTGTTGTTGGAAATGGTACACAGTTTGGTCTTGCCTGTATGGGTCTTGTTTCCCCTACCTGTCCCTTGAGGGCAAAGGTCAGTGCCCTGAATTCTACACCAAGTACAGGCCTCCCTTATTGCTCAGTAAATACTTGCCGATTTGACTTTCTCCTGATAAGATATAGCGAACATGACTTTATAATGAGGAACTAAAATGTCAACACTTTTCTGGTTAACCATGATAAAAAATAAATTAAGCCGCACATTTTTGAGGATGTCTTATTGTGCAAGTTTGGGTTGCTTTCATTTCATTGTGGAGTGTGATGAGGAAGAAATAAGGCTTTATTTTCCTTCTTTGGGAGATTAAGCTCTTTAGCTTAGTTGAATTTCCCTTGATTTAACTGCTATTAAAAATTATTGCCTATTTACAGGTTTTCAGGTGAAAAGAAATAGCAGCTATGGAGTAAGAATTGTAGTCTCCTGCTTCTTGGTTCTGGTGACAGAATCATTTACTACTTATTCTGGGTTTTCTGTCTTCATTTGATCCTATATTTTGTTTGTTTTAGGTAAATTGATTCTGCCTTAGGATAATAGGAAAATGTGAATAACATTTCAGATGGAAATAGGTTAGTTTATAGAAAGACAATTTGTTTTAAAATGTCATTGCTATGGAGAGAAAATATATGACAAACAGAGCTTTAAGATTAGCCATAAGCACTAGTAAATCCTCCAAGTTTTTTTTTTTCAAACGGCCTTCATAAGAAAGACAGCTATGTTGTATGTGTATGCATGTGTGTGTGTGTGTGTGTACATAACTTTTGGAGAGAGAACAAATTCTCCCATTCCTCTCCGATACAAATAAGCTGGGGTATGTGCATAAGGGTAGGATTAGTTTTACATCTCTGCCCCATCCATTTAGTTTTATAGCTTAGGGTCTTGGTGCTTTGAAAGAATTATATCAGTTCCTTATATCTGTGTATCCATTTACAGTTTCAAAGCACTTTTGCATGTATTCTCCACTGATCATAGACTTACATTACTTACCTATAATAAATTTTCTTATATTAATAGGCCAGCTACAAATGCATGCATATTGTGAAAACCCAGATATAGTATTATGTGGAAATAAGAGTGATCTGGAAGACCAAAGAGTAGTAAAAGAGGAAGAAGCCAGAGGACTTGCAGAGAAGTATGGGTGAGTATTTTTGTGGAGGAATCTACAGGGCAAGTTTCCAATGCAAACATTTGCATATGAACGGATAACAAAAAGGGCAAAAGCAAAAAATTGAAACACTCAGATGTAGCCCTTGGGGGGAGGTGTCAAATACCTACTTTGCATATTAATATTATATGATATGGGAACCATAGCAACAGCAGTGGGCGAGGGCCCTCATTCAGTGCTTCAGTACCGTTTTTCTCAGTCTCTTGGTGTTTGAAGAAAGACAGCTTTGAGGTCAAATGCCCTAACTATGTAAGGCCTCCTTTCCAAGATGCAGGTAAGAGACACCCAGGGTAAGGAAATTCTCTATATTCAGTGAGGAAATTTCAAAGCCAGTTCCTATGCTGCTGTAGAGAGCTCCCGCAGACAAGAAGGCCTTATTGGCTTTGGAATACCTGTGCTGGGAGAGGACTGTGAAGATCCCCTTTGGTTTAAGCTGTGTTTTTGTGCTGGAGAATCAACTAAATACTGTCTTCCTCCTTTAGCTCAGGGAATAGGTTCGTAGTAGCAGCAGCATTAACTGGACATGAGAGAAGGGGTCAGCCGCTGCTAATTAAGGTGTCTGGGGCACGTCTACAAAACAATTCGTGCTTTACTTTCTTTCTGCCTCTAATATAATGAGAATGCAAATGTGTATGTATTAATTACCCTTAATATAAGTGGGAGGCAGCAAGTAGGGTAGAGAAGGAAGGGGAGAGAGAGAGAGAGAGAGAGGGAGAGAGAGATATGGTGTGGGGTGTCAGTAGGCTGTGTGTAGGGGCGTTACCACGCTGGCGACCTCTGTTAGGCAGGCCCGAGGAGGCCCTTTCCCTTTTCTTTGTGTGACCCCTGCTTTGTTCTTCCTTGGGCTGATTGAGTTCGGAAAACACTCAACAATGGGGTTCAAACCGGGGGTGGGGGGGAGTGGAAGGCCCGGTGGGAAGGAGCCAGAGTTTGGAGAGCTTTGAACACCAGGTAAGAAGAGTGGACTTGATCTCCCGGGACACAGGAAGTTGTCGAAAGCCTTCAAACGTGGAGGGCTGTTATGAGTACTTTCCCAGGTCAGTCTGGGGATGACGAGTGGGGTGAAGTGGAGAGCTGTCGGGCAGCCTTTGTAAAGTGTTGCTTTGTGTCTGACTCTGGAGCCCACAGGGCAGGCAGTCAGAGGGAAAGATGGATTTGAAGTGGCGGAGAGCCAGAACCAGCTGGGACCCGTAATCATGGACTGAAACTTGTATCAGTTCTTATGGCTTCTGACCTGGATGGTGTGGGTGTCCTACAGAAGCCAAGACCCTTTGCCACAGAGCTAAACACACACACCTGGCCCAGGAGTTGGAGAAGCTGAAGGAGGATCTAGGGGAAGGTGGAAAGGGGGCAGGTCTGGTCACTGGTCTGTGCCAACGAGATGAGCTAGTGGAGAAGCGTCGATGTATGAGCAGAATGGCTGCTTCTTCACTTCTGCCCTCTGCATCCCCCCCGCTGCATCTCTCTGTGGTCCACCCTGACTGGGAAGGGAATTCTGGGAAGTGTTGTGCAATCTAGCCAAGCTGACAGATTGCAAAGCCACCACAGGTAGGGAGTGGGGGCCGGGCACTGGTATCTTTTAAAAGCTCTCCATGTGATTTTTGTGAGCAGAGGTTGAGAACCTCTGACGGAGGAGATTCTGAAATGGAGGCTGACAGAGCCCTGCAGGCGATTCTGATCACCTGATATGTCCCCTCCTCTCATGAGAGGCACTTTGTGTAAAGTAGTGGAAGGAAAGAGGGAGGGATCAAATATCATGGAGGATTCTGTAGTGTTGAAGCTGGGCGCTGTGTTGCAAGGGGGTGAGGAGGAAGTAAGTGATGAAGCAACGGAAACTGTGGACCATGCTTTTGAGAAGTGTGTTTGCAAAGACCAAAAAAAAAAAAAAAAAAATAGGGCAGCTAGGGGAGTTAGCTGGATCAAAGAAGCACATTGTCAAGCTTTGTGGGGGAGTCTGGATTGATTTCTTATCCCTCTGGCCTTCTTCAGCCCTTTGCTTGTTTCCTCTGGGCAGGTTCTTAGGATCCCATCTCCTGCCTGGTATGAAAGAGCCTGGCATTGCTTTCTGACTATATGGGGGCTCTGGGGATAACAGGGATTGTCTTCCCTCTGTGCCCAGGTTGGAAGATCTGGGGAGTATTTCATAAGAGGGACTCAATGTAAAGTTTCTGAGCTGAGTTAAAATAAGGAGAGGAGAGATTAGCAGATAAGATAATTGAAATTATTGAAGAATGGAAAGGGGTGGAAACGGACATCCCTCAGGATTTAGGAAGCATAAAATAGAGTTCTGTAGGCTGTTTGGCAGAGGAAGGTGTAAAGGGGAAATTTGGTTCACATGCGCTTCACAAATTTGAACATATAAGTTTAATGATTATTTTCACAGAAATCTTTTTTTCACTTTTAATAATCGTAATATTTTCATTGGTTGCACATGCACTAGAGGACTATGTTGGTTAGTCCATCTATGTGCTAACACTCAGAAAACAGTAGTTTACGGCATATCTTCATATCTTTTGTATGTTGTCTGATAAATTTGCATTTTTTGTTACTATCATATTGCCTTCTCTCCTCAGTTCATAAAAATGGGTCATTGGTTCACAGGTGGTTCTCTGAAATATACATGCATTTGGAGAGTGAAAGACTATGTCTCAGAAAAACTTTGCAAACCTAATAAAAACATGTTACAGTGCAAATATGGAACATAAATCTGTGTCTGCTGGGACAAGTAAATCTGAGAATGAGGGCTTCATGCAGCAGCCCAAAATAGAAAGGGTGAATTGGATGCATGATGATGAATATTCAAAAAATTAGTTTTAGTAGACTAAGAATCCCTTCACCCCTAGTTACCTTTTTTTTTTTTTTTTTTTTTTTTTTGCTATAAAACGTGGTTAAATTGTAATGTGAAGCTCTTAGGTCACTTCCTAACACAACAAAGCGATGTGCCCCGTAAAGCAGTCGAGTTTTTTAGAACAACTACAAAATAATGCTTTCTAGTATGTAATATTGAATAATACTGTCAATGAAATCGGAGAAGAGAGCAAAACAGAGGGTTATTCAAATTTGTACTTCTGCCAGTCAAAACTATTATAGTTCACACTGTTGCTGAAATACTTTTAAAAATAGCTACAAAGTCAGTGACAAATATATTAAAAGAGAAAGCAGAATGCAACATTGACAACATTCGTCTTTTAGATGATACCGTTGAATCTCAGACTTTAGTGTGCTCCAGCTTCACCTGAACGCTGTCCCACTGAGTTTCTCATTTAGTACGTCTGGGATGAAGCCCCACATTTTACATTTCTAGCTGATTCCTAGGTGCTGCTGCTGTTAGTGATTGAGGATAACACTTTGAGACCCACCTGTGTAGATGTCAAGTTACTATGAGCTGTGCATGCTGGCAGATATTTTCCTTGACAGCAGAGCTGGACAAGATCATTATGCACAGAATATGAAGCAGGTGTGTACTTGTGCCATGCTTGGAGAAGGGAAATGTGCTCAATGACTTAACATCGGAAAATCCATGCTAAATCCAGGAGGATTTTTTC